>NC_136952.1:2993360-3025860 GCF_949987615.1 Pollachius pollachius
ACGCATCTTCAATGTGATCTGTTGAAATGATTTAGGAAGGCTCCTGTTGTGTAGAATTTGGGATTATATTATTTCGATAAATACCACTTACAACGTTGCTCAAATGAAGAAATAACCATTTACAGATGCTGACCTCATGCCTCCTTTCTACAATGTTTTTTACTGTCTCTCCCCCCTCCATCCCCCTCTCTCCCCCTCTCCCCACCACAGCTGCTGGGTAGCTTCCAGGAGGATGAACGGGCCAGCATAGCCAAGGTTGTGAAGGGCAAGCGTCTGTCCATCGGCATCAAGAAGCTGCTGATGCTAATTGAGATGGCCGCGCAGGTGAGGGCCTCACACCGGGAGGGACACGAGTCAAACGTCTGGGGTCACTTAGAAATGACCTTATTATTTAAAGATAAACACCGTTTTTTTTCAATGAAGATTGCTTGGAATTTAGGCATTAGCTTCGTTTATTGATATGGACGCTGAAGTTGAGGTATTTGGTTAAGTACAGCCAGTGGGGGAAGGATGGTTAAGTTTTGCTTTTGGTGTTGAGGGATTTTTTTCAGTGACAAATGGTTCAGGCAGTCGTTGGGTCCTGGTCCACAAAGGAGGGACCAGAACAGTGGTTCTGCTGTGGGACGTCTTCTCCACCAGTGCCCCCGGCCCAGCCGTTATGCACAGACACATGTGTGCATGCACACATACTTGTGTGAACTGTTCAGCAGCTAAATAATTGATTGAGATCCTGCGTCCCAGCTGTCAGTCTGCTCTTCCTCTCCACATCTGGGCCACATCAGCGGCGCATGCAGCAGCCTCAGACACAACAAACTGCAATCAATTAGCCCGGGGTCGTGGACCACCATCCTCCTCATCGTCCTCTTCCTCATTACGGGAACACGTTCGTAGCTCTCCAAACCAGTTCCCCCCCTGAAGCCCATCAATTGGCCTTCTGAGCGAGAAGGGAGACCACTCTCTGCAGAACTCAGGGTTTGAGTTCCCCCCGGCTTGAAGGCCCGTCGGCACCCGTCGACGTGTCAGGAGGAAGTGGAAGAGGCTGCATCCAACGTGTCCCAGCGGTGAATTAACAGAGACGTCAAAAACACCCACGCCAAACCGTTCATCTGGCTTCACAGTTTGCGCTAATTCGTCTTCTTTGCTTTTCTTAGTTTATACTTGGAAAGGCTTTTTGAGTGTTCAATCCGACGGCGTTGGAGGCCAGCAGCGGACCGCCAGAGGCTGCAGAGCGGGACCACCACAGTCCTTATCTCCACATCTGACAGCCCTGCCGGGCCGGGGCCCTAATTGCGCCGGGGCCGTGCCGGGTGACGTTCCAAACCCACCGGCGGTGGGATCCCTCTCCAGGACATTGTTTGGGTCGGGGCTCCGGTTCGCCCTGGCCTCCTCCACACGCCCGGCCTGTCACTGAGGTTTCCACCAGCGCTCCTCAAACGTCTCCTTCTAGTCGAGCCGTCCAGACCTCGGTCGGTGCTCACCTCGACCAGAGGAAACCACACCAGGGTTGTTTATTCCGTGGATGTGGTCGCTCCGTCCATCTCTCTACAGCGCGCTGATGGGTCTTGATCTGGACAGCCTGTAAACAGGCCCGGTCACGGAGCTGCAGGAGTCCGGACAACACACTGACATGTGGTCGGGTTAGGGCTTTAGACCCTGTGCGACTCCGTGACTTTGTGGTATGTTGGTGATGTGTAAGGCCTGTTTGTTGAGGCGGGATGCTGTGTAATTGCTGTGGTATGCAGCAATGCAGCAGCAGCCATGTTCTGCACTCTGCATCCCCTCCACACACGCCCACGCCCACACACAGGCCTCAGAAAATATGAGGCAGAGTTTGCCGAGACATGCTGCACACAGCGTTGAGTGTGCGCGCGAACGAACACACACACACACACACACACACACACACACACACACACACACACACACACACACACTTTTATCTTCTATTTTTTTCTCATTCCAATGCTTCTGACTGCTCCCATGTCCCAACTCCAATGGCCCAGGGCGATTCCAGGCATAAGTTATTGCATAGTCTGCCATGAATTTCACCCCCCCACCCCCCTCTTGTTTGAATCCTGTTCTTTCAAAACCAAAGCATTTGCTCCGGAGGCTAATTGCCACTTTTCAAAATTGCCCCAACATTCATTCAGCTGTCTCTTTAACTCACTCAGTTTTTATCGCAGTTATGTTCAGATAGCTTCACGCTAACGATGCCTCTTCCTGCCTCGTCTCCTGCAGATGGAGCCTCGATTCAGAGTTAATAAGTTCCTCAGTCTGCTCAGCGACCAAGGAATGTAAGTAGAACGTACACGCATACATTATCGTACAACCCATTTATAATGGCTCCGATTCATGACCATGTGTTGTTTATTTCCGACAGATCTCATGCGGATATTACGTTCTAGGCTAAACGTGCAGCCGCCGTCACATAGAGGAAGATTCCCTCTGTAAGTCACACAGTGCACAAATAATGATGCTAGGCTATCTATTTGCTTATGTGACTATTTATGTATTAAGTGACTTGCGTGACCATATAAGGATGCCTACAGGAAGCCTAAAGACTTAAGGTGACATATTATACCACCAGGTGTGAGTGTGATTTGCCTTTGCAAGCCGCTTGGAAAATCGGCCTCTTCCTCTCCAGCACACATCTAGGTGGACACGCCCACTTGTGGTGTCAGAAGCAGATTTACAGAACGGCTTGCAATGGCTTCCACCTGGTGGTATATTATGTCACCTTTAAGGTCCTTTTATATCTGTGACGTAACCAACAAAGGAATGGTCAAAAAGATCGGACAAACTAAAAACGCCTCAGCCGCCTGCGTCGGTAACGAGGCGAATGCGCTCGGAGACACTCTCACTTTTTTCTTTTTCTTTCTCGATCTCTCAGACATCAGCGTTTCGAACGGAGAGGGAAAAGGATGGTGAGGGACATGGGTTCTATTTCTCGGACTCTTCCCCGATCCCGACCCCCTTGTTACACCCTCACACACCAGCAGGCCCCCCAGGACCGATGTGGCGGGGGTCCATGGATCACCACTGTTTATTTCTGTTGATATTCTGAGGAATGAAGTCCATTTGATGTGCAACCACACAGGCTCCATCTCGCACTCCCTGGGTTTTTTACTTTTAATGACAAAATGATGACTATAATTTAAATGGTAACCATGGTGATGGTGATAGCATTTTCTTCATTTGTGCCTTAAACCGAAACTGTTGGAATAAAAATCATTCCAGGATTTTTTTTTTTTTTGATCTTAATCACGCTACTCAATTTATTATTATCTTCTTTAAAATTGTGTTTCGACATGTGTTATTTTAATAAATAAGCTATTTCGAGAAATGAAAGAGTTTGATTCAATTTTGCATTTCTTTTTTAAAGCTTCGGTTGGGAAAGCACATAATTTAATAATGTTTTGGGGTATTTCTGTGAAGGTTCTCCTTCAATACCTGCAGGTACCGGAGGTGGTTATGGTTCTTCTGCCTGTAGGGAGATGGTATCTTTAGAAGGAAAGGTCCTGATTCATGTCCCTCTTTAGTTCACCCTACTTTTGTCCTGGTTTATACTCCTGGGTGAACCACGTTTGTATTTTTCATGACTCTTCAGAATCTTCTGCCTCTACTTTGCGCCTGAATTAATTCTGGAATGAAGTGAATGTTATGTCATTAATAACTCCTCACTGTGTTAAGTATTGTGGCAATAGTTAATCGGTCCACAGTGGTTAGTTAGTTGGTAGTTGACCCTCCTCATTAGGCCTGCTGTACCTCAGACCAACGGTAGGCCAAATGGATTCTGGGAACACCGGTAAGACATACT
Source organism: Pollachius pollachius (assembly GCF_949987615.1). Taxonomy (NCBI): domain Eukaryota; kingdom Metazoa; phylum Chordata; class Actinopteri; order Gadiformes; family Gadidae; genus Pollachius; species Pollachius pollachius. The sequence goes on from NC_136952.1 coordinate 2,997,178, forward strand.
ACATACACAACTCTAAGCGTCTTGTGATTAAGGCACAGCGATGAATCATCTTTCAGTTTTGAATGGCTTGACACTTTCTGTTTAGGTTAAGCAATACTGGTTTGGAGTGGAAATGAATCATATCAATTTGTATTATTGATAATTTGATATGTTTTTCTTTATTGAAGTTAGCCTTACAATTTATCCTGGTAAACGTTTAAATGATTTTGATAATACATGTATGACCAAGTTTGTTGCGTTCTGTTCAATAGGCCTACATTGCATGCCAGTTATGCCAATCGTGTATGATGATTGATATATAAGTTAATATGCCTAAATATTTGACCATAGTTTAAACGTGAGACTCTTTGGTCTGGAAATGCATGTGTTCGCTTTGAAAACTGCCTGTACATTACTTTGAGAGTAGACTTATAAATATATAAATATTACAATCATGATTATTTATGACTGAGATTTGAACTTTAACTAGTAAAGTGCTTTGGCTAACCAACACTGTGTGCCTATTCCAACATAATGCTAGCTTGCTAGTTTATATATTGCCCTATATGGGGCCTGCCCGTCGTTCCGACACCTCATTGTTCCGACGTCTCAATGGTCCGAAATATTTCCCATTAGATCGACATGCCACTATGCCGACGGTTCAATATTACGAAAACGGAACCCATTGGTTTTCAAAAAGGAGGCGCGTTAGGCCCATCGCGCTCGCGCTCGCTCTCTCTCTCTCTCTCTCTCTCTCTCACTTTCTTCCGTGGGTGTTGTAAAACATATGCATTCCTGTGTATATATTTTAAAATAGACATTTTCATAGAGATTCAAGATTCTGTTTGAATCAAGTTAATTGTCCATAATCTGTCCATGGTGCTGAAACACTGTGTCGAAATGAAGTGAAGCGTTGTCACTTTGCTCTCCAATATTCATCGTGAACGTGATATGTAGGCCTAGGTTGTATTGTGGTGCTTAGAGAGAGAGAGAGAGAGAGAGAGAGAGAGAGAGAGATAAAACTCTATATGTAGGCCTATTCGGCATATTGAACCGTCGGCCTACTGCGCCTCTTGTTTGACTTATCGGACAAACGGCCCTTCGGAACAATGGGTTCCTTTTTCGTAACATTGAACCGTCGGCATAGTGGCATGTCGATCTAATGGGAAATATTTCGGACCATTGAGACGTCGGCACAATGAGGCGTCGGAATTACGGCATGGCACCCTATATATATTGCTTATTTGATGAATTGTATGTATTTGCATGGTTCTTGCAGTTTTTCGGTTGGATCTTCATTGGTCTCTTTCACCACTTTCCAATGTCATTTATTTGGAGAAAAAAAAAACACTGTCCCCACTGTGCTGACAGTGTGTTGACACGCTGAGAAACAAACATTTAACTGCCTTTCTTGTGTCGAGCCGTCGGTTTTAACCGACATCCAGACGGCGGACGGGTTCAGAGTATTCAGGTATGAACGACGGCGGGAAACAAGGCGGGGATTTAACGGTTTGTCTCGCAGCGTCTCAACAAAGACACCGCGCCCGAGGTTTCACGAGAACGCGCGGGCAGTGTTGCCAGATTTGGCCAGATTTCCCTCCCAATCTGGCCCAATCTGGCAACACTGCTCGCGAGTCATGGCGGGAGAACTTTAATGGCTTCAACGTTGGGAAGCGGTTGAACAGACCAGAGACGTTAGGCGGATTTGACGGTGAGACTCCATAGCGACATCGTTCGTACATTTTCCTACGGCTCAGGGGAGGCACATAAGGCGCTAACTAGGCCTATACTTGGACATTACTGCTGTCTATATCAGTGTTTTAGTTCAGCTTGAGCGTCAGTTTGGATCAAGAATTGGAATTCTTGTTATCGATATTCCACCATTTTGAGAGGGCTCAAGAGGGCGGTATTACCGTAAAGTCCTAAATCGATTTTGATATTATACCGTAACCTAGCTAATGAGGACTTTGTTTAGCAACGTCTTGCATGAGAAACGCTGTGGCAGTTTAAAACACAGCAATGGATCCCCATAATGATGAATCAAATCATTATAAATTAGGAAGCAATGACACATACATTAACTGCCAACAAAATAGCTAACTGCAAATGCTCTTATGCTTCCAAAATGGAGGGGGTCATCGATGTCCTATATGAGCCGGTACTAACTTAATTCTTGTCAAGGTTATCTTGATAGTGCTAGGCTAGAATGCTCAAATGTGTGGGAGTTTATCATTAATATCTACTGATGTTCTAGCAAACGGTGACAAGACGTTAATAACGTCGTAATTCCTCTTTCCACAAGCTATCTTTCTATCTAATCTTCCGATTACGAGTACAGTATATTCCTATTCCCTACAGCCCACGTCTGATAATATGCCTACCTGTCTTTAGAAAACAACACACTGAATCAAGACCAGAAGACAATGCATCTTTTTTGTTCTTCAAATATATAATCTTAGTTCAGTCATACAGATATATACATTGTATAATAAATAATATTTATAAAAACATAACATTTCAGATTATAAAATAAAAAGGGAATTATTCACTTTGTACAAAACTTTGGATATAGCAGGGGGTGGGGGTGTGTGGGTGGGGGGGGTGAGTGGAGAAGGTGGCCCAGGAGGACCATGTTAAGAGAAATGTGTTACGGGTGACGCAGACCCTATGCTATGTCTGCACTGTGTGGTGCTTGTGGCTCGGGAGTAGTGAATATAATTAATAGGGAGCAGGTTGAACTGTCGGGACATGTGGAGGGGAAAGTGCTCTCAGGCCTGGTTCCAGCGCTACGCGGAGCCAACCTGCCTGCAACACGTTCCCCCCCCCCCCCCGTTCTCCGTCGGCTACGATGCGCACTGCATCCTCGAACAACACACTGGTGTTAAGGGCTGATTATGGGTCCACGTCGATGCAACGCAAGGGGGTTTACGGACCCATTACGTCCTTGCGGACCCTCCTTGCGTCCACCGCTAGGGCCTGACGTGCGTCTCCCAAAAATGGTAACCTTGCGCAAGGTTAGGTTTACGCAGCAGCATGGGCTGTAATTGGTCCACTCACAAAAACCCAGACGAAGAACCCAAAACAGGTTCACACACCTGCACGTGCGTTTGCACTCAAACACACATACATCACAGACACACGGATCACATCTTGCACAAATAGAGTAGGGATTGAGACCAGCTGCGGTTTCTGATCGCTATTCCCTTCATGTGCCAAGAAATTCGATCAATTTGAATGTCGCACTACAGGCCAGGTTTTTAAAACGGTAATCCTGTTTTGTTATGAATGTGATAAGCCATTTGATTCAAATTCAAATGATCGTTATTCTTGTTTTGTTAGGTTCCCTTTGTGAACATTGCACGGCAAAGTCAGTATTGTCCAGTAATAATAATTATGTTGGATCGTTTAGCCGTTTTTCATGCTCTGATGTTTTCCATCGATCTAATCAAGGAATTTGAACTCTGCATCATCATCATCCTCATTGTCATCAGCAGTGGATCTGAAGGCGCAACATTTCAAACCTGACTATGAATCCACGTTTCCTTGCGGGGTTCTGTCCTACGGTATTGCTGTGTTGAATGATGTGTATTATTCATTCAATAATAAATAGCTGCCCTAACTGCTACCTGACAGGTTGATGTGAACCGACTGTTGGAGCGATGCAGAGACAGGAAGGAACGGCCAGCGGCAGGCTGGGGGAGGGTGGCCAACCAGCACAGCGCTCTCAGGTACACACTACAAACACACTACACAAACGTTTACTGGGCGCGAGCAGGTCCACGCAGCCCACACACACTACACAAAGCCAACACACACTACACACACGCGTACTGGGCGCGAGCAGGTACACGCAGCCCACACACACTACACACACGTGTACCGGTCGTGCACAGGTACACACCGCGCACACACGTGTAGTGGGGGTGAGCAGGTACACATGGCCCACACACACTACACACACACACTGCGCACGTGTGTGGTGTAGGAAGTGGAGTGATCGGGGACTCTGCATACTTGTTCGCTCCTGCAGGCCTGCAGTCTTCCCAGCCCTGGTGGTAATATTTCAACAATGATGGGCTATAAAAAATCAAGCTCTAACATATATCTTCTAGGCTTACGAGGATCACCCAGAGCCAGTTTGTTCAGTTCACTCAGAGGCTTGAAGTGTGTGGTGTGTTTGTGTGTTTGGGGGTTGGAGGGCTAGGGTTGTGGGGTTTGGGGAGGGTTGGGGAGGGGGGTGGGGGGGTTCGTTGAGCTCAGTAGTCTGCAAGGACTAGACCTTGGCACCACCGGTGCCAACCTGCCCTTTGTGTAAAGTTCAGTTCAGTAGTTAAAAGCGGTCTCTTCCTCGGGCTGCAGTCAGCCGTCCCAGAGAGGAACCGGAGAACCCGTAGGCAGGGTGCTTTAGTTCTCCATAAGAGAAAGAAAGGGTTTGGGCCAGAACGGCCGGAGAAGCGAGGTGGTTAGTTGAAAGATGTTCCACGTTGTAAAAAGCACTGTGAGTCCTCTGTTGTTTTACTGCATCGATAGAAGAGGTACGGTGGGTCGTCAGCGCAGAGGAAGAAATAAATAAATGGAGGGAGGGGTGGGGTGGGTGGTTGGGAAGCTGTTCATAGCCCAAAGCTGTAAAGGGGGGGCCAATGGTGCAACAACAACAACAACAACAACAACAACACAACAACCAACAACAATACAAACTCCATCTCCTCCCATCAGAGCTGAATCATGTCTGCCCCAGACTGGGCCATGTTCCAGTGGAATAGGTTCTGGGGTGGGTGAAGGAGGGACAGATTCTGGGACTCAACACAGGTGGAGATTATATGTCCTATTACTGAAGTGCCTTTAGCCTTAAGTCCCTGCCTCTTTGTGTGTGTGCGTGCATGAATGCGTGTGTGTGTGTGTGTGTGTGTGTGTGTGTGTGTGTGCATGTGTTGGTGCATGTGTGTCTGTGTGTGCGTGGCATGTGTTGGGATATAACGCAGTGTCCAAGGCAGGTATATTTGACCCGGGGGTGTTGTATGGTTATTGTCCGGGGGGGGGGGGGGGGCGGGGGGAATTGCAGTCCAGCGGTATCTCCTGTCTCACTGTCCGTCCGTCCGTCTCACTGTCTCTGGTAAAACAAGTCAGGACCGCTCCTGAGCCTCACGCACGGCGCTCACTTGCACGTGTGCACGTCGTACACGCGCACGCACTCCTGGCAGCTGACGTAGCAGCACCAGTGGAAGATGCAGTGGCACTTCTCCTTGCGCTTCTCAGTCCGCGTGTTGTGGCCCCGCCCGCAGCACAGCAGGTCGCAGCCCTCGATGCCGTGCGACGACACGTTGCACACGCGCTCCCGCGTCCCGAAGGAGCCCGTCTCGGGGTTGGGCTCGCAGAAGTTGGGCGAGCCCTCGTAGTAGACCAGGTCGCGCTCCGTGGGGTGCTTGAAGAAGGCGTACTTGGCGCGCAGGGTCTCCACCCAGCCGCGCGACTCGCGGTGCTTCTCCACCACCATCTCCGAGGCGCTGTCGTACTTGTCCTTCAGGTAGTCGCCCAGCATGCGGAAGTCGGGCTGCGCCCACCAGCAGGTCTTCACCTCGCAGCTCCCCGACAGCCCGTGGCACTTGCAGCGCAGGTGCATGTGGTCCAGGATGGTCTGGGAGGAGGAGGAGGAAGGGTGGAGGAAGAGGAGGGAGGAGGAAGAAGAAGGGGGAAGAGGAGGGTGGAGCAGAGGAGGGTGGAGGAAGAGGAGGAGGAAAAGCAGGATGGCGGAGGAAAAGGAGGGGGGAGGAAGACTTGTAGTTAGCGATGCGAGGCTCAGAGTTATACAGTCCCTCCCTAATGTGTCGCTCTGCTGCTGCAGGATGAGCTCGTGACAGAAGTCAAACAAAAGGAGCTGATGTGAATAAGTGTGAGTTGCAGCGGTTTCCTCGTTCCTCCATATCTGCGTAACCTCTGCTCTCTGCGGACTAGTCCGTCCACATCAAGGCGAAATCAGGTCGATTTTTGCATCGTTGTCAATTCACAGGGATTCAGTAACGTCTAAAGGCTGAGATCCTTGACTCCGCGCAAAGGACGGGTCTTTAAGAAGCAGAACAACACACCACTGTTCCCAGGCAGCTGGGAGAACAGAAGCCAAGGTGCAGCTTCTGATTCCCTCTGAAGTTGCTGGCTTACGCGCCAGGACGCCCGCGGCCATGTTTTCACCTCCCTTTTTTTTTGTCCTGCTTTAAATCGAGCGGCTATATTTAGCTGCAGAACCCTCCGGGTGGGGGTGGCACCACCTCTGGGTGGGGGTATTTGTGGCGGTGGGTGTTGGAGGTTGTTATCATGCACGGAGGGTACATTGCTATGACATCATGTCCTAAACACGTCACGCCAGCAGCGAATCACTGCTCGCCCCTGGGCGAGAGAGAGAGAGAGAGAGAGAGAGAGAGAGAGAGAGAGAGAGAGAGAGAGAGAGAGAGAGAGAGAGAGAGAGAGAGAGAGAGAGAGAGAGAGAGAGAGAGAGAGAGAGAGAGAGAGAGAGAGAGAGAGAGAGAGAGAACCGTTCTCGCTGGTCATGCCACTCCTGTGGTCTGTGAGCTCTCGGGTCTGAGCAGATCAAAGAGCTGTCTCCTAGGCCGTGTGGTCTCTGAGTCTTCTCTCCCTCCACCCACACCCCCCACCCCGGGTGGGCGCCCCCCCTCACCCTGTCTCTCTCCGTCTCCCACAGCCCCCAGTGATGGTTTAAGTCTGCACGGATTCCCTTCACTTCCCCTCCACTCACTCCCTGTCTGTCAAGGGGACTTTTTTCATTGCGATGCAAGGCATGAAAGGTGTGGTGGGGGGTGGGGGTGGGGTTGGGCCAGGTGGAGGTGACGCTCAGATCGGTAATTACCCAGTCATTCAAAGTGAAGTGTTACTTTTAACTGAATTGTGTGTACAAGTTAAACAGGGCAGTCCATGCCTGTCGTGCTTCCACTGCGCTCCACAGAACAGGAGCTCTGCAGATGGGCCTTCCCTTGCGTCGGGGCTCTGGCTTCCTGTTTGGCTGCTGGTCTAGGTGGGCTGGGTGCTGTGCTATGATGACACCGTCAGCAAGACACCAGGCCAACAATGAAGGGATTCATTGTAATGGGTTAATCAAAGTGTTGCTACGCCTATTCAAGCTCTGACCTGTCTCCTTGACCCGTGTGTGACCTGTGTATGCATACACCGTTCTGTGTGTGTGTGTGTGTGTGTGCGTGCGTGTGAGTGTGAGTATGTGTGTGTGTGTGTGTGTGAGTGTGAGTTTGAGTGTGTGCATGAGTGAGTGAGTGAGAGAGTGAGCCTACCATGGGTGTGAGTGTGTGTGGTTGCCTACGTGTCTGTGTGCGTGAGCATGTGTATTCGTCTGTGCGTGTGCGTGCCCACCGTGCGTCCGGCCTCGTTGTTGTGGCGGTTCATGGCGGACCGGGCGTCGGGTCGGTTCTCCCGAGCGTCGGCGAACTCGCGGGACACCAGCACCCCGAACTCGGCGTCCTCGCTGCAGCCGCCCCACTTCCAGCCCTCGCCGGGGGGGCCCTTGTGGTGCGAGTCGCAGCCGCACATGGTGGAGGTCCCCTCGGAGCAGGACCGCGTCACCGCGAAGGCCACGCCCGCCGACGCGATGGCGTGGACGAACGCCGACTCCCTGGTGGCTGAGAGGGGGAGGGAGGGAGGGGACAAGGGAGCAAGGGAGCAGAGGAGAGAATAAAGGAGATGGGGATAGACAGACAGACAGACAGGCAGGGAGGGATAGGATGTAGAGAGGGAGGTAGGGAGGGGACAAGGGAGCAAGGTAACAAGGAAGGGAGAGGGAACAGGGGGGAGAATAAAGAAGATGGGGACAGACAGGGAGAGAGGGAAGGGAGGGAGGGAGGGAGGGAGGGAGGGAGGGAGGGGAGGGTACGAGTAAGGGGACAAGGCAACAAGGAAGAGAGAGGGACAGGGGAGAGATTAAAAAAGATGGGGACAGACAGACAGCCAGACAGACAGACAGACAGGGAGGGGAGGGAGGGAGATTATGTCAGTCTTTTAGCTCATCATCCTGGACACCCACACAAGAGTGCCATGTCCCGGGGCGACCACAGGGCCCGTCATGCCCCATCATCCCCAGGAGGAACATTCCTCTGCGTGATGCAATGCCTCTGAAACACGAGGCCCAGAGAGGAGACGCTCCTCTGGGGGAGGGGCGGTTCGGCTCCTGACTCCCTCACGCCCGCACCCTACCCGACCTCACCTGCTGGACCCCCGGGGTCACAGGCCGACAATGAACTACAGAGGAGAGACATGACCCCCCCCCACACACACACACGCACACACAGTGTCACGGCCCCATTGTGGCCGTGTCAGAGAGGACTCTGCCTCCCAGTAACCTCTGTCTCCCAGTAGCCTCTGCCTCCCATTAGGTTCTGCCTCCCAGTAGCCACTCCCTCCCAGTAGCCTCTGCCTCCCAGTAGCTCATTCTGACCTCCTGAGGTGGGCTGCTTTGCATGTGGATAGTGTTTCAGGAATGTTGCCATCACCCCCTACACACGCACACACATTTACACACACACACACACACACACACACACACACACACACACACACACACACACACACACACACACACACACATTTACACATTCACTCACACAAACACAGACACACACTCAGCCCGAGGCCTACTTGTGAAACTGAGTCGATAGACGATCTGTTTTGTGTGAGTGTGTCTGTGTGTGTGGGTGTGTTTGTGTGTGTGTGTGTGTGTGTGTGTGTGTGTGTGTGTGTGTGTGTGTGTGTGTGTGCGTGTGCGTGTGCGTGTGTGTGTGCGTGCGTGCGTGTGTGCGTGCGTGTAGAGGGATGGAGTTACACCTTCTTTGAAGGCAACAGCTTATTATGTAAGCGGACACCATTGTGTCCCGATCGCCGCACACTTACCGCCGCTCACCTGTTTCACTATATGTGTACGGAGAAATGCACATGCACGTGTACACACACACACACAGCCACATGCACACACACAGGCACACACACACACACACATCCCAGGTAGAGCTGTGAGGGTGGCTGGTCGCTCCAGTGATTGTTGGTCGTTCAGTGAGCCGGGAGAGAGTTCTCCAAACGCATGCAGACATCGGCCTCTCTAACTGATGCTGCTGTACTGACCTATAAGCACGGAGGCTTTGAGTCAACGAGGATGAGGGTCTCAACGAACGGCAGCCAAAGGTGACCATTATCATTGTAATCCATTTTACTTCACCCAAACGTAAAGCATGTAGTCATTTCACCTGTTTTTATAAAGAAATGTCGGCACTTATGATAGGGTTTAAATATGTTCTTTCAATAAATAACAATCATATCTTCTTCCCAAAGCCCAGACTGGTGCAGCACAGACTGGTGTAACACAGACTCCTGCAGCACAGACTAGTGTAGCACAGACCGATGTAACACAGACGTGGTGTAGCACAGACTGGTTAAGCCCAGTCCCATGTGGCACAGACTGGTGTAGCACAGACTGGTGTAGCACAGACTGGTGTAGCACAGACTGGTGTAGCACAGACTGGTGTAGCACAGACTGGTGAAGCCCAGCCCCATGTGGCACAGACTGGTGTAACACAGACTCCTGTAGCCTAGCCTCCTAAAGCACAGACTCCTGTAGCCTAGCCTCTTAAAGCACAGACTCCCGATACACAGACTGGTGGAGCACAGACTCCTGTAGCCTAGCCTCCTAAAGCACAGACTCCTGTAGCCTAGCCTCCTAAAGCACAGACTCCTGTAGCCTAGCCTCCTAAAGCACAGACTCCTGATACACAGACTGGTGGAGCACAGACTCCTGTAGCCTAGCCTCCTAAAGCACAAACTCTTGTAGCCTAGCCTCCTAAAGCACAGACTCCTGTAGCCTAGCCTCCTAAAGCACAGACTCCTGATACACAGACTGGTGGAGCACAGACTCGTGCACTACCGAACCCGACCTCACACCCTCGCATACGGTCTCGGTTGCGAATCCCCTGTGAATGCCCGTGCGACGGGGAGGACACGGTCCAGGTCGGGCGTCCCAGCCCCCCGGCCCCGCGGGGCCGTGCCAGGCCGACACAACGGGTGCCTGTGAACCCCGGGCCCCCGGGCCCTGGCGCGGCTCCGGCTACCTGCTGGGCTCATCAATCCACCTTTGTCTCTCTTGTGTCACGCCGGGTTAGCGTCACAAAGGGCCCAGCGACTCGCGGGCCCTCGGCCCTGCTCAGCCCGGAGCTGGCGTTCCCTGGTCCCCCCCCACCCATCCCCCACCTCCGACACACCACCTAACCTTCCAGCCACCCCTCCGCCAACACGCTCGGCTCAAATCCCCTCCTCCACCCCCTGAGCTGACCCGGACGTAGAGCAGGGAGTACAGCAGGGAGTACAGCAGGGAGTAGAGCAGGGAGTAGAGCAGGAGTAGAGCAGGGAGTAGAGCAGGGAGTAGAGCAGGAGTAGAGCAGGGAGTAGAGCAGGGGTAGAGCAGGGAGTAGAGCAGGGAGTAGAGCAGGAGTAGAGCAGGGAGTAGAGCAGGGAGTAGAGCAGGAGTAGAGCAGGGAGTAGAGCAGGGAGTAGAGCAGGAGTAGAGCAGGGAGTAGAGCAGGGAGTAGAGCGGGAGTAGAGCAGGGGTAGAGCAGGGAGTAGAGCAGGGGTAGAGCAGGGGTAGAACAGGGAGTAGAGCAGGAGTAGAACAGGGAGTAGAGCAGGAGTAGAGCAGAGAGTAGAGCAGGTGAAGAGCAGGAGTAGAGCAGGGAGTAGAGCAGGGGTAGAGCAGGGAGTAGAGCAGGAGTAGAGCAGGGGTAGAACAGGGAGTAGAGCAGGAATAGAACAGGGAGTAGAGCAGGGAGTAGAGCAGGGGTAGAGCAGGTGAAGAGCAGGAGTAGAGCAGGGAGTAGAGCAGGGAGTAGAGCAGGAGTAGAGCAGGGAGTAGAGCAGGGGTAGAGCAGGGGTAGAGCAGGGGTAGAACAGGGAGTAGAGCAGGAGTAGAACAGGGAGTAGAGCAGGGGGTAGAGCAGGGGTAGAGCAGGGAGTAGAGCAGTAGTAGAGCAGGTGTAGAGCAGGAGTAGAGCAGGTAGTAGAGCAGGGGTAGAGCAGGGAGTAGAGCAGAGAGTAGAGCAGGGAGTAGAGCAGGCGTAGAGCAGGTGAAGAGCAGGAGTAGAGCAGGGAGTAGAGCAGGGGTAGAGCAGGAGTAGAGCAGGCGTAGAGCAGGGGTAGAGCAGGGAGTAGAGCAGGAGTAGAGCATGGTTTAACCAGCGCTGCCGCACCGGGCTGCTGGTGAAAGTGTTTCAAGTTGTGTTTTGAGTCAATGAAACTGCAACTCCTCCCTCCTTCATTCACTCTTGTCTTATTTCCTTGTTCCTTTCCTCCCTACTTTATTCCCTGCTTTGATTCATTCCTCATTTCTTTCCCCCGTTTCCTCGCTTCCTCCCTCCCTTCCCTTCAGTCCTCCTCCCAGTCCTTTCATTTTTAGTTTCCTCCCTCCTGCCCTCCTTCTTCCATCACCCTTCCTTCCTCCTCCCCTTCTTCCCTCCCTCATGTCCTTCCTTTCTCACATCCTCCCTCCTCTCCCTTCCTCGATTCCTCCCACCTCGCTGCAGCCGGCATGAGGCAGAGAGATCCCCTTTCAGCCTGTTTGCACCACAGAGTCAAAAGGGCGTGTGAATGTGCGGCCCGTGGGAGCTGGGACTGTGTGAGGCGCGCCGGGCTTCATGCACAGCAGGGGGCCAGCGGAGCCCCCCCTTCTCCTTTCTATTGCCTGTAATCTCATTTGGGGTCTCCCCTCCCGCTTTATTTGACTGGGAGAGCTGGTTGGAAGCTCACACTGGCACATCTCTTCAGTGCCGAATCCTGTCTCCCCTCTGACACACACACACACACACACACACACACACACACACACACACACACACACACACACACACTCACACACAAACACACACACACAGAGACACACACTCAGACACACAAACAGGCAGACACAGAGACACACACACACACACAGAGGCACACACTCAGACACACAAACAGACAGACACAGAGACCCACACGCACAGACACACACAAACACAGACAGACACACACAGAGACACACACCCACACCCGCACACACACACACACACACAGACAGACACACACACACACACACACACACACACACACACAAACAGACAATTGACAAGGCCAATTCATTTCAAATCACCAGCAGCAGAGTGCGACTCCCAACACATGAACTGTTGGCGCATAATGAAGTGTGTTTCGGTTAGCCTGATGATAAGCTGGCTGGCTCTGTTTCCTCAGCTCATCGGTCTGTGCTGGAGTTCTTTCAAAGACTCTGCTCCAGCTGAAACATTTGACACCTGATTAGGGCATGATCTTTTTTGCCTGCTCTTTTTTCTCTCTTTCTTCCCGGTGCTTGTTAGTTCTTGTGCGCAAGAGTAAACAGTGGTGGGGAAGCCAGGGCAGAGGACCTCAAAGAGCAGCGAGGTGGAGGTGGACCGCAGGGGAGCGATGTGTCGGTGCTTGCGTTCCGCGCCTCGTTCCTCAGCGCTGCTGTCAAGGTGTAAATTAGCGGGATTGCTGTAGTCGACGTTCTCTCTAAAACCAGAGGCTCTAGGCTAAACATGGCCAGCTACAGAATGTTTAATTGCCAACAATAGTTTATTCTTTTTCTGGTGAAGCTTGTTTATCTATCTTTTCATCGATCTAATTACATCTTTACATTAAATACTAAATAAACAAATGACAAATCATAGCTACTGCCTAACTGTCTGCCTGTCTGGCTGTCTTTCTTGTCGGTCTGTCTTGTCGACCTGTCTGTCTGTCTGTCTTTCTGTCTGTCTGTCCCTCCCTCCCTCCCTCCCTCCCTCCCTCCCTCCCTCCCTCTGTCGGTCTGTTTTGTCAGTCAGTCAGTCTGTCTGTCTGTCTGTCTGTCTGTCTTGTCTGTCTGTCTTGTCTGTCTGTCTTATCTCATTAACTGGTCCTTATCGTCCTATAAGGCGCATTAGGCCATTGGGGAGGGGCCTACCTTTGTCCAACACGGGGCCGAAGATGGCCAGGTTGTCCTTGATGGTGGTGCAGTTCCAGCGCCGGCCCCTGAACTGGTGCTGGCACTCCTGGATGCCAAGCTTCACGCCCTCCGCCACGCTGGGCATGATCTCCATGTAGTTGCGGCAGAAGCGCAGCTGCTTGGGCACCAGGCCCGGGATGGAGCCGCACAGCAGCGGCTGGGAACCCAGCGACGAGTACTGCTGCCCCAGGGCCAGGGACCTGGGGGGGGGAACACACCGGGTTAGGTCAACCGATACCTGTGGTGAGGGCATTTCATTGAGGAAGAGCATGCTAGCACACTCATTGGTGGGAATTTAACCGCTTCATTTGTTTAGTTTGGTTGGGGTCGGCTTGGCTCAGGGGGTAGGGTGGACAGACATGTAACTGGAAGGTTGCTAGGTCAATCCTCGGCTCTTAGTCAAGTGTTGAGGTGTCCCTGAGCAAGACACCTCACCCCTATCTGACGAGATGGCTGTTGCCTTGGATAAAAGCGTCTGCTTAATGCCCTAAAGGTAAAATGTACACTTTGCAACGATACATAGGAAGTTTCTTAGATCTGACTGTTTTCGTCCCTGTTAGGATACATTATTAGCTCTTTAGACAAGGGTATGAATGAGCTCTTGCGTGGTGTCTGTTAAATCACAAACAACCCACATTTGGCACGACGCTGGTATTGACTGCGTGTGGGACGGGCTTTAGATTTCCAAAGAACACAAAGTGTATGCTGGCCTCTTAACGGGGCCTTACAAAGGCCCTGGTGATGTGTCACTGAGGGCCCTGCGAGAGGCTGTAGGTAACCCTGTTACTTCCCTTCTTCATATCCACTGTTAACGGGCAGCGGTGTGTTGCCTACATCCATTTACATTCAGGGCATTCAGCAGACAATTGTATCCAAAGTGACTTGCAAAAACTACATTTGTCCGAAGAAAGTGAAACAATATATCGCTGTGTAGTAAGGATGTTCATAGAAACACGTGCAAAGCACTTACAATCGCTAGGTTATCCCACTCCCAATATACGCCAAAGATAGCTAGGATAAGATGCTACACAATGCTGGGTACTTTTAAAGTGCATGTTGTGACAAAAAAACATGCCCTAAAAAATGTACACACTTATACATCTTACTTGATGCTGCCTTCTTATCCGTTTCAGTAATGAATCACTGCCCTGTAGCTCCCTGGACTCTCTTTTGACTTATGAACTTCATGCAGTGGACTTTAGAGTGCCTGTTCTCTGTTCACTGCCTTCTTCACCCACCCATCAAGGCGGCGGCTCATCGCTCCACTTTAACACACGGATGTGATCTACTGGTTCTGACTTCTTAAATGTTCCCTCTGGTAGAACGTTAAGGCATCGCACGCTTCCCTGATGACCCTGTGAGACAGCAAACCAGGGGTGTGTGTATGTGTGTGTGTGTGTGCTTGTGTGTGTGTGTGTGCGTGTGTGTGTGTGTGTGTATAAGTGTGCATGTGTCCGTGCATGTGTGTGGTGATACCCCGCGGGTAAAGAACATTTTAATATGGAACATCTGAAGGGTTTTGTGCCCGGCGATGCTGTGTTGATAATTGGTGGTCTTCCTCCTCCTCTCTTTGCTCCTCCTCTCCTTTGGAGGAACACAACGGTGCAATGCTAACGGATGACAAACGAAGGCGCTGCAGTGAGGTGTTTCAGCCGACGGGCTGAGTCTGATGTGCCTACACAGGGATCCATAACCACAACAGAGCAGCCGGCCGGCCGACCTGCCAGAAACCATTACCATTTCATTGAGGTAATTAATTTAACTGCTGTCGTTTTTCTCTCTGAAAGAGATGAGGGAGAGTGGAAGGTGTGCCGTGTTTTAACACGTCTTCAACGGGGACAAGCCCCGACTAATTTGCCGCTTCAGAATCGACTGAAGACTACTGTTGTTTATTTACCCCCTGAGCACGGGTCAATTGCACAAATTAAGCAAACATGCCTTTGAGAGGGAGAGATACACTGAGGTGTGAGAACTCTGTGACAGATTGATGTGTGTTGTGTGCCACATATCCAGGATCTCACTGGTTCTTCCGGGATCGTGGCGGCAGTGTGTGTGAGTTGTAGAGGAACAGAGAGAGAGAGAGTGAGAGAGAGGAACTGTCAATCTTTGTTCAGTGTCAAGGAACTTGGCCATTGTTGAACAAACCGCTCTAGAGCTCATCACCGTGCACGGGCGTGCGTGAACATGTGTAGACGTGCGTGAAGGTCGCGAGCGTGGGCTGCGCCGCCCGAGGCCCTGTGAGGATCAGGGTGTAAGGAGGGGGCGGGGGGCTGGGGTAGACAGCTCTGATCAGATCAGAGTCTACTTGGGATGACCTCAAGACCCCCTGCAGGGCGCAACCCAATCACGGCGGCCCGGGACCCTGAGAGATGAGTGTGTGGGGGGGGTCCCTGTGATCAGCGATCACAGGGAACAGAAAATACCCCCTTGACACAGGTCCACAGCTCAGGTACACTTCTGCTTTCTACACAAACCCCCCCCCACCAAACTGTGTCACACACAAACACACACACACACACACACACACACACACACACACACACACACACACACACACACACCGACACAGTGAAGTGCAGGTGAGCCCGGCATTTCCCAGAACTGGGCTCCTGATGAAGACGGAAGGCTTGCAGCCGACGCTGTTGCAGCTTGCTGTGGAGCGTCTCAACAGTGGCACGGCGTCAGCGATCAGAGGAGCATCACCCCGGGACTCAAGAATGTAATCGTGTCTGACGAACAGGGAGGCGAAGCCGGTGAGGATTACTGTCTCGTTGTTGTGATGTCATAAACGAGACACAAGGCCGAACATCCCTCCCCTGTTCGACTTGAAGGACGGCGCCTCCTTCAACGTCAGCCCCCGTCCCCGGTCTTCAACCTGCCCCACGTCGTAACCCTGTGACCTCATCCCCCCCCCCCCCCCCCCACCCTCTGGTGTCTGATGGGCGGGATGACTCCGTGGCATAATTACACCGTCTAGCTAGCTGGCTATGCTGCTGCCCATTCATTCCCGCTCAAGGTGGACCTGCGTGGAAGTTCTCCTTCTTTGGACATGTTTCTGTAACAGCCGTGAAAGACGTGTAGAGGCGTATCTCGGAGGTGGACGACGTCATGCCTCTTGCTTTCACTCCTAAACACGGAGAGGGCGACCCCCGTCCCCTGGTCTAAGCAAGGAAACACCTGAGAACCCAGAGCCCATGGAGAGCTTGGATGAAGCCTGGCGGCGTGTTGAGGTGCCAGCTGACACCGGGGCTTAAACCCTGATTGAGGAGGGATCTCTCAGGTAATGAATTGTGTAACCGCACAGAGCTTTGTGGTCGGCGAGAGCGTGTTCGGGCCCCAGAGGAAGGTGGTGTTTGTTAAGGAGGAGCCCGGTGGCAGATGAACACATGAAAGCGGCAGTTTGAGGCGAGGTGCTAATAACGGTCTTAACCTCAGGAAGGAAGAGAGCCCTTGGCTGCAGAGCCGCATTGTGCAAATACACACGCACG
This sequence comes from Pollachius pollachius, assembly GCF_949987615.1. Taxonomy (NCBI): domain Eukaryota; kingdom Metazoa; phylum Chordata; class Actinopteri; order Gadiformes; family Gadidae; genus Pollachius; species Pollachius pollachius. The sequence continues at coordinate 3,013,690 of NC_136952.1, forward strand.
CAAGACACGACAAACACACACTCCTATAAACACAACACAACACACACGCAACGCACACACACTCCCGACAACACAACACACACACTCCATGCAACACAATGCAAACACACTCCCAACAACCCGACGCACACACTCCCGACAATACAACACACACACACTCCCAACAACACAACGCACCCACACACACCCAACACAACGCACACTCACTCCCGACAACACAACGCACACACACTCCTAAATACCCAACGCACACACACTCCCGACAACATAAAGCACACATTCTCCCGACAACACAGCGCACAAACACTCCCGACATACACAGTCTCAACAACACAAAGCAAACACACTCCTAAATACAAAACGCACATACACATACCCGACAACACAACGCACACACTCCTAACAACACAGCGCAAACACAATCCCGCCAACGCAACGCACACACACTCCTGACAACACAACGCACAAACACTCCCGACAACGCAACGCACATACACTCCCGACACCACAACGCACAAACGTTCCCGACACACACGGTCCCAACAACACAACGCACACAGCGCAACACTTCCAGTTAAGCTTAGATTGAATGTAAATGTAACAGTGTTGTGTGTGCGTTCAGAGTCTGTGTGCAGCAATTGTTTTGTTGGGAGTCTGTGTGTGTGTGTGTGTGTGTCATCCCCACTGAAACAAGAAAGGTCAAGATGGAAGATAACCTAAATACAACAATCCTCACCCCCCCCCCCCCCCCCCCCAGTCCTCCCCCCGGGGGAAGAGAGAGGGGAGGTGTTGGTGGGGGGGATGAGGGTTGTTGTAATAAGTCCCCGAATGAAAAGGCAATGGAAACCACAGAAAGCCAGCAGTGAGCACAAAGGGATTCCACTGCACACCTCACTGGGAGACGCACAAACACACAAACACAGCCTCCCAGTCAGGTATGTAGCGGGTATTTTTAGAACAAGGATCTTCAGTGGCAGCCCCACCCGAGCCTCCTGTGAAGTCACTAACGCACCCCCCCAACAAAGGAATGGACCAGTAGATTTGTAGTCGATAGAACTTGTGCGAGTCTATTCAATCCATTTGGGTCAGCATGGTGCTCGGGAGGTAGAGCGGGTTGGCTGGTAACCGGATGGTTGCTGGTTCGGTCCCCGGAGTGTCGAGGTGTCACTGAGCAAGACACCTCACCCTGACTGCTCCCGACGAGCCGGCTGTCGCCTTGCATGGCTGACTCCGCCGTCTGTGTGTGAATGTGTGCATGAACGGTTGAATGTGAGGCAATAATTGTTAAAGCGCTTCGGTTAGAAAAGAGCTGTATAAATGCAGTCCCTTTACCATTAACGGTGCCATATGCAACGCCAGCGTTCTCCTTTATACGCTCAGCCTTTGACACAGGTCGAGGATCTAGTCAGGGTTTGTGTGTAGCGAGGGCTGTGGTACAAGGGCTCGGCATTTGGCACCTGTAGGCCGCTGAGCGATGGGTTCTCCCCCTCGTCGCGTCACGGCCCGAGGGCTGGAGACTCGCTGACCCTCTGAACCCGCCGAGCAAAACATGACACCTGTGACCGCCCCGCCCTGAGCGCTGGGAACCGAGTTCATGACCAGAGACCCTGTGTGCGTGTGGGTGTGTGTGTCGGTGTGTGTGTGTGTGTGTGTGTGTGTGTGTGTCTTTATACAAGCCTGACAATAGATGTGTATGGCTGTTTGTGTGTGTACGTCTGAGTGCATGCGTGGACTTGTGTGGACACGTGTGTGTGTGTGTGTGCGTGCGTATGTATGTGTCACCCCCATGGGAGCAGGAAAGGTCTAGATGGAAGGTCACCTGACACAGACTGGAATGTCCCTTTTTAAATCTGAGTGAAGATAAGACGACTTTGGGAACGAACAACAAAGTGCGTCACCTCACACAGAATGCCCCGGTGTGTTTTTACATAAATCTTTGGGCTCAGTGAGATCCGACGTAGCATGGGGGTGGAGGGCCACAGGCCCATGAAGCTGTCCTCCGTCTGGGGACAGGCGGAGCAGGTCCAGACCTCCGTGGCTTAGGGTTTGAGGACAGTCCTGATTATGAGGGCTGGAGGTTTTCCTAATCCGGGACATTCCTTTGAATCGGCTGTGACGGACCGCCAGGGACTCGTCGCAGGAAAACACGGCAGGAAATAGTTTCTTTGGGTCTCGTTTAATTATGTTCTTTTAACCGCGAGGGGAAAGCTCTCTGCCCTCCTGTGTCTGTCTGTCTGTCTGCCTGTCTGACTGTGTCTGTGTGGATATCAACTTTAGTAGGAAGAAGCTTTTGCGTGTTTGTATTGATTATTTGGATGGGTCGTGTTTGGCGGACAAAGTTCCTTGCTTTCTGTATCGCTGTGTCTTCTGTTGAAGCGACACGTTTCCTCTGAGTATGGACGGCCTTCAGATGTATGGAGAAGGGAGAGACAAGCCTTCAGGTGTATGGAGACGGGAGAGACCGGCCTTCTGGTGTATGGAAACAGGAGAGACAAGCTTTCAGGTGTATGGAGACGGGGGAGACCGGCCTTCAGGTGTATTGAGACGGCAGAGACCGGCCTTCAGATGTATGGAGACGGGAGAGACAAGCCTTCAGGTGTATGGAGACGGGAGAGACCGGCCTTCTGGTGTATGGAAACAGGAGAGACAAGCCTTCAGGTGTATGGAGACGGGAGAGACCAGCCTTCAGGTGTATTGAGACAGGAGAGACCGGCTTCCAGGTGTATTGAGACGGCAGAGACCGGCCTTCAGATGTATGGAGACGGGAGAGACAGGCCTTCAGGTGTATGGAGACGGGAGAGACCGGCCTTCAGGTGTATGGAGACGGGAGAGACCGGCCTTCAGGTGTATGGAGACGGGAGAGACCGGCCTTCAGGTGTATGGAGACGGGAGAGACCGGCCTTCAGGTGTATGGAGACGGGAGAGACAAGCCTACAGGTGTATGGAGACGGGAGAGACAGGCCGACCTCGCGGTACGGTCCCCCTTCAGGTGGATCGAGAGAGACAGGCTGACGTGGTCTCTCTCTCGGTCTCACGGCGTCTCCGCCGCCCCCACCGCGGAGTCGTCCACCGACAGACGGCTGATGGGGAACACTGATAGTTCGTCTGCACGTCTGAACAAGTGAACTTATTTCATTATGGAAAATTAATAATGTTAGCTTAGCATGGCGGTGAGCCGGGAGCTACCCCACCCCTAACCCCCACCCCCCGTGCTGGGTGTGTGTTTCGGGACGGCTCCAGAGTCCGGGGTGGCGGTCTGCTGTCTGCCAGGCCAGGAGACAGCAGTACACTCTGAACTCCTCTAATCTCTCCTCTATACGTCGAGATGCGCAGGCTCAACCTGTCAGAAACACCCTGAGGACAAGAAGACCAGAATGAGGCCCGAACAGAGGCGCCCTCGCTCACGCTCTCTCTCTCTCTCTCTCTCTCTCTCTCTCTCTCTCTCTCTATATTTCTCTCACTCTCTCTCTCTCTCTCTCTCTCTCTCTCTCTCTCTCTCTCTCTCAGAGCTGCTGTGAAGAGACACTGCCATCAGAATCTCAATTATAACTCCGCGGTAGAGAGCGAGATGAGAGAGAGACAAAGACCTTGTGGGGGGAGAGAGAGGAGTAGTAAGTGGGCCACGGAAAGTTGCGGTGCGGCGCCTGAGGATGGGGACTTTTATTTTGGCGGAGGCTGGAATGCGCGGCTCCTCTCTGTGTTTTTGTTGTCGTTTTGTTTTTCTTTTGGCACGCTTTTGATTTGCAGTCCAACAGCTCCTGGCTGATCTGATAAACATGACAGACCCCTGACTAATGTTCCACCAGGCTTGTTCTCTTCCTTTCCTGTTCTCTCTCTCTCACTCTCTCTTTCTCTCTCTCTCTGTCTCTCTCTTTCATGCTGTCTCTCTCTGTCACTCTCTCTATCTCTCTTTTATTTTGCTTCTTTCACTCCCCCCCCCTCCCTAGGCTGACACCAGGTAGGGGGACTGGAGGTATGGAGGAGTAAACTCTGAAGCAGCCTGTCACCTGTACGAGGGAAACCTGCCTGGGTGGACTGGAAATCAGTAGGGAATACTGGGAGTATATCGTACAGGTGCTGGTCTTTGTGGGGGGGGGGGGGGTATTAACTTTGATTAATAACTGTGGCAGATATTTAAAGTATTGCTTGCTTATGAAAAGGGCAGAGATTCTGTTATGTTTCTGTATGTATCAGTCCGTTCTTCTATGTTCTGGTTTCCCATTAATTCCACCTAGTTTTCTATTTTATTTAATAATGATAACCAAATAAAACAAGGCTTGGTTGTGTGATCAGCCCCATAAGATACCTGAGGGGGACAGAGGGAGAGACAGAGAGAGGCTGCAGAACAACAGCAGACGAGAGCGAGAAGCAGAGAACGCAGGCAGGCCTGAACCATTCCTCATCAGCTATTTACTCATCGTTAGAATTCCAAATGAAACAAAATTGCTTCATAAAATGTTCCATCAAGCTGGTTCACAAAACAGACATGTTCACGGTCAGTTACAAATGGGATAAATATCCTCCCTATAAAATAAATAAATGTAGATACAATTGTTCAGATTTCACCTAGACTCTGCATAGCCTCCCCCCCACATCCCTCTTACGCACCTAATGTATGTTGTACGTCCTGGCACTTAATGTACGCACTAATTGTATGTTGTACGTCCTCGCACTTGCATGGCGTAATAAAAATATTGCTTAGCATTCTGTAGCATCCTATCCTATCTATCTTTGTTGTATAAGGGTTTAATCTACCGATTGTTAGTGCTTCGCACTTGGTTCTATGAACAACCTTACTGTACCGACAGCGATATATTGTTGTTTCTCTTTCCTCTGACAAATGGACTTATTGTAAGGCGCTTTAGACAAAAGCTTCCGCTAAATGCCCTGAATGTAATTGTAAAAAAATTAAGGAAACTGTAGATAGTAAAGAATGAAGTAAAGAATTAATCGTTTTAAACACAAGGAGAGGCCGCGTCCCGTCAGCCTCAGACTGCTGATGGATCTCTGTGGTGTAATCTGGGGGCCGGCTCACCTGGGGGGTTTCCAACAGGTGTGAGGCCTTATCCCTCACAGCCGCTGGAGAGCCTGCCCTCTACTCCCAGCGAATAATTAGCTACTGTGAACACGGCAATCACACACACACACACTAACACACACACACACACACACACACACACACACACACACACACACACACAAGGTAGAGAGCCCCCTCAGGTGTGAGTGAGGGCAGAGAGAGGCTGTCCCGCTGTCCTCTAATGACCTCCCTCTCCTCTCCTGTCATCATGGCCGCTCCAGGCTTTGAGGACCGGCTGCTGTGTTGTTAGAGCGGCTAATCGTCCAGGGCTACGCCGCCCGGACTTTGTCATTTCTCTCTCCGACGCCGTCACCGGTACACGGCCCCCTTTGCTGCCGGGCTGAGACCAGGAATCCCCTCACTGTACTCCTGCTCCTAGTCTGAAACCACTCGCTCTTTGAACCTCTCTCAGCCCAGCGGGGGGTTCCCCCCCCCCCCCCCCCCCCCAACACAAGCATGCTGACTGAAGGTAAGCGATCGTAGGGCTGCTGTAAACCGCGGATACACGGCCCAGACGTCCCGTCGGATCGCACTGATCCACGTCTGATTGGTCTTTAGTGAAGGAACTGTGAGTCTGTAGTGTACGCAGCACGACTCTGTTGAGCAGAGACAAGGAGCAACAAACCAGGATGGGATCATGTGTTCAATATGGAAGTGAGCCGTCGCAAACCTAACCCCAAACGCCTGGGGTAACTTCGGTCTGCAAATCGACGCACCTGACCGGGGTTAGCTCCCCAGGTTAGTGGTGGATAGGAAGGGGTTAGCTAGCTGGGTTAGTGGTGGATAGGAAGGGGTTAGCTAGCCGGGTTAGTGGTGGATCGGGAGGGGTTAACTAGCTGGGTTAGTAGTGGATCGGGAGGTCTCTGACCGGGGTTAGCTATACGGGTTAGTGGAGGGGTTAACTAGCCGGGTTAGCGGTGGATAAGGAGGGGTTAGCTCGCCGGGTTAGTGGATCGGGAGGTCTGTGACCGGGGTTGACTAGTTTGGTTGCTAGGGGCGAGCCAGTCCTTCGGTTTGGATGTCCCAAATGGCAGAGGACTGCTGTTATCTTTGACCCTGGCATCGCTACAGACTCCAGCCATTGATGCACAACCCTACAGCTTCCTAAGAACAGCATTCTTTGGGATTTCCTCCCCCCCCCACCCCTTCTTCTCCTCCTCCTCCTCCTCAGTGAGGATAATGCCTGGACATCCTTGATCTTTTCACACAGGACTGCAAACGGAGGGATTTTCTCTCGTAGAAAAAAAAATCATTAAAGTGATCCCTTTGCCATAGGTGGGGGCCTTTTTTAGGTGAAGCGGGGGGTGGGTTGGGGGGGGTGAAGTAAAAAAGAAAGAGAGGGTGGTGGGGGGGTCAGATAATGACATTCCGGAGACCGGGAGATACACCATAGATCTCCCCATTCAAGCCACTGGCGCTGGCCTGTGCAGAGACTGCAAGGGCAGCCTCTGTTGGCCAACTGCAGATCGCCGTGCCAACGCGCTCGCCAGGAACACGCAGGCCTTATGAATAGGGTCCCGGCGGCCATGTTTACCCCAGCCCTACTGTTAACTAGTGCCCTTAAACTACCGGCGGCCATGTTTACCCCAGCTCTACTGCTAACTAGTGCCTTTAAACTACCGGCCGCCATGTTTACCCCAGCCCCACTGTTAACTAGTGCCCTTAAACTACCGGCCGCCATGTTTAGTCCCCAGCTCTGCTGCTAACTAGTGCCTTTAAACTACCGGCCGCCATGTTTACCCCAGCTTTTAACTAGTGCCTTTAAACTACCGCCCACCATGTTTACCCCAGCTCCACTGCTAACTAGTGCCTTAAAACTACCGGCCGCCATGTTTACCCCATTTCCACTGCTAACTAGTGCCTCCAAACTACCCGCCGCCATGTATACCCCGGCTCCACTGCTAACCAGTGCAACGGTTTGCACGATGTTAAGTTGGGGTTTTGCAATGCATTAGGTTAGGCTTTTTTTCATGAAAAAGCAACTCAAACCTTAATTAGTGGTTCAAACTGAGGGTTAAAAGACCTTTAAGGAATGTTTACCAAACCAGTTGAAAAACTTTTTAGAAACCATTTTCTGTCCTTGTTCAAGCCATGTAGTCATCTTAGACGTTTGTCTTGATGAAGAAGTGATATTCAACCATAAACTATTTATTAATTATGCATTAGCATTTGCATTGATAGTTGTGATTGATTATGAGAATACAGTCTGCTACTGTTTTGGCTCACCCCTACACACAGCGCTCTCTGTCTCTCTCTCTCTCTCTCTCTCTCTCTCTCTCTCTTTCACACTAACTTATACAAACATCATTCTTCTCTCACATTTTTTTAATCAAATGTTTATAATATTCAAAAAGAAAAAGTTTTGCGGAAGCATTTCAACAGGATTCCAGAATTCATCTTTGATTCTAGGGTGTTTTTTCTAGTTACACAAGTGACTTAACTCTGAAAGACACACACAAACATAAGAAGGTCATCTAAAGTCCCCCCTGAACCAGGAGAGCACAATGAGGGTCTGAATACATCAGTGTCCGGCATATGGACACTGAGCTTTGCTGTGACTGGAGGATCGATGCCTCTGCAGGACACTATATCGACCACATGTCAGATAACGTTGTGCTCAACACCCCGCAACCCCTTAGTTAAAGCACATACGCTCACGCCTGCTGCATGCACGCACACACACACACACGCACACACACACACACACACACACGCGCACACACACAAACAATACAGCGCTGCATAATACAGAACCAGATGACGTTCGTGAGCTGAAGGGTTCATGCTCATCTGAGATCTCCTGAAGCTCCTTCACAGCTCACCTCCTCACCCCCCCACATCCTCACCCCCTCACCGCATGGTGTACAATGTAAGGTGAGCTAATATCAAACATGAGAATCCTCTCTTCTCCCCCCCCCCAAGCAACACACACACACACACACTGCTCCCCCCCCAAATTACCCCTCCACACACACTCTCATGCTGCCTCCCCAACTACACCCCCCCAGCCCGACTCTAGGATTTATGAGCCGGTCATCAGCCCCCCAGGACAGATGCTGCTGGAGTCTCTCTCTCTCTCTTTCTATTTCTCTCTCTCTCTCTCTTTCTCTCTCTCTCTCTCTCCTCGTTCCCAGCCGACCTGGGACTGTGGCCCTATCAGGGCTCTTTCCCAATCTCGACGTCATCCCTATTCCCCCCCCCCCCCGACACGTCCCAAAAAAAGATGATGCGTGTCACGCAAAAAAAAGGGAAGAAATATCAAAGGTGCTCGGCATTGTTGGGGCTCGAACCCGACACCCGTGTCGCGATGTCCGGGTCCGCGGCAGAAGACCTGCAGGTGATTCTCAGGCACACAGACACAGAGATCCAGGGCCCCTTTGTCAGCACTGTCTGACAGGCTGGTGGCTCAGGGGCCGCTGGCTCCCAGGAGCCAGCTGTGAGGAACGGCAGGGAGTGTAACCCGAGGGAGAGAGGGCCAGCCGGCCGCCATTAACACCGGCTCCCATTAGCCCTGTGGCCGGGGGCCTGGCGGGGCTGCGCTCTGCGGACGACGAGAGGAGAGGCTGGTGGTTTGGAGCGAGCGGCGCTGGGACCGCATGCTGGGAAGGCTACTTATAGAGGAGCAGGGCTGGAGGACGGAGCACTGCGGTGTGCACGCCGCCGCGGAGACACAGAACAGCTTTATCGCACTCCAACATAAATATCGCTATAGAAAAAAAAACGTTTCGGGTTACAATTAGGGCCCCTTTTTTGCGCTCTTTTTATGTTGAACTTGTAATGAGGTACACATCTAAAGCCAAGCCAAACAGAAGCGAGAGGATTGCAAAAAGACTAAAAGCGCATAAGCAAGAGAATTCAAGAATTTAAAAAGACTAATATTCCCTGTTACATTATAATAAGCTAAATTAGTTTGTAGTGCTTCTTTTGTTGCAAACATAAAAAAAACTGACAAAATTGTTATTCAATCACAATTAATAATAGTTAATAAAGTAGTCAACACTCAGAGGGCAGCCTTAGAGTACTCAACAATAAGGGGAGATTTGTTTCTTTCAATAATCGATAATGATAGTTTTAAATCAGCACTGGGAGCCAAACCCATTTGTGTTCGGAACTGATCCACCATAAAGAGCGAGAGGAACGGCAGAGAACGCCTCTACACACTAGAGCAAGTTCAGAACGATGGCGCTCAACCTATAACTCACCAGGACTGAACTAATTACAGGAAATACTACACGACTACATAATGTAGTCGTTATTTAATGTAATGCAACAGAGAGTAACGTAACATTACTTCATCAATTCATCTGTTTCCAGAAATAATAATTAACAAATTATTTGTGACTTGATGGGTGACAACATTGTTGTCAATGTTTCTGCGCGATAGAAACCTGATAGGTCTGAAAACGCAATTCTTCCTGAGAGTTTAATCTACTTTTGTCACACAGCTGGGATCCTTTTACAACCGGGGCAGCATCCTCTACTAAATATTCCCTGGAAAAACGAACTGTAAAATCCATACAGAAATAAAACATAAATTCTGATGTATTCAATAAACCACCTTCCTAAATGAAGCGGACTGTTGACGATTCATTATTTCTTTTAACATGATATATAGACTGGAGCAGAGGAAAGAACAGCAGGGTTTTTCCAGTTCCACCAGTATTTGAGGTTAAGATTCTTTGGACTGGACCAGAGAGCGAACATTTTCCACCAAGTCTCCCGAAAAGTGCGCATTCTGCCCCCTCAAAATGATCATTTGACCGGAAAAAAACCCAACCTTCTCCCCTCGTCCGTGCGCTACAGCACTGGTCACATGCAGCGGCGGGGAGCCGGGTACTCACCACCAGATGGGATAGCCTCCAAGCACGCGAGCTGTGGACAGCCACACACACATCATATATCCAAGCAGGTAGAATTCCATGAGGGGACCCTGGCAGGAAGCAGCAGCGTGGAAACGGATCAATACATAGAGATCCCCCCGCTCGTGGAGGTCCTGGCTCCGGGAGGAGACGAGGAGGAGGCGAGGAGGTCCTGATTTGTCGGATGAGAGGGACAGAATGTAGACGGGATTAAGAAGAGAGGCAGCGACGCGCTGAGCTCCTGTTCTCCTTCTGATCCTCCTCCTCTGGCTTCTTTGAGTCTGGCCCCAAAGTGTGTCTCCTGGTAGTTAAGAGAGTAAGTGTCTCTCTGTTACTAACACGCGCGCACACACACTCACACACACACTCTCTCACACACACACAAACACACACACACTCACACACACACACACCTACCCGTCCTCTCCTTCCCTCCCTCTCTGAGGTTCTTCCCTAAGGTAGATATCTTTTTCACTCTCTCACTCTCTCTCTCTCTCTCTCTCTCTCTCTCTCTATCTGTGTGTCTTTCTCTCTCTCCCCCTCCACTTTTTTTCCCTCTCCTGAGGACGGCTCATCCACAGGCCCGATATTAAAGGGGGGGAGGACTGGGGGAAAAAAGAGAAAGACAGAAGACGAGCCAGGTTTGGAGATGTCAGCCGGCCAGCCAATCACAGAGCATGGCCTTAGGTTAGCAAAAAAATTATTATTCATTCCCATCTGTCAATCACACGCCACCCCCTGGTAATGTGGAAAAGAAAGGAGGGAGAAGGGGAGGGAGGGAGGGTGGCGAGTGTGTGTGTGGGGGGGGGGGGAGGGGGGGTTGTGCAACAACGACAGTGGGAAGTATAAGGTGGGACAGTCAGAAGGAGAGGTACAGTTCACTGTCTGACCCTCATTTCTTATGGGATTAGCCACAGAGCTGATGGACCTGTGTGTGTGTGTGTGTGTGTGTGTGTGTGTGTGTGTGTGTGTGTGTGTACGTGTGTGTGTGTCCTGGTTCCTCCTGCGCTGGAGGGCTGAGATCCTGGGGTTGAACGGCAAACATTAGCTAAGTTGATCCCGGAGAGTTGACTTCATTTTGTAGGGGTTGCGCCCTGACTAATTGATCCCTATACGTGTTTATACAGTGCACACACACACACACACACACACACACACACACACACACAGACACACAGACACATGCACACACACAAACGCACACACCGTACACACAGGCACATACACGAACACACATGCAAACACACACACACACAAACGTACAGACATGTACAAACACACACCGTCCACACACACACACACACACACACACACACACCACCAGTCTCGAGCTCACACAGGGATTCATTTACAGTGAATTTTCCAAATGGTTGCCCCCCCGCCCCGACACGGAGGAGATAAAGGACGACACAAAGCCCTGACGGAGGTGACGGAGGCGGCGCCCGGCAGCACCGCGCTGGTTAGCGCTCAGCGGCCCCAAGGCCACACTTTGCTCCGCTCTTTTTTTTACACCGCGACCATTGTCATTGTGATGGGCTGTGGGCCCAGGGGGAGGAGGGGGAGATGCAGGGAGGGAGCAGGAGGAGGAGGAGGAGGAGGAGGAGGAGCAGCAGGGGGGGGACACCAGCGATTGGCCACGGCGTGAGCCCCGAGGAAGCGGAACACAAACAAGACGCGACGGAGCAGACGGACGGTGCGGGCCGCGGCGACAGGAGGTTCTGTCGGTTCTGACGGTCCTGAGCCGTCGTCACGGAGATAACAGGAACAACGGCGCTCTTCGTCTGCAGACAGCGTCAGTGCGGCTCCTCTTTCGAGACCCTGAACACCTCAGTGCTCGTGATTCATCCGCAGTCTCTGGTGTTTCTGTGTCGCGTTTACGGCCCCTATCTAACGCGCAGGACAAAGCATTTCTGCGTGACGTGACTTAAAGCCGCTTAAAGATATACGTCGTAGGGCACGGTGGAGCTGTGTGTTAAGTCCGGGTCGGAGGGTCTCTGAGGTTAAACAACTTACAGAAGTAACGTTACAGCCCTCAGGCTGCCCTAGGGAGGACTTTAGACTCAATGCTTCAGCTGTTTTGTCCATCGATTCTTCATAGCAGCTCCAGAAACGCCATCTTTCACCGCTGGTTCGACGCTACGCTCCCACCATCTGCAATGCGCTTTTGAGCAATTCTGTTTGCACGCATGAATGAGGTTAAGCATCGAACTTGGAGCACCAAGAATGTTTTAT
>NC_136952.1:3030860-3080860 GCF_949987615.1 Pollachius pollachius
TAATGCAAATAGTTATTAATTGAACAAATAAATAACAACTGAAACTGTTGAAAATCCTCTAGTCACCACAAAACCATAACAGTCTGAACCGATGAACCTCACAAATGCCTCATTAAAAAAAAAAAAGATGTCTATCCTAATCCCATCTCCACCCCTACTAACCAGTTGCCACTCAACGCGCTTTTCAATATTGCCTCGCATTCACCCATTCATGCACACATTCAGACAGCGACGGCGGAGTCAGCCACGGAGGGAGATAGGCAGGTCGCCGGGAGCAGTGAGGGTGAGGTGCCTCGCTCAGGGACACCTCGACACTGGGAGGAGCCGGGATCGAACTAGCAACCTTCGGGTTACCAGCCACCCACATGTGGCCCCGTAGGACTCCATAACCTTCTGGAGCTTGGGGCCCGCAGAACACCACGACCGGTACACTCTCTAGATGAGGAAGAAGGACCCCCCACCCCCAATAAATAACGCATATAGTGGGTGAATATTAATGCAGAACACACAGAATGGTGCTGCCACGTTATTGAAGGGGCTCAACATCAGGACTGCATTTGAGAAACATAAATGCTATTTTTTTTCAAACAGTAATGTATATATTCTTTAACTGTAATGAATTCATTGTGAATGGGTGATTGATACCTCAACGTATAAATGATTCACTCATGTTAGACTTCAGCAGAGGGGAAATCAAATGATTATATTTAAAAATAATAATAATAATTCTACATTTAATTTGAGGACACAGTACAAAGATACACAAAGTCATTAAAAAGAAACAACATTAAGATAAGAAAAAGTAATAACAATAGTAAGAGACATAGCAATATTTCAGCACTGCAATAAAACGTGTTTAAAATACTTTTAATTAATGACACGTCATGATTATGTTTTTCTGTGTTATACAGTGTCATGAGCCTTAATGCATTTTTGTGATACAAATGTATTTCGGGTGCGTTTGACATCAGAAACCGTTGTGAAACGCCATCCCGCCGACCGCTACCACCGACCTCAGACAGAGACGGGAGGATGTTAAACTATGTGTCATCTTCTGCCTCTCAGCTCCATCGTGTAATCCAACAGAGGTTCGTGTTTTGCTCATTGTTCGCCCTGCCAGCGATGATCTCAGCACTGCGGTCGCCCCTCACCTGTGTAAGTAAGGCTCTAGGTTCCCCCCCCCAGCACCCCGAGGCAATCACACAATCCCTCTGCAGCAGAACCTGTTTAACTCATCACAGGGCCGTGTGGGTATCAGCTCACCTCGGTGGAGCGCTGACCTGGTGTGGCCCCCCGGGGCCCTCGTTGCGGCCCTCAGCCGTGTGAACTCATCCCGGGTCTGGAACAGGAGACTGTTGTTCAGACTCTTTGATTTTCAGTGCGGAGCATCAAGTGTTCGTTTTCATGGCCTCTGGCGCCGTCTGCGTGGTCTCGTGGAGCCAAGCATCAAATTATGTCAAGTGACAGCATTTACGTAATATAGCTTTTAGATATAGATATAGATAGGTATATGTATATATATATATATATATATATATATATATATATATATATATATATATATATATATATATATCTACAGGGTGCGATTTGCCGGTGGGGATGGTGGGGATTATCCCCCCTCTGGTTTACACGTCCTACCCTCTGCTGAATTATTTTTATCCTCGCTGGGGATAAAAATTATCCCCCCCACCCAAAGTATTTTCACCATTACATCGTAATAATTAACAACCAAAATACACAGGGTCCGTCTTCATTTTGAAACATTTTAAAATGTTTCTCAAAATTATCCCCCCCTCTGGTTTTTTCACAAATCGCACCCTGTATATCTATATCTCTATCTATCTATACAAATAAATGTGTATATATCGATATCTATGGAAATATTTATATATATATAAATATTTGACGTAAATGCTATCAACTATATATATATATATATGATAATATATATCTATAATCAATATATAATAATATATAAATTTCCTGATTTGAATGTGACATACAGTATATTGATTTGTCCCAGATTGATATAATATATGTATTAATAGATTAACAGTTTGATGAGAGTCAAGGTCCTCGCCGGGACCCTGTGAGTCCTCCCCCCAGGACCCTGCGGGTCCGTGTCTCCCAGACCCTCCCTGCCCGTCCTCCAACGATGACGTTGAAGGGGCGTTTTTACATCGTCTTCAACGCACTGGCGTGTGATTGGCTGCCTTCAGCCACGTGACGGAAGTGCACCAATCAGAGCTCAGTGCGATGTGTGAACGTGGTGGAGAATGTGGTGCTCCAAGGGACGGCGGTGACGCACCGTGGAAAGCCGTGCGCCGTGTTGTCTCCAGCTGGTTACTAAAGGTGGATCTACACGTACTACGACATGTCGCATTGTTCGGGTTGAACCACCGCCCCGGCCGCCACGGGACTCCCCGTCGACACGTCGCCGTCCGTCCTGCCAGCCGTCTTTCACTTTTACAACTCCACCGATCAGCGTGATAACGGGTCAGTGGCGAGTACACGTTAGAGCTGATGCCATCTTCCCTTGTGCGTACGATGGGTTAGTTAACCAATGTTTGAGCTGTCGGGCCTGTACTTCTACCGGCTGGTTAACTTGTAAATGACATGTTTACCCCTGAAGACTACTTGTAGCTCAAATGTTTACCCCTGAAGACTACTTGTAACTCACAGGTTTACCACTAAAGACTAGCTCCCAGGTTTACCCTTGACGACTACTTGTAGCACACTGGTTTTCCCCTGAAGACTACTTGTAGCTCAGAGGTTTAACCCTAAAGACTATTTATCATTCACAAGTTTAACCCCAAAGACTACTTGTAGCTCAAAGGTTTACCCCTAAAGACTACTTGCAGCTAACCGGTTTACCCCAAAGACTACTTGTAGCTCACAGGTTTACCCCTAAATACTACTTGTAGCTCACATGTTTACCCCAAAGACTCCTTGTAGCTAACAGGTTTACCCCAAAGACTACTTGTAGCTAACAGGATTACCCCTGAAGACTACTTAAGCGCAGTTCATGATGTAGCGGTCAGGACTGTGAAGTTAGTGACTGTGAAGTCACTAACTGTTGACTATCAGTCATATAAAACGTTACAAGTCTCTCCATACTGTACGAATCGTACTGTTCACATTTCATTCAGACTTAGTTTGTTTAAATGGAAATGTGCCAACATTCTGTGGGGAAGTAGACTTTTTGTTTGAAATGCCACAACTATGTTGGGCCAGACGTTCCTATAAATGATTTATAAATGTCCTCTGCTGGCAATAGCGGAAGGAAACCTGCGACTTGATTGCACTACAACTCAAAAGCTCTCGGTCATTTAACCGTAATGTACGGTTCTGTAACTTCCATGAACAACAAAATAACTCTTGGTTTTATGGCCACTTAGTACACACACTCGTGCTCCCACAAGATGAGGCTACGTGTAAACACGTTTGGCTCATTCTGCCTCCAGCCGTTCAGAAGGCCTGAAATATCTAACTCTGATGCCCCTCCAGTGGGTCCAGCTCCCCCTCTCCAGTGGGTCTCCAGGGGATCCATCTCCCTCCGCCAGCGGCCTCAGCAGCCGGCAGCGCCCCCCCCGTGGTCATCATGAACGTGGGCACGGCGCACAGCGAGGTGAACCCCAACACGCGGGTGATGAGCAGCCGGGGCATGTGGCTCTCCTACCTGCTGTGCATCGGCCTGCTGCACGTCATCCTGCTCAGCATCCCCTTCGTCAGCGTGCCGGTGGTCTGGACGCTCACCAACCTCATCCACAACCTGGTGAGTCCCCCTCCGGGTCGACCGGGCCCCGCCCCTCTCTCCTCAGGCCCCGGGTCGAGCCGGATGTGCCCTCGTGGCGACACAATGCGAGCTTTGTTTTGAACTGATCTACACGGTGTGGGACAGTCGCGTCCCATGTTCTGGTGTTCATTATCGTCACAGTGTCTCTTTCTTTCCTTTCTGTCTCTGTCTCTCTCCTCTCTCGCTGTGTCTCGCTCTCCTCTCTGTCTCCTGTCTCTCTCTCTCTCTCTCTCTCTCTCTCGCTGTCCTCTCTGTCTCCTGTCTCTCTCTCTCTCCCTCTCTCCTCTCTCCTCTCTCGCCTCTCTGTCTCTTTTTTCTGCATCCATTATCAGAGCAGCCCGGTCTGATAGTTGATGGGAACAGTTAATAGGAAAAGCTTTTAAATGTTAACTTAAGTTTATTGAGTTGCGACCAAAGGTAATAGATTGAGAATCTCAATCGGTACTCAGACCGCCCTGATTGGAACATGGACTTCATATAAACTCTTTCAGATATTACCCTCACTGATCATAATGCGACCGGGTAAAAAAAAGAACTTCCTGACAAACTGTATTTTCCTTTCTAAACAAAAGACAAAGAACTTGTCGTGAGAGTGGCCAGTGTACAAACTGGGCCTCACGGTCTGAGCTCTCCAACGAGGCCCGTGTGGTCAGGCTCAGACTTCCATCTCAGTCTTCACTTCAAACAACGTTATGGACCAGAGGAAGCCTTGCTCAGAATAGCTTGGTGGTTCCTGGTCCAGTACTAGTGCTCAGGCTCAGGGGCACGTTGCCTCCTCTGCTTCTTGCGTCGCTCCTGGTTTCTCTATCCATGCTCGGAATGTTTCCAACAACAATGACGACAGGGTCTCCTTTTAGAGGGTTGAGGAACCGCTTCCACCTCTGACCAAACGGTGACTCAATGCCCCCGACCTCATGACACCACACAGGACCAGATGTTGCCCCCACACATCCATACAAGGCCAGTTGTTGCCCCCACACATCCGTACAAGGCCAGATGTTGCATCAACAGAGCAAGTAGTTCCCTAACGTTGCACAGAAGTGACAGGTAGTGGTTTGTTACATAAACATTGAGGGCATTTGGCAGACGCTTTTATCTAAAGCAACTTACAATAAGTAAATTTGTCAGAAGAAGGAGAAACAACAATATATGGCTATCGGTACAGTAAGCATGTTCATAGAACCAAGTGCCAAGCACTAACAATCACTCGGTTAACCCGTTCCCCGTATACAACAAAGATAGCTAGGATAAGATGGCACACAATGCTGAGTACTATTTTTTTAACTGCAGGGACGTACAACATACAATAAGTGCGTACATTAAGTGTCAGGAGGTACAAACATACAATAAGTGTGTACATTAGGTGCCAGGATGTGCAAACGTACAATAAGTGCATAAGAGGGGTGTGGGGTGTTTATGTGGGTCTACACCTCCACGCTCATGGGTTCTGCGTTTGAACGCCAGCGGCCAGCGGCCAGTCGACCTGCTGTGGGCGTCCTTAATGAAATGTGTCCAGCCTTCAGTGGAACTCACTTTGAGTAAAACCATCAGCTGAATGCGGCCTTCGGGCCGGTTCAGGGAGCAGCAGCAGGTCTCTGATGTCCCGTTGTCCGTCCCGTTGTCCGTCCCGCTGCAGTGCATGTACCTGCTGCTCCACACGGTGAAGGGGACCCCGTTTGAGACCCCGGACCAGGGCAAGGCGAGGCTCCTCACCCACTGGGAGCAGATGGACTACGGCCTGCAGTTCACCGCCTCACGCAAGTTCCTCACCATCACCCCCATCATCCTGTAAGTGCACCCCCACTCACAGCGCCTCCACCACCTCCTCATCCTGTAAGCACCCCCCCACACTCACACTGCCATCACCCAAAAGCCTCGGGGAGAGGTTACTTTTCTTGTTGTCTTGTTCTCTAGCTCAGTCAACTTTGGCTGTCGTCCCACAATATCCAGGTCTAGGTTTGAAACAGCTGCATGGTTTCCCAGGGACAGGCTTTAAACATGCAGCCGTTATCAGCCCATGCAGGGGACACAAGCCGGTCAAGAGCAGGTCGAGGTCCCCTGGTTCCTCTGAACCATGATGGTAACCAAGAGAGAACACGAGGGCTTCTGAAGCTCACTGTGCCGCTTCGTCCCTCGGCTCTCCTTAACGTCCCACGGACTTCCTTCCTTGCTTTTTGTTTCTGCGTGGTCTAACTATAGTCCAAACACGTTTCCTTTGTGCAGGACTCTGGACGGTTTATTCCATTTCACACCCGCGTGAAGGGGGTGTTAGTGGGGAGGATCAGGAGGTGTGTCTTCAGGGACGGGGCGGGGGGGGGGAGGAGGAGTCACAGCTGTGTTTGGAGAGAGAGAGAGAGAGAGAGTCATGGGACGTGAGCCCAGGTCAGAGGTTCCTGGTTCTGTGTTCTCCAGGTGGACTCCCCAACCCCCCCAGAAACAGTAGGCTGCTAGGGGGGTGGGAGGGGGTGGAGAGATGGGTGGGAGCCAGGTAAGTCAGAGGAACAGTTGACGCATCATTACCTGCGGGGTGTCAATAGAGGTGTTTTGGTAAAGTTAGTGCCGGCCAATTACAGACTCACAGATCCCAAACGTGTTCTGACAAAATGAGACGGGAGAATGTGAAATCTGCAAATCTGATCTCGATGCCATCAGGCTGT
Organism: Pollachius pollachius; assembly: GCF_949987615.1. Taxonomy (NCBI): domain Eukaryota; kingdom Metazoa; phylum Chordata; class Actinopteri; order Gadiformes; family Gadidae; genus Pollachius; species Pollachius pollachius. Next base: position 3,037,317 of record NC_136952.1, read on the forward strand.
AGTCAGACTACTATAGAGGTCGTAAATGGACAGACTTTAGCCTCAGCAGGTCTAAAGCCATCAGACTTTAGAGGTCCAATGTCGGATGGCTTTAGAGCTCTCTTTAGAGGTCTAAAGCGCCCTCTCCTCCTCACAGTCCTCTGACGGACCTCTTCTGCCCCTTCACAGCTACATCCTCACCAGCTTCTACACCAAATACGACCGCGCCCACTTCGTGGTCAACACCCTGACGCTGCTCCTGGTGCTCATCCCCAAACTGCCTCAGCTTCACGGGGTCCGCATCTTCGGGATTAACAAGTACTGACCCCACCCGACCCCTCCCCCTCCACCTCCACCACCACTGCTCCACTACTGGGTGGAGCGGTTGTTTGGCCCGGGAGGAACCCTAAAATGAACCACCGCGGCCCTCTGAAGAACGGAGCCCCCCTGGTGGGATCGCTCACCCTGGCACCTGGGACCCTCCCCCCCCCCCGGGGTCTGAACTCTCCGGAGCGGAACGCCTTTCGAACGTGGCGGAAAAGTGGAGGCGACTGAAAGGGGCGGTGGTGTTTCTGCCTGGCGGAGGGAATTGGTTTGTTTGGGTGGTGTCCGGGGAGGGGAACGGGGCCGCTCCGACGCTACGGCCCAGCCCCTGAGCGACACCACAGACCTACGGTACCTTAGGAGGGTCGTTTTTACGCCGTCGATCGCTGCCTGACTTTTATTCAGCTTTACTCGTCCTGTCTCCCTCTGTCCCCCTGTCCCTCTTTCCCCCTGTCTCCCTGTACCACTGTCTCTCTGTCTCCCTCTCTTCCTGTCCCTCTGTCTCCCTCTCTTCCTGTCTCCCTGTCCCTCTGTCTCCCTGACTCCCTGCTTGGTTTCCTCAGTGCATTCAAGAGACTCTCTGCTGTGATGTCAGAGCCATGATGTCAGAGCCGTGACGTCAGAGCCGTGACGTCACAGCTGTGATGTCAGAGCTGTGTCATCACTCGGTAGTGTAAAGGATTCCTCAGCGGTCGCCTTTCCTTCCCTCCATTTTGTTTTTAGTCGCTCAGAATCGGTCGGTCAGCCCCAGATGTGGAACATTTGGGAACTTGGGTTATTTTTATCCGATTCCTTCCAATATGTGGACACTTTCTTGTGCTGCTGTGTGCCAGAGACTGCCCTCTCTGCGCCTCGGGGCCGGGTAAGGAGAGGAACACGTCGAGACTTTAAGACCAAAGAGCAGCTCAACCCTGAGCTCAACTCCTGATTCTGCCTTGTTGGATTTTAACGGCGTCATTCCAGCTCTGGGATTCAGCTCAGTGATGCCCAGCTGGCCGTCACCTGCGTTTTATTTGAAATTATAATCAAACTGATTTTAGGAATCCTATTTTATACTTTTAAGGTTCTTAACTCATTTAGCTTATTTTCCAGATGTTTCATACCGAATAAAGGGAACCCGTCAGAAGTTTGATCAGAGGAGTGGAATTTAAACAGAAAGCATCACTGCTCAACAGAGGAAAGGGGCGTGATTCTGCATGGTCTCCTTAGGAACCGCAGAGATGTACGTGTGAACTGGGATTTGACACGCGTGTACTGTACGTGTGTACTGTCACCTGACTACGTGTGTACTGTCATGTGTCTGTACGTGTGTACTGTCATGGGTTGTGTGTGTACTTTCACGTGTGTGATATTCAGTAGTGGTGCGTTCTCACCACAGTACCTAGCCTGAAGACTGGCCTATCATGGAGTCATTGCTAGAGTCTCCTTTAGTCCCCTCTCTAGAAGCTTCTGAATGTGACCACTTTATAAAGTGACAAAGGGCTTTAGGTAGAGCTGTATACACGTCTTAGGAAATGAGCCAACCGTTTGTTTTTGTGTGGGAAGATTAAGGACTTGACGGCATTTGAACAAATTTGAACATATGAATGTTGAGTGGAATTGTAGCATTTTGCTTATAGTTGTTGCCAACTGACCATTTTAAGGGTGATATCTTCACTTCAACGTACTGGCCCGAGTGTTCGACAAACTAAACAGTATTTTATTTTTCTAACTTCATGTCATCCTGTAGTGTTGTGCCCATATTTGGACATGCTTTGAGTGTTGTTCCTAAGTTAAACGGGACCACGTAGGTCATTCGTACCTTTATTATGTTGGTCTGCGTGGGAGGATGACGTATTCGGTACTTGACAGGGGCTTTATAACTGCACCATGAAAGGTCATTGTTGGTACTATGTGATGTGTATGTGAGGCCAAATTAGACCCCCCCCCCCCATCTCTGAGTTTTTCCTTTTAATCAAATGTTACACGTTAATGTCAACAGCAAAAGCCATTGACTTTTTCTAAGAAATAAATGTGTTGTCAGTATTTTGCTTTCAATGACCAAAACAAGAGCAACCGATTGGATGCAGTTTTTTCCAAGTGTTGACCAAAACCTTTAAGAGTTTTGACAAAGGACCAATAATGTGTTCTAATTTTTTGAAGTACAATCCTGTTGTTGAGCACACGTTGGACCGTTCTAACCTTGGTTTACAAAACGGAAATCAAGACTCCCTGCTCTAGCAGCATGACGAGGAACTTGCTTAGAACTTGTGATGTAAGATGTTTTCTCGGTTCCTGTGTGTGTGTGTGTGTGTGTGTGTGTGTGTGTGTGTGAGGATTCTTCATGCAGATGAAGCTCAGAGCCCCGTTGCTTGGATGCGTTCTTCTTCATGTGTGTGTGTGAGGTTCACCTTCAGCGGTTCCAAACCAAAGTTCTCTTGAATGAACCACAGAGATAGATAATCCTCAGTTAGCGATCGTCTATTCAGAGAAGGCCGACAATCTGACCCTGATGACAGCTGGGTCGTGTTTCATTTAAAAACACAAACGCATTCAAAGCTAATCATCCATCAGCAGAGTTTCATTAATATGTTTCTCATACGCCTCAATATCTGAGTGTTGATCAGCGTCCCGGTAGCAAACGTAACTCTGATCCGGGCTGGTCATCTGGATCTCTACACCCTGAGAGGTTTGAATGTAACCTGATAACCACAGCTGGTTAAACTTTGAGTGAGAGTGATATGTGAGTGCAGGCTTTCCTGTCATAAGGGAGGGGGGTTAGGGATGGGGGCGGGACTTAGCGCTGACATCAAATGGCCTTGTTTGTGTTTGTCTGCTGTCCCTCAGACATGCGTTCATAGGACAAAAAAAGTGTCCTTCATTCACTTTACTTTACTTTTATGTTCTTCAGACTAGAGTTACATTCGTTGTCTTAAATTTTCCATCGGTCACTTTCACAATCAATGAGACGATACTGGAACTGTAGCGGGGATATACCTGTTAGTGTTGGAGAACTCTTTCAATTCTAAAGTTGAATTGTATGAAAGTGTTCCAGCGGAACCACAGCTTCCATGTGAAGAACCAGCCCCAATCATTCCCTCTCTTTCAGTGGATTGGTTGAATGGATCAGGTTTGAAGTTGCCAATCATGATGTTAACCAAAGGTAACACCGATGGGAATACACAACATGTTGAGTGTCCAACACAGGAACACACATTTGGAATTCAGACAGCCGGCATGTGGCCTCATTGAGTAAAATGGGATGGGTTGTTTGTTTTTGGTATGATGAAATGCTAGCATTCCTTAATCATCTGTTTCAGTGACTTCTATATCATGGTCATTTTTGCATCCTGTATGTATTTGTCTAATTATTACGGTATTGAATAATGTCAATTCATAATCGGAGGATGTTATTACTGAATGTCTCAACCTTTACCCTGACACTTTTGTCATGGGAGAATTTCCATTTGTCTGAATTAGTTTATTTTTGTGACTGTCTATATGCTATGCTTGCTCATTAAAGATGAATGACAGGGTTTTATTGAGTTATTTTATTTTATCATTGTTTTATTCCAATCATATCCATCTGCTGTTATCTTAACTGCCACAAGGGGGCAGTGAATCAACAAAGAATACTTAGAAATTTAGAAATCAACATTTTAGCTCTACTGGTGTTTACCGCGTCTTGATCTTCATTAATCACATCTATAACTATTGCAAACTAATGAAATAGACATGAGTTAAACTATTCCTAGACTGTGCAAAAAGTGATGTTCTATATGTTTGAAAATGTAGTCAATCAATAACGCACACAAGCACTAATCAATTCCACTAAGGCTCCTATAAGGCATAAACTATGCTTGATTTTATTTTATCAAGACTTTATTGTCCATTAAAAACAAAACGTATAACAATTATCTCTCGCTGTGACTCTCAAAGTAGGCCAGAGATATTCCAGCCGTCAGAAAATGCATACCCTAATTCATCGTTTCCAGGGTTTTACGCTCCAGGCAATTTTTTAATCATGGAGTCTCATTTCCTCTCTCAGAATAAAAAGCTGCACTTAAATCATTTAAAGGAAGATTGTGGTTCTCCAACTTTCTCGTCCCAAAAGAGGACAGAAGGCGTCTGCTGAGCACCCATCCCCCACTAAACCCCCCCCCCCCCCCCGTGTGTGTGTGTGTGTGTGTGTGTGTGTGTGTGCGTGTGCGTGTGTAGGCAGAGACTGTCTCCTTGTGTAAGTCAGCCAGCCAATGAGCGTTCCTGACCTCCTTCCACCTGCAGGTCCGGAGCCTGTGAATGAGCGTTACAGACGGCGTGCGTGGCTAGCCGGCGCTGGCTGTAGGCGGCGGAGCAGGAACCGCATCCCATCGGTTTCTCGTTCCCTTGTTTAATTGTTAGGCATTGTGGGAGTCGTACCGGGAGAATCAGCAACACGTGCTCAGTTGGGCTCCCTTTAGCCCGGCAAACACGGCACACATTGGCTGTTTTCGAAATCGTTCCCTATCACGGATATAGTGCTACTATATAAGGTGCTCGCCATTTTGTAGTGGTGTTCGAATTCTCTGGTTAATTTCATTCACTATATAGTGGACATAAAATACCCAAAATTTGAGTGAACATACGATGTTCCCTACATGTTACTCCGGTATACCACAATGCAATGCGGTCGTTTAGAAATGTTCAGCGTAGTGTCCGAATTCTCGTTTGTTCCTTCCCTATATAGTGCACTATATCATAAACACTATATATGGAATATTGAGTGAGGGAAGAGGGAACGATTTCGAACACAGCTATTGTCTTCTATCTGAGTGATGATCACTAAGTAGCCTGCTAATTGGTGTCCTACAGAAACACTTCTCGGCTGTACATCCTCATTTAAATGAATATCAATAGCAGGATCACTTACGTCTAAACAAAATAAATCAACATATAGCCCAGAGCGTATTATGGCCGCCATTTTTCAGCAGAATTCTCCAAGCGGAAGCCTATTGAAACGTAGAAACCGAAGTGGGGTCGGCTTAGCTCAGGAGGTAGAGCAGTTGTCTTGTAACCGAAAGGTTTCAAGGCTAGTTCGATCCCCAGCTCCTCCTAGCTGAGTGTTGATGTCTCCCTGAGCGAGACACTTCCTCACTGCTCCTGATGAGCTGGCTGTCGCCTTGCATGGTTGACTCTGCCGTCGGTGTGTATTAACCGATGTAAGTTGCTTTGGATAACAGCGTCTGCTAAATGCCCTAATTGTAATTGAGGTCAAGTTAGACATATATTGAGCAGGGTTTGCTCCTTGATTACAGTTTTGGAGGACGATGCAGACAGAGAACGTTCGGAGTGTTACAGCAAAGGTGGTTTGGACTGTATGGAGCGGAACTACAGTCAGGGCGTTTGGCAGACGCTTTTATCCAAAGCGACTTCCAGCGGTTCATGCACACATTCACACACCGACGGCGGAGTCGACCAACTCAAGGTGACAGCCAGCCCGTCCGGGGAGAAGTCAGGGTGAGGTGTCTTGCTCAGGGACACCTCGACATGTGCTAGGAGCAGCCGGGGATCGAACTTGCAACCTTCCGGTCACAAGGCAACCCGCTCTACCTCTTGAGCGAAGCCAACCCGAAAAACTTACATCGTCTCACAAAGCTGACGTTATTTCAGGGTCAACGGGTGACACCCCGCTTCTTTCTTTGACCGTTTGGATAATTGACCCACGATTATGAGATGAGATGATGCGATGAGACTTTATTGTCATTCCGCAAAGTACAGGTACAGAGCAAATGAAATGCAATTGACATCCCACCAGAAGTGCAAAAGAGGCAGTAAACACCGAAGTGCAGGTTGAGTACAGTACAGGGCAGTATTCTCTAAGCGCTTAGCCTATCAGATGTTCTCCATAAGGTTGTGGACTCTGCGGTAGAGGCAGCGTACCGCAACACAGAGCCAACCCTTAGGAGCGGACACACATACAGACATTCCTCGGTTCCTCTTTAGTTTCAGTTCTGCTCTAGCGGCAGTAAGCTCGGTCTAAATATGGAACGTGCACTTTTGTACATCAGAAGGTTGGCAGAGGACGACCACAGAGGGTTATGTTGGAAACTTGACAAACTATTAATATTCATTGCGTACTCCTGGAAAAAAAAACGTGTGTTCATGGAGTCTAATGATCAATCAACGTGGAGGTTAACGCGGTGGAGAGCCAGAAGGTGCTGCGTTCGATCCCCAAGGTCTTACTGTAGTCCTGTAACCTCTACCTGCTGCGTAAGGACCTGCTCCTGGATTCGGCGCGCGCCGCCTCCACTAAAGCGTCCGCTCAGTGACTCAATAGAACCACAAAGTCAATGAAAAGGGGCTGGATCCCGAGGAGGGAGCCAGGAGGGCCGCACCGAGCGGGGGGCGGTGGTGTTCAATCACCCGGACGTGAGAGGTGTCTCGGGGGGGCCACCCAACCACACGCACACCTGGTTGTGTCGAGGTTGTAGTCTGCGACCCCCTGCACCGCGGGGATCCTCCGCCCAGCCGCAGCGGCGCTCCCCACCTCTCCACACGCCACCCTGACACGTGACTGGTGACAGTATGGATCATGTTTCATATTGTGTATCGACTTTCAAGGGATTTCTTCCAGGGAAGAGCAGCCGTGTCTCTGAGGACAGGAAAACTAAGCCATCACATGTAGACGTCCCCATCCTGCTCAGAAGAAGATGGCCGCGCACATATCAAGAGAAACACTGTCTGAGAGAGAGAGAGAGAGAGAGAGAGAGAGAGAGAGCGAGAGAGAGGCAAGCTATAAATACGACTCGGCGTTAAACAGTTTCAATAACTTATGGGCCTCTTGGCCAAAAGGATCCTTTAAGCTGGGGAAGAATTCCAGCGACCTGGAGATTAATGGGAGATGCTCCTCAGATAAGTGTCACCGATCCCCCAGGGAGATTTGGTGGCGCGACTGACAGAGAGGACAGGGAAACATGCTTCAGTATCTCCCCCTCGGTGTCTCAGGCTGTCAGCTTTTTCACGATCTGCTTATATCTTCTTCAAATGTTATTTGATTGTGTGGTGGGTTCTTAGTGGGCGACTGTCAAACAAAGTCCCGGCCTCCGCTTGACAAACCTCAGTCCATCTCTCTTTTGTTTCCATTCCTTGCGTAATACTAATGGATTTGTTTTGTTACCAGATTGGAAAGAGAAACTATCTTTTATTACAATGGTGGGAGCAATTATGACCTGTCACCCAAAGACGACCCGGGTTTGATTTGGGACCAGAAGCGACCACTTAGTCGGTCCGCGGACAAGACGCCACGTAACGGGCGTCTTCAAATAACGAATGGCTCTTTCAAACGGTGGCGCTCAATGGCTTCCAAGGACATGGCCACGGGCCAATCGGGAGGAAGACCTACATCTATCACGCTGCTCATGAATATTCATATGCACAGTTCGCATTTTACATGATTTACATTCCTGCCGTTAAAGCCGACCCGTTCCGTCCCGTCAGAGATCTACGATCGGGACGCGACGCGCAGAATTCAAAGTCATCGGCGTATCGCGACCGAGTCTCTCTGAGAGAGCGCGGCGTCACTCCGCGATGCCTGTGAGCCACCGGGTCATAAATAACGCAGCGTGAGGAAGAGCCTCATTAGCTTTGTGGTCTGTCGCGCATTGAGCAGCACCGTGTGGAGGCGTCTGCGTCACGGGGTCTTAATGAACTACCTAGGGGGTAGCGTGGAGATGTGTTGTTTATGCTTATATGTTTCATTCATTAACAATGTCTGTTGTGTACGTGTTTTGCTTTATTGGGTGAGTGTGTGGGTGTGAGTGTGTGGGTATTGTAAGCGTGGCTGAGTTTGTGTCACTGATCTGTTTCTGTTGTGTGTGTGTGTGTGTGTGTTTTTGTGTGTGTGTGTCTGTTTGTGAGTGTGCGTGTGCTTGGGTGCGTGTGTGTGTCTGAGTGTGAGTGAGTGCGTTTGTGTTTGGGTGCGTGAGTGTGCGTCTGCGTGTTTGGGTGCGTGCGTGTGTCTGTGTGAGTTTGAGTGAGTGAGTCTGGGTTTGGGTTCGTGTGAGTGTGTGTTTGGGTGCGTGCGCGTGTGTCTGTGTGAGCTTGAGTGAGTGCGTGTGCGTTTGGGTTCGCGCGTGTGTGTGTGGGATGATGTGAGTAGGAACGACAGCAGCGTAACAAGTAAACAAGTAAAAAAGAGAGTGAACCACTTCAGTGAGGAGGTAGACAGAACGAAAGGGAATCGTTGAGGGAGAGGCAGAGAGAAGCACCGCTGGGGAATGTGCCTTCATCTTCCTCTGCACCGACGCCTTTGTCATAATCTCAACTCCTGCTCTCCTGAAACCACAGCCTGCTGTTCGACGCGTCGGGGAAGATTGAATTTGTACGTTAATCATCATGGTTTAGCGATGCGTTTATCCAGCCTGGTTCTGCTGGGGACCGGGCTGAGATTGCTCTAACTCAACAGATGGCCTCGGGAGAGGAGGATAAGTGCGTTGATTATAAACGTGTGGATATTGAATTCATCGTTGTTGTTGTATGAAACGAAGGTTGTTGAATTCACACTGCCGGCGATCTACCCTGGTACTTATATATAAATAGATCATATCTCACGTTATACAGGCCTGCGTTTAGTGCTCATTATGTTGGTTGTTCTCAGATTCCCCGGCAGGTGGATCCTCTTAATAACATTCTGATATAAATCCTCAACGCTTTGAGAGTGTTTTGAAATCAGATCCATTCCTGCCCTACGTAGCAGATGGACCCTTTTAAGGCATTGAGGCCGTTAAACTAAATAGGATATTATAATACGGCCCCTTCACACACTAATGTCTTTTGATTGAATGCTATTCTCTCATGAAAATATAGTATTGGTTATATCGTGGGTACTATCTCCATTCCACCCCTCAAACCCTGTCTTTATTAAACTGTAGGAGATCTTTTATGTATAGATTCACCAAAGTTACTGCCTCATTCTGCGTGCACACACACGCTCAAATGCGGCACGCACACACACGAACGAGCGCGCACGCACACACACTGACACACGACACACACACACACACACACACACACAGGGTCTGCTTAAATTACTGTGCGCACAAAAAGTTAATGAGATGGTTTGACTCTTATTTGAACTCTGAAGTCTTTTCTTGTGTCTTTTAAATATATGCTTCCCCACATCTCAATTCAAAGAAAATTACAAGATATCGACAGACCTTTAAAAAACATATATTTTAATCAAAGACAAATTCTTCCTAACCCTTAGTATGGGGTCCAATTGCAGGATTTTAATATTCTCCTCCAGAGATCGGCCCAAATCGACCCCATAATAGCTCTCTAGCGGAGCAGGAATTCAACTTAATATGAAGACAGATTTTTTGATTGGATAATTATGCCATTATGCCTCCCCCATATCATATGCCGCAATTACTCTAAACTCTGAATAGCAGAGACTCCTCTTCTGAGATAAGACTGTGATTCGGCTGGGCTGGTTAAAGGAAGATGAAATGGTTGAATAGTAGCAATAGTTTAAGTTGCTGTTCAATATGCTCAACAATAGAGACAGTAAAAATCTTCAATTTGTATTTTGTTCATCTTTTATAAAGCATTGAACAGAGTGAACCTACCAAAATATAACAGATTTTATTAACAGACATTGAGTTGGAGTTTGGCAAAAAAACATTTTTTAATGCAGGATTAAGTAGTATGACCAACTCCGATGCTTGATATGATGGTACCAAACCAGTTATCCCAGCATCTTCTAAAAATGCATGGGGCGGCATGTGGCTCAGGCGGTAGAGCGGCTTTACTTGTAACCGAAGGGTTGCTAGTTCGATCCGCGGCTCCTCGTAGCGAGTGTCGAGGTGTCTCTGAGCGAGACCCCTCACTGCTCCCGACGGGCTGGCTGTCGCCTTGCCTGGTTGACACCGCCGTCGGTGTGTGGATGTGTGCATGAATGGGGGAATGTTGGGCAGAATTGTAGCGCAGTATGGGGGCGCCCCGGTGGTTCACTGGGTAGAGAGCGTACCGTTAAGGCCCAGTCCTAACCGCAGTGACCCGGGTTCCATTCCTGCCCGTGGTCCTTTGCTGCACGTCTTCCCCTCTGTCTCCTGTCTTACTCACTATCAGTGGCCGTCGGGAGCACCGGGACGTTTCCCGGTGGCCTGATGGTCCTCCTGGCCTGACTTGAACAGTCACCGGACTGAGTGACTGACGCCCGGGCCAATCAAATCGATCCATCTAGTTACGTAATAACGCCGCTCGGCGACCTGTCGGCGTAACACAACAACAGCTAGCTTTTTTGTTTACTCTTAATCTATTAGGCTGCAGCTTTGTGGCAGTTTTCTTTATTGTAATTCTGCACCATAAATGATAGTTTGACTATCATAATAATATATACAGGCTCTATATGGTATGACTATAAACTTTATAGGCTGTGTTCACAGACACCTGTCTTTCTGGTTTGTGTGTGCAATACACATTGTTTGAATGTAAACAGCAGTGCAATAAACTTAAAACATGGCCTGCTCTTGGGTTTTTCCTTGCAAAGGTGGAGAAGGAACCAGCAGCAGCACTGGTACCCCAAGTGCTCCTGCAGAACTGGAGAGTGTTGGTACACAGTCAGAAACAGAGCAGGACCTCCCAGGTACCACTTAAGAGCATACAGAGTATGCTTTTAGATTAATAGGTGATTTATTAATGAAACTATCAGTAAGAGTGTAATCAGGAAGAATACAATTGATGACTGCATAATATGTAATACAAGTTTAGAATCAGGCTATACTTGTCAATCTCATTCTGCAGAGCAACCAGACGTTGAAGTTGAGGAAGAGGGAGAGAGAGAGACAGGTTCAGAGTCCAGCACAGGAGAAAATGAAAGGGAGAAAACAGAACATTTATTTGATTATTTTGCCCGCCCTCAGCCCAAGGACTATTACTTATTTTTTAAGAACCACCCAAAACAAACCACTCAAAGAATCATCCCTAATGTATTCAATTCCAAAGATGGCACCAATAGAAAATGGCTGACATACAATGAAGGAACTCACTCCTTGTTCTGTTCAGTATGTCTAGCATTTGCAAAACCCTCTGCCAGTGAAAGTACATTTGCCAAAGGAGGGATGCATGATTGGAAACATGCCCATCAGAGGGTACAGGAGCATGAGAGAAGCAAGACTCACAGAGAGAGTGCAGAAGCCTTTTTTCTCAGAGCCAGCAGGGCAGACATTTGTACCCTTTTGAGTGACAAACAAATGTCTATTCAAAGACAGCAGATCAGAAAGAGGAGGTAGGTCATGGAACGTGTCATAAATGTAGTAAAAGTTATCGGTAAATGCGGGCTTAGCTACAGAGGACACAGCCAAGAAGCTGCGTATTTATTGGAAAACATCGCCAGCAACCATGGCAACTTTCTTGAACTAATTTTGTTGCTGAGCAAATATGATGTCTGCCTACAAGAGCACGTTAAGGATTGTATTGAGAAGAGTAAAAAACAGATGGGAAGTAAAGGAAGAGGGTCATTGGTAACAATGATGTCCAAAACGACAGTAAATAAAGTTATTGAAGTCATCACGTCATTGATTCAGCAGACAATTGCTGTTGAAGTGAAAAGGGCAGGGATGTTCTCTGTACAACTGGACACAACACAGGATTTGACATCCAAAGACCAATGTGCAGTAGTTCTGCGATATGTCACTACTGTTGTCCATGAGAGACTCATTGCTGTCATTGACTGTGAGTCATCAACTGGACAGTACTTTGTGGACCTTGTAAAAGAGACACTCGCAAAGATGGACATAGACATCAAACATTGCATTGGCAATGCAACAGATGGAGCAGCTAATATGCAGGGAAAATACAGAGGCTTCTCTGCATTGATTACAGAAGTATCTCCAAACCAAGTCCACATTTGGTGTTACTCACACATCCTAAATCTTGTGCTGAGTGACACCACTCGGGTTGTTGTTGCAAGCGAATCCCTTTTCTGTCTCCTGAACGACATTGCAGTGTTAATTCGAGACTCCTATAAGCGCATGCACCTATGGGAGGAAACCACTGAGGACAAGAGACGCAGGCGGCTAGGTGTCATTGGTGAAACACGCTGGTGGGCTAAAGATGAAGCATTGAAGAAAGTCTTCGGAGGCTTTGCAAAGCCCAACCAGGCACTCTACACAGATGTCATCATCACTATGGAGAAAATTGAAAAGGACATGACCATAAAACCTTGTATCCGAAGCAAGGCCCAAGGGTACAAAGATGCTCTGCTAAGGTATGAGACGATTCTCACAGCTGAGATTTATCTCAGGATCTTTGAGAACACATCCCCTCTCTCGAAATATTTGCAAACAGTGGGATAGATTTTGTGACAGCACAACACCTAGTGACTGGAACAGAGGATAATCTGAGAAAGTATGCAAGAGACTTTCTGAGTGTGAAGAAGGCAGCAGACAACTTTGTTGAGTGGGCCAATGGCATTCTGGAAGAACAGCAGAACTGTGATGCTGAAGCTCAAACTGCTCTGCCAGAGAAGAGAACAAAAAAAAAGAAGAGAAGGCCAGGTGAATTGGCAGAAGATGACCTCATTGCTATTGCTGACAAAAATTATGAAATCAAAATCCACAATGTGATACTGGACACTGTTGTGGAAAGTATCCACCATCGTTATGCAGCAAATGCAGTGCTCTGTGCAGATGTCTCCTGCATGGATCCTAAACGCTTTCCTGAAATCAGAGAAAAGGGCCTTCCAAACACAGCCATGAAGGAGCTCAGCAAATGCTTGTTGAAATTTGATGACAGTGCCACTGTTGAAGCATTGCAGGCTGAACTGACCAGCCTTGCACAACACTGGGAAAGACTCAAACAATAACTACAAGAGGAGTACAACACCAGGGCTGCCACCACCAGTGATGACTGGAGAGGATCTTGATGAAAGTGTGGAGTTTGTGAGCACAAGTTGTTCAACCTGTAAAAACTGCCTGGTATGCTGCTATTTACTCCTGTCACAGTACAATCTGCTCACAGATGCATATCATATCATTGGTTTGGGCTACAAGTTCATCCTCACACTATCAGTCTCACAGGTGGCCTGTGAGAGGACCTTCTCTACTCTGAAACTTGTGAAGAATCGCCTGAGAACCTCTCTCAATCAAGAGAACTTAGAAGCATTCATGCTGATGGCAACAGAGAAGGAGATTCTAATGGCACTTGACAAAGATGACATTATTGACAAGATGGCAGAGAGCAGTGAGCTACTGTGCCGCCTACTGGTTTACTAGGGATAATCGCTGACTGGTTACTCTTAGTGATCTACTTTATTGACAATAATGAGTGAATATTGTATTCTAAGTTCTTCTTTGTTGTTCTTACATTGTTGCTTGTTAAATTTAAAGAAATTAATATATTCCAGTTTTGATAAATGTTTTATATGTTTGATGCTTGAAAGTAAAGTTAATTATTGAACATCCAAGCTAGTATTTGTCTCTCTTTTTACAAATATAGGCCCATTGTTTTGTGTGTCTTGGCTTGTACATTTGTGTATCCTATGGCTGCTGTCCTCAATAGTTTTTGAGTATTCATCCATTGCTATAACATTTGAAAACAGGGTTTTCAATGAAAATCATATATTCAAATAGATAACTCATCGGTCACTCCTAAATCTCTTTTAACTATCAAATAGTGTTAGAATACACAACTAGAGGTATGGTGGTCTGCATGAGAAGGGTGGCCTGGAATGGCATCAAATTCCCGGCCTGAATTATTGTCCCAGTCCGCCACTGCTCACTATACAATAAAAAGGATAAAACCTTCAGAAACAAATCTTTAAAAAAAAGGAAAAGATTAGCGCTGTATAATATTGTTGTTGTTTATTATTGTTTAAAAGGACCCCCATTAGCTGTCCCCAAAGTGGGACGAGCGAGTCTTCCCTATACAGCTAGTTATCCGCTGTATAATACAGTCTGTTTATTGTTTATGGAGGAAGGTCAACAGCATCAGGGAAACGACCTCCAGACCCAGCGATATAGCAGGGGCCTCACCTTCACAGCGGGCCCCTTGAGGACCCCTTCCTGTCCCCTGCAGACGCATCAGGTCAATAATTCATAAGTGAGGAGCTTGTAAATGATGAGTGATGTAAGTCACCCTGGAGGAATTATGCTTCTGCCATGAATAATGCAGAGTGCGGAGTGATCCCAGGACATCGTGACTATAGTGCTCTCTGTCTGCTCTTAGTCCATGACTCTCTCTCTCTCTCTCTCTCTCTCTCTCTCTCTCTCTCTCTCTCTCTCTCTCTCTCATCAATGCCTCTCTTCCTGCACTCGTCTGCTTGCTTTGTGTCTTCCGGCGCCTGCGTCCTCTGGTCGTTTAGAGCGTTCACCTCAATCTTCATCCACCCCTAATTCAATTGTTTATTTACCACTTGCAACACATGCTGTGTATTTCCACTTCCGTTCCTAGCGTGTTCGGTGTTCTCTCCGTTTATTTCCCTGCTCCCTGTGTTGACTTCCATCTGTTGTGGTAGATGTTCTCCTTTCTCTCGGGGGCTCCCCCTGAGTGGCGGATCAACGTGGGGAATGTGAATGATGTCCTCCTGCCGCTGGTGATGAATGTAAATGTCAGAGCCGCGCTGAACAACACACCGCCCATCCCTGCAGAGTCATGTCAGCCTGCTGCTTGCTGCTGAATGTAGACGTCTCAGAGCCAGTCGGTAAGACACAGTCTGTCAAACACAGCCTGTAAGACACAGCCTGTAAGATCCAGTCTGTCAGACACAGCCTGTAAGACCCATCCTGTAAGACCCATCCTGTTAGACCCATCCTGTAAGACCCATCCTGTTAGACACAGCCTGTAAGACACAGTCTGTCAGACCCAGCCTGTAAGACGCAGCCTGTAAGATACAGCCTGTAAGACCCATCCTGTTAGACACAGCCTGTAAGACACAGCCTGTAAGACCCAGTCTGTCAGACACAGCCTGTAAGACCCATCCTGTAAGACCCATCCTGTTAGACCCATCCTGTTAGACACAGCCTGTAAGACCCATCCTGTTAGACACAGCCTGTAAGACACCGTCTGTCAGACCCAGCCTGTAAGACGCAGCCTGTAAGACACAGCCTGTGAGAAACAGCCTGTGAGACAGCCTGTAAGATACAGCCTGTAAGACACCGCCGATCCTAGCAGAGTCATGTCAGCCTGCTGCTGCTGCTGAATGTAAATGTCTCAGACCTAGTTGGTAAGACACAGCCTGTAAGACACAGCCTGTAAGACAGCCTGTAAGACCCAATCTGTAAGATACAGCTTGTAAGATACAGCCTGTAAGACAGCCCAGCGTAGCAGTCATGTCAGCCTGATGACGCAGCTGATCGAGGTTCTGATCAGCTACGGTATGATCCCCTTTTACACAACCGAGCAAAAGCAGAGCATCCGTTCTGACCGTCGTCAGCCAATCATAATCAAGCGGAGAAATCCGATGACGGTTTTTAGAACACGGCGGCTCTCTAGTGACAGAACCCTCCACCCCTCCACCCCTCCCCACCCCGGTGTCTGGTTGATTACATACCTGGGGCTGGTATCTGGGAGGAGAATCTGAGACGCATGCTCGCTGATCATGTACTGGGGAGGGCCGGGGAGGAGGGATGGGGGGGCGTTCCCAGCAGAATGCCAGCGCGCTGCCCGGTCGCAGTGAGTTGGATCACCCCCTCCGACATGCGGCTCGGTTACCTTTGATAAGCAGGGGTGTGTGTTACCGGCCGTCTCTGAAACCGGGTGGGACCATTCCGGGCTCACCGGCAGCGGCCGGCTACACGATGTCTCAGGGTAACTCCCCCCAACCCTCACAACTAGAGCAGGGGTTCTCCAACTTCTAACTCCAACTACTAGTGTACCCCCCTCTAAGATATGCTTTCAGCTGATTCCCCCCCCCCCCCCCCCCTTCACCGGCACAAAACATTTTTGGGAGAAAATGAAATACGATTAACAACAATAATGTATGTACGTTATATTCTGCAGTGTAAACATGAGCATTAAAAGGGTGCGAATACTCACAATCTGGTGAGAAACATGGGCCTGTGCTTCATGCAACTGTTGGCAAATTTCTCCCAACAAAAGAGGCCCGACGCCAGAGCATGCAGAGGCGAATCCCATTCAAATATATTCTTATGAAACTGACGATATTTTGGTGTTTCTGGATGCTTTTCATTTTTCACGGATTCTCCTTTCTCCTTGTTTACAGATTTAACATTTTTATAAAGGTAAGTTTATTTCTTTATTTATTTTTTGACATTTTCTGAGTTCCTCCTGCAGTACTGGAAATACCTGTAGGGGTTCGCGTACCCCCATTAGAGAACCACTAACCTAGAGCTTATGCTGTGTGATGCTGAAGGTACTCATCAACAACATGGGCATGACCTTTTATTCAACCCCCAGTTCTTCAGCGGCAGTAGGAGTTGGGTTGAGTGGGGACTGCCAATCAAGAGCAGCAGAGAGACTCACCAGCAGCTCAAAGGGCCGCTCACACCGACCGGATCCAGGAAAAAAAACAAAGGCAATATAATAAGTCTTTAAGTATATTTACAGAGTAGACTGCATCCATTAGTAAGCGTGTTTTAAGGCAGTGTCTCCGATAAGCCCACAAGATCAGTTTATGTTGTAGTAGAAATATTGCCCTTCATGGTGATGGATCACTTCAGATGCTATCAGCTGCCATCTCCATATTGGGCTCCGATATGATGTGATATGATACATGATGCCAACGGTTATGCAGGACTGACTTTGTTATGAAAGTCAATCGATTCTAAAAAAGTATCTGTAGACTGAACATCGAGTGGGGGGGTCACATGATCTGGGGGAGCCAATAAACATCCAGATCCTCACCTTCTTTATTAGGGTACGTTCAGACGCACTCTGGTGTGTAGTGTGTAGTGTGTGTGTAGTGAAGTGTTTGTGTGGTTTGAATGTCTAGAGTGTATGTGTGCAGTGTTGTGTGCCTGTAGTGTAGTGTCGTGTAGTCTGTACTGTAGTGTAGTGTGTGTGTAGTGTGTGTGTACTGTAGTGTGTGGTGTAGTGTAGTGTATGTGCACTGTCTGTAGGTGTGTAGGGTAGTGTGTGTGTGTGGTGTGCACATGCGTGTGTCTCCAGGAGAAGTTATTACCCTTACCCCCAGGTGTCATACAATTTGAACTCATTGAAATTTATGTAATTGGCAAATTCAAATAAAGCATTTCAAACGGGCGAGTGCGTCCATATATCTCAGACGCCAACGATCCAGTAAGGTTAGGTGTGTGTCTGTGTGTGTGTGTCTGTGTGTGTGTCTGTGCGTGTGTGTGTGTGTGTCTGTGTGTGTGTCTGTGCGTGTGTATGTGTGTGTGTCTGTGTGTGTGTGTGTCTGTGTGTGTGTCTGTGCGTGTGTGTGTCTGTGTGTGTGTCTGTGTGCGTGTGTGCCTGGGTGTGTGTGTAAATGCCTGTGTGTGTGTCTGCCCGTGTGTGTGTGGCTGTGTGTGTGTCTGTGCCCGTGTGTGTGTGTGTGCCAGTTTGTATGTGGCCGTGTGTGTGTGTATGTGCCTGTGCGTGTGTGTGCCAGTGTGTGTGTCTATGCCTGTGTGTGTGCTAGCCACCTATGGGGGTGGGGGGTAAGGTGTGGACTCAGCCTCAGCCCCCTATTAGCCCTGGCCTGGACCGGGATATGGGGGGGGGGGGGCACTCCTGGCTGCTGTCCATCATGCGGACGCCTCTCGCCCGCCCTGCGGCCCCCACTCAGGGACCCATTATCGGGACGGCCCCCAGTCCGTCTTCTTCATGGGTTTATGGCGGTCCGTGGGGGCCCTCTCCCTGGACCCCGGCCGGGCACGGAGACGGACTTCAGCACTAAGGAGGAGACATGACGAGTGTTCCCCCCCCCCGGGGGGGGGGAACACTCGTCATGTCTCCTCCTTAGTGCTGGGGGAGGGTCACGGTCGCCAGGTGTCCCCCACTGATGGGTGTGTCAGCGCCGGGTCTCCAGACCTGTCCCCGCTGGCCCCCCGGGTCCACGTCGGGGTTCGCTGGGTGCAGACGGACCGTCCGGAACCACCTCGCGGATTCGTCGCGTTCCGATTTTCCTTTCTTTTTTTTTTTCATGTGGGAGAGGAACCGGGGGGGTTGAGGTTACAGAGAGAACGTGTGTGTGTGTGTGTGTGTGTGTGTGTTTCTGTGTGTGTGTGTGTGTGTGTGTGTTTCTGTGTGTGTGTGTGTGTTTTTGTGGGAGGGTGTGTGTGTGTGTGTTTGTTTGGTGTGTGTGTGTTTGTTAGTGTAAGTGGGAGTGTGTGTGTGTGTGTGTGTCCGTTTTTGCGGGAGTGTGTGTGTGTGTCTGTGTGTGTAAATTGGAGTGTGTGTGTGTGTTAGTGTGTGCGTTTTTGTGGGAGTGTGTGTGTGTGTTTGTTTGGTGTGTGTGTGTTTGTTAGTGGGAGTGTGTGTGTGTGTTAGTAGGAGCGTGTATTTATGTGCGCACAAGCAAATGAACACGGTCGTGTCGACTACGAATGTGTGTAAATGAGTCAGAGTCCGGATTAGCGCGGACGTGTGGGCACAGATAGCAGAAGATTCTGTCCAAGGACTCCTTGTGAAACGTGGTGATTTGGATTATTGGACTATCCAGGGCCAATGCCTTGTGAAAAAAACCTCGCTTTTGATATTTATGGGTTAATAAAGGGTTTGGACATTTTGCAGCTTCATAACCACTATCTGCTCTTTAGTCGTTACAGATATCTAACATTAAACTCCTCAAATGTGCACTATTTATCTAGTATTTATCTATTTTAACTATAAGTTTCACCCTCTCTAATAGCAGAATTGTATCTATTGTCGCAACCTCAAAAATATTAAAGGCAGGCCATGCTGACTTTGTTTCGTGGAAGATGTAGTTAGTGGTTTGCTGTATGCCGATGCTTTCGTGAACATTTAAACACATCATGTCTACACACACACACACACACACACACACACACACACACACACACACACACACACACGCAAACACGCGCGCGGGGGCTCTGCGTTCGCTTCTGAGGGATCATTATTTCCTCCCCTTCCTCGTTGTGTCCTGACTTGTTCTCCACGGCGCTCTCTCTCTCCACCAGCTGTGGCTTTGATTTTAGCTTCATGAAATCTCTGTGAATGTCATCTTCCACCAGTGTTATGCCCCGAGAGAGGACAGGCTCCCTGTCCCCGCTCCCCTCCGCCCCGCCCGGCTCCTTCCCAGCGCTCCGTCTCATCTTCTAAAGTCTTGTTTTCCACGTAGATCTGTCACTCCTCCAGCCGTGACGCACGGCCTCCCGCGTCTCCTCGAGTGATATGAGCCGGGGTCTTGGAGGGAATAGGACGTCTCTAATCTCTCTGTCTGCCTGTGAAGTCTGGCGGCGTGGTTCTGATTAGCTCTCCCCCAGGTGCCCCCGGTCGCCGGGCTGCTCTTGAGTCCCCCGTCGCTCCGTGCTCCGTCCTTACCTCGGGGAGGGCGACGGCGTCGTGCCGCTCGCCGGCGATGGACTCTGTGGCGTTGGTTGTTGCGGAGCAGAAGCTCTCATTTATTTAACTCGTTACGTGATCCCGTTTGAAAAAGCTCGTTCTTGTTAATCTTAATTAAGCGACACGTTTCGGCGTAGGCGCAACACAAAGGTTGATAGCGTTAGAACCTGTCAGTGTATAAGTCACAACAGTTACAGTGACTCATCAATAGAGCAGTGTTAATAAGGGCAGGTTCTCTGTTATAGTTTTACAGGTTTAGAGTATTGAGCATTTTTTTTTAATGCAAGGGCTTCTTATTTTTGAAGTACAGCGTTGAGAATGTGGCATCATGAGGTATTATTATTATGGATTGGCCTTCATTTGTATAGGCCTGGTTTCTCCTCCTTATTATCACCACGTCAGTCCAGGAACACTCTCCAGCGAGTGCTATCGATCCAGCGCTAAACTGCCCACCTTCAGACCTTCAGCAGAAAGCAGCCATTGGGGACGGGTTTGTGTTTGAGAGGAGGAAGAAGTACATCCATGTTCTCTATTGATTTATCACCGCTCCACAGTCTGACTCCATCACACAGCCTTGGGTGACTGTCTGTTTATCGTGATATTGCTACTGGTCGATTGTCAGACAAGAGACGGCTGGGCATGTCTCCTGTGTAAAATGAGAAATGAGCGTGTATGGGTGAGGTGTCCTCAGCCAGGAGCCATCTGAACCACTGAGGCATCAGGGTGTTTGGGAGACAGTGGCGGTTTTAGGCACGGGCGAACCAGGCAGCCGCCCAGGGCGCCATATTTGTGGGGGGGGGGGGTAAAGTAAAAAATCAAAACGCGCCGCGAAGTGGTTTTCAATGAAGTACATAACATTGTGTGGGGAATTGGTGTATTGGCGCCCCCTCTGGCTGCAGGCGAACACCTGCTCGTTGAGAAGGTGCCGTGCACAGACGGAATGAACCCCCCCCCCCCAGTTACGCCCGGGGCGTAACTGGACGTAGAACCGCCACTGTCCACCCAGATGTGTCTTCGATGGATCAGTCTACCAGCCTACCCGGTGGACTGTAGCAAACGTTGATCATCTATCCGTCATACATCTAGGTGGACGCGTCCACTTGTGATCTCAGAAGAGGCCGATTTTCAAAAACGGCTTGTAACGGCCAATCACAGCACACCTGGTTGTATACCATGTCACCTTTAAACCCCCCGTCCCTCAGTTCAGAGCATATTGCCGGTATGTGCATCTTGGGCCGACACGACTTCAAACAGTTAACTCCTCCCGGTCTTGCCACCTTGGAGACGTCCCAGCGCCCAAGTACAAGGTTTGTCTCCTGAGCCGTGGGTCCACGGGTTGGGAGAGAGGAAGTCGAATGAGTTCCCTCTGAAACCCAAGAGATGTCCTCGCTTCAACAGGCTCTGCTGGGCGATGCGTGGAGGAGGTCTTTGCACAGGTGGAGTGTTGATGCACAAAGCCTTGTGGATTAGTTATGTAACAGACCCTGTAAGGCAGCGCTGGAAACAAATTAGTCACCGAGCCGACACACACCACAGCAGGGAGGAAACTTTACAGAGGAGAGGCTTTGAGAGATAAAATTTCACAGCACATCCAAGTGCTTTGGGTGTTTTTATCCCTCTGAGGATGAACACAAGCTGCACATGAAGGCCGTGCCTTAGCACTGACAATCAAGAATGTACAAGGAATAGAGCTTCAGCAAGACTGAACCCATCCATGCATCCCTCAGTTCATACGTCCATTAGTTTACTCTTTCATTCTTTCATCAATCTATGGATCCATTCCCTCAATCCATTTATCCATTCATTCATTAATTCCTCTATCCATCCTTCACTCCATTTATCCACCCTTTCATCAGTTCATCCATCCATTTTCAGATGTTACCAGTATTGAGCACCATGGCAACCAGTAGTATTTATGTTCTTTATATAATATGCGCATAACCAGTAGCGTCCATCTCCACCCATCAGGTTGCCCTTTGAGAGCTGGTGAACGTTTTCCCCTCAAGGAAGTCCGATGGATCCTGGGTCCTTGGGTTTTCCTCAGTGAGCAAAACAGGGAGCGTTGATCAGGTGCAAAGCGTCGACAACTTCTGATTGCGGAGGATGTCAGATGAGGCTGATGAACAAGTTGCCTCTCAGGAAGTTACGGCCATCGAGCCAATGAACCATCAAGGCGATGGAAGCCATTAGCGTGGGGGGCGAAGGGGTTGCGGACGTCTTATGAGATGACGTCGCGTTTATTCACAGCAGCGGCGTTTACCCTCTAAACGCCCGACCCTCCCACATGGGTCTGCCACGCCGTAATGGAACAGCACCCATTTACCTCCAGGGTTCCTATAAGGAGCCCGTCGGCGGGAGGCCGTTCGGCGTGTGGATGTATGGTCCCGGCCTCGCTGTCCACCTGCACCCCATCTGTTGCCCTAGCGATTGCCCCCATCTGTTGACCGTCTCCTGAACCGGGATTGGTCTGTTTCCACCGCAGGGTGTATGTGATGGGGGTAAGGTGGAGGAGGGGGGGAGAATTCTGTATTATATAAAGTATTAACTATTGGCTATAGTTAATGCAGGCTACATAATTTAGGTAATTCTCGTGAAGTGGTGGCCAAAAGAATCACACTTGAATCCGCTGTTATTCTCTTTCTATTCTGTCCAACTTCCCAGCCGCAATGTTCACATAATGTTTGATTTTTCAAGAGACCAACAAATGTCCTTGCAGTCCTGTTTCTTCCGTTGGTATTGAATTTTTATTGTGTGATGTTTATTCAGCCTTGTGTTGAGACCGAGTAAAACAATTGCCAAGTCCCTACATCGGATTATACCCACTGAACAGTATTTCCAAATATCCTCCTTCTGTTGACATGGGAAATAAACAGTGCCTATTCTCACAAAATCATTTTCTTATGTTGACATTATCCCTGAGAGGACGAGTAGCAGTGAATAAATAATGACTCCATCTAGCAGGGGCAGCGTGCCTCATCTCTCAGCTAGGCTAGCTATAGAATACAGAACACTCTTCTAGATATACAATACAGAACACTCTTCTAGATATAGAATACAGAACACTCTTCTAGATATATAACACAGAACACTCTTCTAGATATAGAATACAGAACACTCTGCTACTTATAGAATACAGAAGACTCTTCTAGATATAGAACACAGAACACTCTGTTACCTATAGAATACAGAACACTCTTCTAGATATACAATACAGAACACTCTTCTAGATATAGAATACAGAGCACTCTGCTACTTATAGAATACAGAACACTCTACTAGGTATAGAATACAGAACACTCTTCTAGATATATAACACAGAACATTATTCTAGATATATAACACAGAACACTCTTCTAGATATATAATACAAAACACTCTTCTAGATATATAACACAGAACACTCTGCTACTTATAGAATACAGAAGACTCTTCTAGATATAGAATACAGAACACTCTTCTAGATATAGAATACAGAACACTCTGCTACCTATAGAATACAGAACACTCTTCTAGATATATAACACAAAACATTATTCTAGATATATAATACAAAACACTCTTCTAGGTATATGATACAGAACACTCTTCTAGGTATAGAATACAGAACAATCTTCTAGCTATATAATCTAGAAAACTCTTCTAGATATAGAATACATAACACTCTTCTAGATATAGAATACAGAACACTCTTCTAGCTATTTAATACAAAACTAGATGGCTCACTGGTCAAAGCAGATCCTCTTTTCCCTGATTGGTTAGGGTAATCCATATTGCCTGTCAATCACATGTCAGGAGGGAAGGAGCAAAGAGGGAGGGGCGTTTGTTTCATAGTCTTTTCTGCCCTCTCGTTACAACTCTCAAATCAAACCTACTGCCCCTTTAAGTGTGGTGGCCGAGGGATCGATTCCCAGCCGAGAAGGTTCTGGGTTTGATCTCCAATATCCACCCCAACTTGTTTGGGTGAGCCAGATGAATACATGCTCCTTAATTACAGCGTCTGAATTCACTGCAAGTCTCTTGGAGCCAGCGTCTGTCTTATGGCTTCATCTTAATAATAATAGCATCGTCCAGGCAAGACGTCCGCAGAACCTCAAATTGGGCTTCTTCATTCAAGCGATGACAGCAGCGATCTCAATATTTATTCACTCTGTGATGTATTAATGTGCCTTCCTATTCCCCCGTCCAAAACAGAATCAATTGGAAAATGATTCTCACCAAGGTTAGACTAACAGAATCATTATTTTATTGAAAACAAGCATTCAAAAGCAGAAAAACATCATAACACTGCTTCACCTGGAGAGAGTAAAACATAAAACAACAAAGCATATTATTATATTCAGTGAACTGCTTTCAGATCCAGTTATGATGAGGAATAAAGCCTTTCTGCTCACACTCACAGATACAGACACATTCATGGTCTTATGAACACACACGTGGACGCACACACACACACACACACACACAGACACGCACACATATATATATATAAAACACACACATACACAAACATGGGCACCCACACACACACACACACACACACACATATGTATATATATATATATAAACACACATACATACACATACACAAACACACACACACACAAATACACAGTATATACACACACACAGGCACATACAAATGCACACACACACATATACATACACACGCACATATACACACAAAATCCCGAATGTACATACACAAACACACACTCACACTCAATTAGAGGATGGCCAATGTGATTCTGTGGTTTGGTGGTGGGACGCAGCAGATTTATTTTCAGTTTGCCCTTTTCGGAAACTTTCTGTATGGCTTGCAGTGTCTTCCAAACCAATAAAATACGTCTTAAATTGAATGTGTGGATGTGGTGGGTGTTTGTGTGTGTATTTGTGTGTGTGTTTGTGTGTGTGTTTGGATGTGTATGTGTATGCGTGCGTGTATGTGTATTTGTGTGCTTGTGTGTGTGTGTGTGTGTGTGTGTGCACGCGTGTGTGTGTGTGCGCGTGTGCGTGAGTGCATATATGTCTATGAGGATGTGTATGCCTATATATGCGGATGTGTGTGTATATGCTTATGTGTGTGTTTGTGTGAATGTGTATGCGTACATGTGCCCGTGTGTTCTGTCAAACAGAGTCCTCTTCCCTGACAGAAGTGGTGAGGCTTAGGCCATGAGTCTACTTGTGAACCAGCTGGCGTACTCCGCATGTCTCTTCTGTTAGAGTGGCTGCTTTGATTCCATTTAATTCCTCTGTTTCTGCGGCCCAATGTGTGAGAGGCCTGTGATTAAAACCTTGGCACGGAGTGTGCTTTTTGGAAAACGCTGAACGCTATATAATATTAATAGATTCACAAACGTAGACACCCCTCGCACGAACACACACGCATGCACGCACACACACACACACACACACACACACACACACACACAGCATCAGTCCCCTAACAGCAACAAATTGGAGAATGATTGATTCTATTAACAGCGTTGAACATACGTATCTCCGTGGAAACTGGATGTAATGTCTCGGTAGAATCACTCTCTATAAGTATCCTACGTCACCGCGTACCACCAACATCACCCCCATCACCTCTGCCACATGCAGCCCCATCGACACCAACGACATCAACACCATCACCAAACACACCATGATCACCACACACACACACACACACCACCACGATCAGCGCAACCACCACCATCACCACCATCACCACAATCACCACCACCACCACCACCACCATAGCACCACCACCACCACCACCACCACACATGTCCTCGTAGGGCTCCACAAGGACACACTCATCCCTCTCTGGAGCTGCCCCAGACTCAGAGGGACCTCTTAAAGCTGCAGAGGAGAGGGAGGAAGGAGAGGGAGTATCAGGGGATAAGGGAAAAGGCAGCCAGAGGGCAGGACATAAGTGAGCATGTAGGTGCCGTGTGCGTGCGTGTGCGTGCGTGTACGTGTGTGCGTGCGTGTTTGTGTGTGCGCGTGCGTGCGTGTGTGTGTGTGTGCGTGTGTTTGTGTGTGCGTGCGTGCGTGTGTGTGTGTGCGTGCGTGCGTGTACGTGTGTGCGCGCGTGTTTGTGTGTGCGTGCGTGCGTGCGTGTGTGTGTGTGCGTGCGTGCGTGTGCGTGTGCGTGTGTGTGTGTGCGTGCGCGTCGAGCGTGTGCGTGTGGGTTGGGTTGGTGGGTTGGTTGGTGTGTGTGTGCTTCTAAGTTAGAGAGAGAGGGAACACGGCCAGACGGAGTGAACAAGATAATCTGAGGGCCATAAATTGCTTTCTTTCTGCCAGACCGGGCGAGATTGTTTTGCGGTGTGTTAGCGTGAGAGAGGCACTGGGGGGAGCGGGGTCAGCAGCGGCAGAGCGGTGTTCACTGTGAATACCTTTCCCCGCCTGCGGTTTGGTGGCAGGAGGTGCAGCACCGTGTCACCGGAGCCCTGACTAGAAACCACCGCTTTGTTTTGCGATTTATTCCGACAACCAAAAGCAATTCCCAGGGAGGAGAGAGCGACCGGAACACCAACGAAACACGAGGTGCAGGAGGAACAAACGAGTGGACTCTCCAGCGCTGAATCGAGCAGGAACACCAAACGAGGGATGAGTTCCATCAACGGGTCATACCATGGAGGAGCACTCTCCTCGAACACACAGCGGCCTTGAGTCGGCCTTTGATCTAGGTCAAAGGTCAAAGGTCTCCCGTCTTAATTGACTTATTGACCGTGGGCTGCATATACTAACAGCCAATCACAGAGCTTTTAAGGGGCGACTGTGAATGGCTGTGTCTAATGTATTCTGAATGGATCTGGAGTATCGATCATCCCATTACGACGACATCGGACCCTTTCACTTCACCCTCTAAACACTTCATCAACTCAGTCCTTATGGGAGCTCGGAGGAGAGGAGCAGGACAAGCGACTCACCGGAGGAAACCCGACAGAGACACCTTCAGGATCCCGAGGAACACGACCGGCCAGTCTGTTTGTTTTACTAGTTTCTCGAGAGACGGATCTGCTCTCAGCGTTTAGCATTGCTGGAGTTCTTCAGGGCGGAAGTAGCTCAGGAGGTAGAGAGGATTGGCTGGTAACCCAGTTCCATTGCCAGTTCGATTCCCGGCTCCTCCTAGCTGAGTGTCGAGGTATCCCTGAGCAAGGCACTCAACACTAACTGCTCCAGATGACCGCAGACACACCGTCGGTGTGTACATGAATGGGTGAATAAGAGGCAATAACTGTTAAGTGCTTTCGGTGGCCACTGGTTACTGAGCTATATAAATGCAGTTCATTTACCGTTTCTTGCATGTTTCCAACGAGCAGGGAGGGTGAGGCATGCTGCTCACGGATGCCCACCATAACGAGGGTATTGAGATTTGAACCCGGATCCTTTTGGGCCGGAAACCCCCTCGTGGCTGTACCCCTCTTCCCCGGTTTCGTTGCTGCTCTTCAGTGCCTGTTTATGCGCATCGAGCAGCAGATAGACGCTTACTTTGGTGCTGCAGACTTCGGTTGCACATAAAAACTGTTTTACTCGTGGTGGTTATGCATCCTGGGTGATTCTAAAGACTTATCGTGTCTGTTATTGAAACATCTGTCTGAGGAGCAGAAGGCACTCTGCGCGTGTGTAGCGCATGGTTTGTGTATTTCCTCTGAGATGCAGTCGCTGAGCGCAGATGTTTCAGGAAAGAAATTAATGATGGCTAATTAACGGATTCTCGATCGGTAAGGAGGAAGTGGTTGAGAAGACAAAGTTCCTGCCAGCTGTGCCCCTCAACAGGCCCCGTACTGCACGTGTGTGATACGTCTGGTTTTTAATCCACACAGTGGGCATTGCAGGGAGGGTATTAAGGTTTATCAAATATTTTATTATTTCATTTTATTGTACGACAGTGTTGTTTTGTATGACGATGTGAAGCTCTTTGAATCTGCCTTGTGAAAAGTACTATATGAATAAAGTTGCCTTGCCTTGCCTTGCCTTGCCTTTATACGTCGCCCACTTTATCAACCAATCCTGTGCTGTCAATCAGTGAACGGAGGCGCTCCATTGGTTGAAGCAAGGTCTTGGGACAAAGATGGCCGCCGTTTGGGTACCCACAGTAGATTATCTGGGTTTGTTTCTCAAAGAAAACAAGAGGCTAATCCACCGGAGGAGACAGCCGTCGATATCTACGGCCATCGACTGTAATTGGTCTGGTGAGCCTAGACCAATCACATCAGAGAACACAACATCCTCACTGTCCTGCTCTGAACCTTATTGTTGTTATTATTTGTTTAGATTCACTAGCATCCGGTGTTGATGACTGATTCATACCGTTAACATTGTAAAGTGAGATAAAACTCTAATAATTGTTTGCTGCACTCTCACTTTCTGCGATAATGTGAACTTCTCACCGGCACTGAGATGAGGTGGTGCTGAAGTTAGCGGGGTGCTCTACACACAAACTAGATGTGACAATGCTCAACAAGGAACCACTAAAGTTCTGCCGATCAGACATGATCGGCCTGTCAACTGATCTCCAGAAAGATGGAAACCTACACAGATAGTTGACCTTAGTCTGACAGAAACTAGGAGCCACGCCCGTCCCGATCAGTCTTCACCTCTGGAGAACTTTCGTACAGAATTAAGAACTGAAGCGCACAACGGCTGTTGTGATGAAGTTCAAAGGATGGGGACGGCCAGCCCTGTGCTGGGCATTACACTCTGACGTTGTTTATCCATTCTGGTGACTTTCTTTCATCAAACTCCAATACTTAAACTAGTTGTCCTTGTTTTAAGATTCAAAGAGAGGCATTTAAGGTGTCTGCCTTCATCTTCAAGGACCCTGAAATAATAAACATATTTTGAGATCTATAACTTATGCCTCGCACTGCGTTCATCGTTAATGAGCGCTCCAAAACTCCCCAAAAGCCTTAAAATGCAGGCAGCCTCCCCAGGCCGGTGGAAGGCTCAGGTTTGGCCTCCAGTCCCTCAACCTGAGGATGAAAGCCGCCGCTCGGCATCAGGTGGGGGTTCTGCCAGTGTGCCGACAGCTGGGCACACACAGTGATCCTGGGAGGGGGAACAGACGACAGACATTGTTGTGTTGTCCTCTCTCCACTGTGAATATTAATCGGGCGTCAGGAGCTCCTCGCTGAGCCGAAGATCTCCGGCACCTGCTACAGGAAACGCTGCCACGAAAGAAAAATACAGAGATTTTAATTATCCTCGTAATCTTCATCTTCGTCCAAATGGCCCGGACAAAGACGACGATGTTGCCCGATGGCAACTTTTTCTCTTTTGAAGTTGCAGAGATGTTAGTGTGTTGTTCTTGCTCGCGCCTCGAACCTGAACGACATGTTTGAGTGTGTGTTTGTTTGGCTCTGCGTGGGGTGGGTTTGAAGAGGTCGACTGCAGACCTGGACATCGTCTCCATGGGCGTGGCTTCCAGGGGAAACTCAGGAGGTACCGCCCCTCCTCAGTATCTACAACAACCCCCTGGAAAACAGGAAAGAGGCAGAGGGCTTTTATTCTAAAAAGCCGCTATACCACCGCTCAAACACATCAGTGCCTCCAATGTAAACGGGCCTTCCAACTACAGAACTTGGTCTGCTTCCTCCCGGAAACCATTTGCATCCATTTCCCCCGACAAGAGACATGAGAGAGGACTGTTGTCTCAGCGGCGACGAGAAAGTTGAGATAAATATTTGAAAGCAGTAGGAGTACAGAAGGCCCGAGAGGCTCATAGCGCAACATCCAATTATGTTTACGATTGTCATCCAGTGCCTCAATCTCGTGTTCTCTCCTTTACATAAATAAAGACATTGGCAACGTAAATTGATGCAGAAAAGGCACAAATCAGTGCATAAAGATTCACCAGAATGCAGGAGTGTTTGACGCTCAGGCTTTCCTGGGGGGGTACCCCTAGACCCCTCCCACATGTTCAACAGAAATCTCCCGCTGATGTTACTATAAAGAAAAGCATTATAAAAATAGTCTTCCTTCAGAGAACAATTTGCCAAGCTTTTTCTGGAAAATGTTGAATAAATTGATTTAATTTCTCACTGCGCTGTGTGTGATACATTATATAGGACACGCATGCACACACACACACAGACACACACACACACACATACACGCACGCACGTACACACAGCCAACCTATCACAAGCCCCATATACATGCATGTGTCGATGATACATTGATAGGGGACACACGCACACACCCCTCATCACAAGGCCCATATGCATGCATGTGAACGTTATACATTGATAGAGGACGCGCACACATGCACGCACGGACGCATGCACGCACGCACACGCACACACACACTCATGCAAAAATACACACACACACACCCCATCACAAGCCCTATATACATGCATGTGTGTGTGAAACATTGATAGGGGACACACACACACACACACACACACACACACACACACACACGCACACACCATCACAAGCCCCATATACATGCTCCAGGTAGAAGGGCTAGGAAGGAAGAGAATTCGGTTGGCGGGAAATTGCGATGAGAGACTGATCAAACAAATCCTGGGCGGGGGCAGTATTTATTAAGTGCAATATTTATTCATAACATCAAAATATAACACTTTGAATAAGAATAATAAGTCTAAGTTAGATCAAACTAATGTAGATGTTTCAGCTTTCTTTAGACCGTTTCCGTTCAGGATATATATATATATCTCTTTCATACTCGTTGGGGCCAGCGGGGTGGCCAACCTCTGGCCCCTACGTATCTACGCCCCTGTATGTGTGTATCATATTGGCAGATTCCCCCAGCCTGGTCCAGTGAACCCCCAGACTCCGGCGGTGCGCAGCGTAGGTGACCTCGGCCTCGTATCGATCTGCTCTCATCACAACGAGCAGCGGGACGCCGACCCCACAGGGAGGGAAACTCATCCAATACGCAGAGGTCAAGGGTCAGGAGCACAGTGTCCTGACCAGGAGGTGGAACAATCTCCCGGACACGTAGCCCCAGGTGACCTCTCCGACCCCGTAGAGACTCACATGGGCCGTGTGTTTCAGCACTAGAACAACTGGTTCCCTGTTGCTGCCAACACACAAACACACACAGGCATATCACACACAGTCCTCGAGCCACACGCACCGTGCACACCAGACCCTGCACACAAACAAACACTTGCATGTGCAAGTACGGGCGCACACGTAAACAAGCATGCAGCACAGACATGCACAAACACACATTTGAATTTATTATTCAGGTTCAGCAATTCTAAAAAGAAATGTTTGCACATGTGGTGTTGTCATGCATAGATAAGTTGTCATTAATAGATAAGTAACCAGAAGACTACAGCAGGGAGGAAGTAGAGTTCATTGTGTCTGTTACATAGCAGCATGTCCCGCACTGAACACACGCGTAAACAGAACACTATATATATATATATGTTTGAGTGTGTATGTGTATATGCATGTATGTATGTATGTATGTATGTATGTATGTATGTATGTATGTATGTATGTGTATATATGTATATAAACATATATATGTGTATATGGATGCATATATATATATATATATGTATGTATGTATATATATATATGTATATACATATACACATATAAACATTCATATATATATGTATACACTGTATAGATTTAAATGTGAACGTACCCAAAGCCAAAGTTGCTGAGGGCCTAGACCTGTGCCTTAAAACACACACACACACACACACACACACACACACACACACACACACACACACACACACACACACAAACACACACATACACACACACACACACACACACACACACACACACACACACACAAACACAAATGGGTTGTTCGATATATGACTGTGAGTAAAATGGGGGGAGGTAGTGAGTGGCTGTGTAAGCTGCTGATTGGTCGGTGACAGACTGCAGAGAGTTGACACAAAGTGCTTCCGGTCTGTGATAGAGTGAGGGTGAGAGGGTGAGGGGGGATACACAAACTGGTTTGATATCCCGAGTGATGCATCCGTTGGCTCTGCTCTGATTGCGTCCTTGAATAGACCACACATCTGCCATCTCCCCTTTATATCTGATGGCGTGGAGGAGGAGAGAAATGGGATGAAATTGCATGAAAATGTACGGAACCGTGGCAGAAAAACAAACAGCCTTCCATCAAAAACCAATCAGTCCGACAGCAGTGTTGTGATGTTCGGCTCCGCACAGACATCTTAGCAGCTGTCATCCTCCACACAACACACATCACAATGAGGGCCATTTCTACAAATCCCCTCTAAAAGAGTTGTTTTTCTGCGTGTCTCACGCTACCAGAAGTATTTCTCCTGGCAGTGTGGGCGGGCGGTTTTGGATACCATTATGTTTCAGGCAGGGAGACTTGATCATGCCTCAAGGCCTCTGGTTGTGTTGTTTATGCTTCTCTTTCCCATCTTGTTCCGAACGGTGGTTCATGTGGAATAAGGAACGACTCTTTGGTGAAGAGCAGCTCCTACGCTATAACATATGCAACGCCTGCGTCACATGTGGGATGAGGACATACACCTGTTCACCTAGACTGATGTTTACCCTCGACCGCCTGCTACGTCACGGCTTAAAGTGGAGGCTTGACAAGGATTATCAACACTGTGTGAATCCACCAGACAGCGAGGAGACCTAAAGGGTGCAGCGGTGCACATAGGTCTTGGACCCCTCTGACTGCTTGTACAATTATTTTCTTATATTTGCTCCGCCTTTCTCCTCTCATCAGGATCATGTAATCTCCCTCAACTCTCCTCTCCTCTCCACCCTCTCCTCTCCTCTCCTCTCCTCTCCTCTCCTCTCCTCTCCTCTCCACCCTCTCCTCTCCTCTCCTCTCCTCTCCACCCTCTCCTCTCCTCTCCTCTCTTCTCTTCTCCTCTCCTCTCCTCTCCTCTCTCCCCCCTCTACTCTACCAATGTTAATGGCTTGCCTTGTCTTCTATTTAAATGCGTAGCATTAGATCATGGCTCATGTGCACACTATGTTGTGCTCAACAATGCGGCTGTAGCTGCTCACCCTCTGTCTAATTCATCCTCTCATTTATTATAAATGTGACCATGTAATTGGGATCATGTCAGGACTGGATTCCTTGGTTCTTAACTTATGTGTGTGTGCGTGTGTATGAGTGTGTGTGTTAGAGAGTTAGTGTGTAGGGTCGGCGGGGATAAGCCGACCAAACCCTAATTAGTCCAGGAAATTCCTTCAGAAATCCAATTGGATTCGATTCCTTTATTTATTATATGTATACATATACCGAGCCGGTTCTGTCTGAGATATCACCAAGAGATCGGTGACCCGGGTGATAGGATGTTTATACTATGTTTATTCGCTATACTGCAACGCTGAAATGCATACGCCAACACACACACACACCATACACCACACCACACCACACCTCAACCACACACACACACACACACACTCGCACGCACACACACACACACAGAACAACGCACCACACACCACCTCAACCACACACAACACAACACAACACAACACACCATACACACACACCCAGTTCCATAGAGTTTGACAGCCGTTCCTGACACCATAGCACAGAGTGGTTCCCAGGGCCTGTGTCGAGCTTCTGGGTGCTGGGAGCTTTATTGGGGATACTGAGCATACTATAAGGAACCACTTGCTGCCCCAGCTCATTACGAATTGATTCAAGTGGAGAGGGAACCAATCAATTAATCATGAGTTCTGTCTGTGCTCTCTGCATTTATAGT
The DNA here is from genome assembly GCF_949987615.1 of Pollachius pollachius. Classification (NCBI taxonomy): domain Eukaryota; kingdom Metazoa; phylum Chordata; class Actinopteri; order Gadiformes; family Gadidae; genus Pollachius; species Pollachius pollachius. The sequence continues at coordinate 3,070,775 of NC_136952.1, forward strand.
TTGTGTCGGGCTAGGCTCCTCATGCGGGCCCCTCGTCGCTTAAGGGCAGGGAGGGCCTTTAGGTTTTTAAATGTCACGTTGAGAATTAGCTTTCTGCAGTTCGGCAAGTAGTCAGAACTTTTGGTCAACAGCCGTCACGACCGCAGCGTGACGAGGCGCTGGAGTTGTCGTTTGGAGGAAGTTGAATCGACTCCCCCCGAACCAGAACCATGTTTTGATGTACGGCTGTTCTGTCGGACAACAAGTGTGTGGGTCTGTGTCTGTATGCTTGTGTGTTTGTGTGTGTGCTTGTGTGTTTGTGTATGCGTGTAAGCATGTGTTTGTGTGTGTTCGAGTGTGTGTGTGTGCGCGCGAGTGTGTGTGTTTGTGTAGGAGTGTGTTTGTTCGTGTGCGAGTGTGTGTTTGTGTGTATTTGAGTAAGAGCGTGTTTGTGTCTGTGTATGTGTGAGCGTGTTTGTGTCCGTGCGGGTGTTTATGTGTGTAAGAACGTATGTGTGTGTGTGTGTTTGCGCGTGTGAGCGCATTTGTCTGTGTGTGTGTGTGAGCGTGTTTGTGTCCATGTGTGTATGTGTGTAAGAACCTGTTTGTGTGTGTGTGGGTGTGTGCGTGTGCGCATGTTTGTGTGTGTAGCGGTCCCACCTCTGCCGGTGTTTCCCGCTGGGCCGTCTTAATCACGGCTAAACACGGTACGCCTCCACGCAGCCGGGGGGCGCTGGGCAACACAAAGCCAGCCCACCTCGGCCGGCCGCCTCCATTTGTATTCCCCTCCACGGGTGTTGGGGGGGGGGGGGGCGCCCTCCTCCAGACACCAGCCTCTCGCAGGGCCCAGCCCCGGCTGTAATGAGATTTGAGGGACTTCAAAGGACGTTCTTCTTTGATAAGAGGGAAAATAGATTAAAGAAAGAAATAAGTTTGAAATGCAAATGCCCCACTGTGATGTACAAGTTATGTACCTCTGGAGCCAGAAGAAGAAAGATCACTGAAACACAGATGTAGTGTGCACGGAGGGTCTTGCTGAACTCTGAGCAGCAGGGAGATGCGCTGGATTCGGAGCGTACCATTATCGGAAACGGCGGCGGGGGAAGCGATGGCATATCCGGCCCTGAGAGCACTGAACGCTCAATCTGTCCCCTGCCAGATTAAACCATTATTGGCTGCACAACGCGGTCCTGCAGCAGAAGGTCTTCATGGAGGGGGCTCACCTGGTGGGGTCACGACCTCCGAGTGGAGGTAGGGCCGTGAGGAAGGTGGTGGTGACCGAGTGCGTCTCACTCACCTCACTACTCAGAAACATCCCAGCATTTGTATTTATTGGTACGTACAGTATGTCCTTCGTTCTTTATTATAGCTCTATATATTTGTTAAACACACACACACTCACACTTCCTACGCACATATTGTATGGTGTACGTCCTTGCGCTTGAAAATAGTACTTATTATTGTACAGCATCTTATCCTAGCTATCTTTGTTGTATACAGGGAATGGGTTAACCTAGCGATTGTTAGTTCTATGGTTCTATGAACATCCTTATTGTACCCACAGCGATATATTGTGGTTTCTCTTCTGAGAAATGTACTTATTGGTAGTCGCTTCGGATAAAAGCGTCTGCTAAACGCCCTAAATGTAAATGTAAGTGTAAATGATGGTTATAATAAACATATTGGTGAAGATCAACTGGAATGGTCCGGTCTCTGTCTTCAGTTGGTTTCCAGTGAAACCAGTTGCAGAGTTTAGAACATGCGACTCACTGGGTTAATCACTGGATCTCCTCCGCCAGCCAAGGCGGAAAGAAGCAGTTGAATGCAAATCACTAAAGTTAGCTGTGCATTTAGAAGTACTTGATTATCCATGCATGGCAAATTGTGGTTTATTATGCTGTATCTGGCCTTGTGACACACACAAAAGATAAATATAGAATAGAGTATATCTGAATAAAGAAAGGTGCTGGTTTGATGTCTTTGAAGGACCTCATTTGGAAAGAAGCTTCTCAAATCTATTTTTCATTTGTCAGTTCCTTATCCTGTCGTCAGCTGTCAATCTTTCTTCCCGGGGGGCAAACTGGTTTCTAACATCCCCATGGGGCTGGAACTGGGAAAACCCCAGTGGGACTGTTAAAACATCACCTTGCTTGATGGGACGACACAATTTAGATGCCGAATCAAGTGCAACTCAGACAATCAAGTGGCACTTCAAACCCTTCTGTGAACAGTTCTGCTTAAAATGCATGGATGCGTTTTCGTCTCCCCCTCTTTGATGCGATATCTTTGATGAAGATACGCAATTCAAATATGTCTGATGGAATGGATGCCATGCAGAGTGTGTCACTGCACAGTGAACGCACAGCCGCAGATAGCTGAACGCAAACCATTAGCTCTCCCTCAACATATCAATGTCCCTGACTGTGGGTCATACGTATATTTTGGGATAAAAGCAATTCTGCCAGAAAGTTACAAAAATATGATGAAATGCTTTTGTATTTAAGTTTAGATCATAAAAACCGCACAACGAAACTCCTGAGCAAATTAACTCGGGCAGGTTTATTGACATTTGATGTGAATCACATCGTTTCAAGGTTTCCTTCTCCTCGCTGTAGTAGAGGTTTGGAGACTACAGATTTACTATTCAGGGACGGGGAACTTAAACTAATCCAATAGCATCGGATGCCATTCAAATAATGTATGTGCATTATAACAATGCACCGTTCACTCTGTGAGGCACGCAGGCAAACGAAAAAAGCACTCCTCTCTCCTGGTATAGACGGAGGCACAGAACACGTCCAGCTGAACGTTTGCAGCCACTCCTCCTCCTCAGATTCTGCGTTTATTCGCCTTTGTAGTTATCTGATGGCTTACACTTTCAGATCAATCGGACCCATTGGACTCACGCACAGTCAGCCGTGCGGAGAACTCCAATAAAGTAGGGCCCTGGCTGCGGACAGACTGCACACTTCTTACCGTCTGGTTGTCAACCTTATCTTATGTTGAAATGCCACGCGAGATCCTAATAATCGTGATGTGTGAATATCACTCTCCCTCCCTTCGATGCTACGAGGTCACAGCGGTTCATGTCTGCAGACTCACTCATCTATGAGATGAATAAACACACATACCGAGCGTGAGCACGCTTACCATATACACATTACATATATACTATACATACAATACATTCCCTGGCCGCGGTCTCAGTGTCCGCGGTGCCCACGACGGGAGTGGCGGGATTGCCCGGGCCAGGGTCAAGGTGAATGAAGGTCCAATCCAACCATTTCTTCCTCAACACTTCTTTCTCGGCCAAGAGATCTCTCTGTGTGTCTCTCTCTCTCTCGCATTTTTTTCACCGAAACCGACTCACACAGCATTCATTGCTTCTAGTGACCACCGCAAAATTAATGAAAAAAAACATGCAATGACACCTTTAATGTAGCACATAACCATTTAATAACCCAATGCACAGCCCTCTAATCATCTATCCCCCTAACCCCTAAACATCTAACCCCCTAACCCCTAAACATCTAACCCTCCAAACATCTAACCCCCTATCCCCTAAACATCTAACCCCCTGAACATCTACCCCCTAAACATATAACCCTCTAAAAATCGAACCCCCGAAACATCTAACCCCTAAACATCTAAGCCCTCAAAACATATATCCCCCTAAACATCGGACCCTCTAACCCCCTAAACATCTAACCATCCAAACATCTAACCCCCTAAACCAGTGGCGGAGTTAGGGGGAGGCTGGGTCCACCCTAGACTGAACCGAGGCCACCCCATTGGCCACCTGTTGTAATTGCATTTTTTTAAATATAATTTTGCATTTTTGCAGACTTTATACATTTATGTCTGGCTCTTATGTCCACATCTGGTGAACAGATGTCGCTTTGAATCGCAAACACCTAAACATATAACCCTCTAAACATCTAACCCCCATAACATCTAACCCTCTAGACATCTAAACATCGAACCCCTGAACATCTATCCCCCCTAAACATCTATCCCCCTAAACATCTAACCCCCTTAACATCAAACCCCCTACACATCTAACCCCCTAAACATCTAACCCCCTTAACATCAAACCCCCTACACATCTAACCCCCTAAACATCTATCCCCCTTAACATCTTACCCCCTTAACATCTTACCCCCTAAATATCTATCCCCCTAAACATCTCACCCCATGCGTGAGGGGATCATCAGCATGTGACCTTAGAGGGACGGACCTCACGGTCCTTGTGACCGAATAAATAGAGCGGACAGGCGGCCGACGTCGAGCCGCCCGCTCGGACATCCGTCAGAGCGCCATCAGTTATTCTGAAGACTAGTGGGTGCTCTACAGCGGCGCTCCTGTAGAGAGCGGTAGACGGTCTGGAACTGATCTGGGGCCAGCAGGCAGAGCTCTACTGTACATGAGGAGGGTGGAGCGAGCCAGCGTCTCTTCTCATTGCTCCCCCTGTCGTGGCATCCCGTCCACAAGCCGCCTGATCCTACACACCAAGGAGGACAACATCTGAGCACCGACACGGTGGACGCGCGAGGAAAAGGGACCGGAAGCCCAAGCGCTTCGTCCGCGTTAATCTGACGAGCTCCTGCCTCGGGAAGGACTAGACCGCGAGCCCGTCTGCAGCGCAGCGTGGAGCCTCGCACCCGACCGCTCTCCGTTTCCCTCCCGAACCCGAACCGGACCCACCCAGACCGCGCCGGACCGCACCGAACCCCGCCGTGCCGCCCGAGGAGCCCGGCCGTGAGTACCACGAGCTCCGCGCTACTGGCTCTGTTTTTCCCGCTAGCTTGAAACGACTGTGCGCGCGCGCGCGCGTGTGTGTATGTGCGCGCGTGCGAGCGTGTGTGTGCGAGTGTGTGTTCGCGCGCCCGCGTGCGTGGGTGTGCGCGTGTGTGTTTGTGTGTGTGCAGGATAGCTGCATGATCTTGACAGATCAGCAGATGGTTTGTTGCCGTACAGTTGTCTTAATACTTCTCCAGTTTCCAGCTCTCCGTGTGTTGTCTGTCCTGCATCGCCCTCATGGTGTTGTCCTCATGTCGCCCTCATGTTCCCCGTGCGTGGACGCAGGAGCTGCTGTAGGTGGACTTGTTATGCTTGACCGTTATGGGCTGGCGACGCACACACAGACACACAGACACACACAGACACACACACACACGCACACACACACACACACACACACGCGCGCACACACTGACCAAATATAAATCGATTAACTGCACTACAGCAGAAGCTTGGTGCCATGCCGTTGTCTTGTTTTTTTTTTCGCCACATGAGATAATATTTCAGCATAACGTGTGAAGCATCTGTAACGAGAGACAATTTTCCTTGTGAGTTCTGCGTTTATTTCTCACATTTGAACAGCACCTAACCTGTTGAGGCTGTACTTTTAAATTAAATGGCGATTGGCCCAAGCAGCCGTTTGTTTCAAAATACTATATCACATATTAACACGTATTAACCAGAGCAGGCAGCATGCTCCTAATCATATCCTTCATGTTAGATGTTTGTATCGTTTAGCCTGTCTTCAACTCTGAACAGAAAACAATGTGTGCATAAGTTTCAGTTCTCATTATTATCTTCATTTACGTAGTTTACTTCCATATGTTCGCACAAACGGTCAAACATTAGCCAAGCTCATGGAAAAGTACAGCAGCTCATCTGTGCGTGGAGGGAAGTCTCTTTCTTTATTACGAGGTGCCTTGTTATCGGCCCCCATTTCCACATGGCGTCCTAAAACACGAGACCGGCTCTTAGCTGTAACCCTCGGCCCCAACATCTGGCCCCAACACCTGCCTCCCCCAAAACACCTGGCCCCCCCAAACACCTCCTAATGGCTTTTCAATCGTGCTTTAACACGGAGACCCAGAAACCCACTCCACCGGGCCGGGTCTGAGACCGGCGGTAGACCCCTCTAAGAGGAGCTGGTCTTAGCATCCACCCACACCTCGTCCTCTCTGGTCTTACTGGTCCCAGTTCTGAGGGGCGTGGGGTGGGTTTTGGGGGGGGGGGGGGGGGGGGGGAGATTGCTGTCGGGGGAACAGCAGCAGCTGGGTCCCACGCTCGGTGTAATATCTTTATTATGTGCCATGGTTCAGTCAAAACTGTCAACGTCGTCCGCGGCACAGCCCGCTCCCATTGGCTGGCAGCGCTCCAACTCTGCCACCTTTTGCATTAATCATTACCCGGTCTCTTTTATGGAGTGTGTGAGTGCGGGCGTCGGAGCCGGGCTGGTAACCGAGGGGGAGGGGGGGGGGAAGGTGGGGGTATCGGTGTTTTCGGAGCTGTTTCCCGGTCCTCGAAACCCTCTGGTGTCCCCACACCGCTCAGCAACGTACGGGGGGGTTTGATGATCGGACCGGGGAAGTCCCTGGTTCGTTCTCCATCGGTTCTCCGTTTAAAAAAAACGGGCGGCGGGGCGATGGCGGGAAACGGATGAATAAGTGACTGACGGGCTAACAAAGGGCAGGCGCCGAGGGGCGGTGCCGTAGTCTCACCGGGCCGGCGTGGGCCGTGGGGACGTGCGTTGAGCCGTTGATGAGGGCAGATGCTGGCAGACGGAGGCCGTAGCGACGTGGTGCTCCGAAGGGGAGAACGGGGTGGGTGGTGGGGGCAGCGGTCGGGGCCGTATCCCTCCAGTGGCCCCATGTGACCTGGTCTACTTTCCCTCCTCGTGTTTTCTTTATTCCGCTGCCTCTCGCTCTCCTCGCTCGTCCCTCTTTGGCTTTTTTCTCTCCCTCCTGCTTTCCCCCTGCGTTCCCCTGTCTCCCTCTCTCCTCTTGCTTCTCTCATGTTTCCCCCTCCTTCCCCCCTCCCGCTCTCCTTCTCTGTCTCTCTCCCTCTCCCTGTCTCACCCCTCTCTCCCTCCCTGTCAGCTGGGGCCCCTTCAGGGGAGGTGAGCTGACCTTCTGTAGCTTGGCTCAGCTGCGTTCTCCCCGACGGGCCTCTCGCTTTGTCACCCTACTGTCTGCTCCTTTCTCCCTCCTCCTCTTCCTCTTCCTCCTTCTCTCCCTCCTCCTCCTCTCCCTTCTCCTTCTCCTTCCCTCCCTCCTCCTCCTCCTCCTCCTCTTCCTCCTCCTCCACTTCCTCCTCTTCCTCTGGAGAGAGAATTCAGAGGAGGAGACAGAGAACGTGATGAATAGAAAGAGAGAACGAGATCAAGAGGGAGAGAGCAGGGGAGAGAGAGAGAGAGAGAGAGGGAGAGCGAGAGAGAGAGAGAGAGCAGGGGAGAGAGAGAGAGAGAGAGAGAGAGCTAGAGAGAGAGAGCGAGGGAGGGTGCAGTTATATAACCTCAGCAGTGCCGCTGGTGTCCTGGTCTGAATCCACTGTATTATGATGTCAGAGCTGTCTAGAGGGGGAGAGGGGGGGGAGAGGGGGGGGGGGAGAGAGAGGGGGAGAGCGAAGGCGTGCAGGGTAGTCGAACACACTCCGTGCTATTTCTGCCTCCAGTCTCCGGTCCTGGAGTGGCCTGATGATGCAGGACCCTCTCCCCCCTCCCCTCACCCTCTCCCCCCCTCCCCTCACCCCTCCCCCCCCTCCCCCCTGAGGAATCGTCTCCGTCTTTTTTTCTTTGTACTTTAGATTTTCCTCATGCTGTTCACGCTTGCCTCGCTCAGACTATACAATGCCTTTCTCTCTCTCTCTCTCTCTCTCTCTCTCTCTCTCTCTCTATCTCTCTCTCTCTCTCTCTCTCTCTATCTCTCTCTCTCTCTCTCTCTCTCTCTCTCTCTCTCTCTCTCTCTATCTCTCTCTCTCACTCTCTCTCTCTCTCTCTCTCTCTCTCTGACCTTAATAGGATGGCTTTCTGTCGCTCGCCCACGGGCTCCCTGTCGTATAGCCCGACGTCCCGACTCTGATTAATTAGATTATATCACGCGTATGCCATATGCTGCCAGGTCGCGGCTGTATGCCGAGGCCGTGCGTCGCTTGGCTAGCGAGGTGGTCTCCGTCCCCTCTGGTGACCCTAGAGTCAGACACTGGGACACACACACACACTTCATCACTAGGACACTGGGACTCACACACACACACACACACGTTCATTCAGTTAATTCAAACTAACTGTCCATCACAGGCACTGAGCAGAATGGATTAGACACAATATGGCAGACTAATTTAAAGACTTGATACATTTACCTGAGAGGTTCATTGGCCCGCTGTAGTCGGCTTGTTTTGATTGAATTGCTTTTCTTTATTATTTTCACGCGTGTAACAAAAAAAGTCAAGAAATTAAATTGAATGAAGTTTTTGTAGACATGTCACCTGTTTTATCAGGTCTACTTGTAATTATCCAAAAACGTTAATGGCGATTGATAATGGACAATAAACCAAAAGAAGAATCTAGCACAATCAACAGTAAAATCAGCAATTTAATTTAGATTACTATCTGACTAGTGAGATATGAGTAGCGTGCAGAAGCGAGGGTTCACTTGACGTGACTTGATGCTGTGATATCTTTCCAAGTGATGCACTTGTTTGTTTATTACGTTTAATTTAATCGCTGCAGGAAATCAATAATCACAATAACACCACAATGCTTTTAAAAATCTCTGTCAGCTCTAATTAAACCGAGTTATGAGCAATGATAAATTACGAAAGATAATTATGAAGCGTCCATTAAGAAGTCGTTAGAACTGGAAAGAAATGAGAGAAAGGAAGCTTTACCCTTAAATTAAGTGATTAGGCATTAGCAGCGCCTTCACTTGCGTGCAAATGACTTGCAGTAACATTCAGCCTGTATAATGCTGCTAAGTGGCCGTCTTTTATATTTTTTTCACAGGCTGAGGAACTAATTGCATTTCAGAATGAATGGACTACTTCAGGCCTGTTGGTTCTGTTGTCTGAGAGCAAGTTCAGCAGAGATCTCACCTCTTTAAGGTTCCTTTCAGGTCGCCGTCACGTCTCATAGCAAAGGCATCTCATCTCATCACAGAACATAGCACAGCTATTTACCTTCCTCTAATATTGTACATCGTGCCTTAATTGATCATCGTTTATTGCATTTTAGGTTTTCCTTTGAGGTTGATCATTTAAATAACTTACCGACACACTTTGTGTAATTAGATGGTAATCAGGCATTGTTTTGGGAAAGTCAAACACGTACAGTATGAATGTGATGAGACGTTTCCCCCCACGGGGCGGAAAGCCGCTGTTTCAGCTAGCTCCATGTTTACATTGTTAGGAACCTGATGATACCGGTTCTCCAGGTTTCACATGTACAGCCCCTGGTTCATACTTCATCATTTTATATTTCTCAACTGCCAGGAAACAAACGGATGCAGATTCAAAAACAATACCATCCATCTGTCCATACATTTATATTCAAACGTTAACATAAAGGCCTATCATTCCATTTGTACACACATCATAAGGAGACAAAGGAATAGATTTGCAGACACCGCGTCTTGCTGGAGGTAATTTGTTCTAAATCGGCGCCCCTATTTAAAATCGTATTACTCTTTTTCAGTCAACTCCTATTTGCATGCTAATTAAGCAATGGGATTTAAATTGCGTGTGGTATTTAATCAGCGAGAGTCGTCTGCACTGGTGATGTCTACAAACGGGGACACCTTACAGCCAGGCCTTCAGCATTTGGCTGGTTCGCTTTGGTTTTCTGGACATTATAAAGTTGAGCTGAGTTCATCTTTGCCTCCCAGCAGCATTAAGTGTTGTCAGCCCTGATTCGACAGTTTTCCTTCCCTCTTCGACGTCGTGGTTGTTTCCATTTTAACCACTATAATGAACTCCCAGTACAGCCGGCTTGGAGGGAGTCTGAGCCAAGAACTGGCTCAGGAGGTAGCGCGGGTTGGTTTGAAACCGGAAGGTTGCTAGTTCGATAGGTTGAAGTGTGTGTTGAGGCGACCCCGAGCGAGACGCCTCACCCTGACTGCTCCGGACCAGCCGGCTGTCGCCCCGCGTGGTTGACACCGCCGTCGGTGTGTGAACGTGTGCATGAAGGGGCGGATCATGTAAGGCCATACTGTACAGTGCTTTGAGTGGCCACTGGTTAGAAAAGCGAGGTAATGCAGTTCATTTTCCATTTATCTCCCAGCACTTCTTGTGCACAGCTCTGCAAGTACGGTCATAATA
>NC_136952.1:3083360-3109837 GCF_949987615.1 Pollachius pollachius
GTCCAGCTCCTTCCCGTGTGTGCGTCTGTGTGTGTGTGTGTTATCTTTGTTAACAAAAGCAAACCAGTGGTCCCAGTGTGCAGCCAGCGTCTGCAGAGGAAACAAACCACAGCAGAGTGGTTTACCAAAGAGCCCCTCCGTTTGCCTAAGCCCCCTGATTGCTGCACCACGAGCCTAGCCCCTCTCTCTCATTGGTCTCCCTCCGGAAGGACGCCGCCCCCCTCTCTCTCATTGGTCTCCTTCCGGAAGGCCGCCGCCCCCCTCTCTCTCATTGGTCTCCCTCCGGAAGGACGCCGCCCCCCTCTCTCTCATTGGTCTCCTTCCGGAAGGCCGCCGCCCCCCTCTCTCTCATTGGTCTCCTTCCGGAGTGCCACCCCACCGCGGACCGAGACCTCGTCTCTCATTGGTCGCGTTCCGGAGGGCCGCCGTCCCAGGGGCCGAGCCCCTCTCTCTCATTAGTCACACTCCGGAAGACCGCCGCCCCCCTCTCTCTCATTGGTCAGGACAGAGCGGGCCCAGGACTGGCTTCTGATTGGTCCGTCCGGGTTATACACAGAGCCCACATAAGGACCTCTCTTCTGTGGTGGTTTAGTGGCCGGAAATTATGCTTGCAGGAAAAACACACTTAAGTACTTGGCGAGTATTTTCGCTGATTTCATGAAGTACCATGCAGATTTGTGTGTGTGTGTGTGTGTGTGTGTGTGTGTGTGTGTGTGTGTGTGTGTGTTCCCTCTCTGATCGTTATATACCAGAGCAACATGGGTAATGACCATCAAAACGGTGAAGTCCATTCGCATCTTCTTATCTCATCTCTCGGTGCATAGTTATAAAGTGATTCACTAACCGGGGGATGAGTCACAATAGGCCGAGTGCTTCACTGTGCACAGACATTCGCATTAAACACACAGTCAAGCAGCCCTACTGGGCTCTGCAACTCAAGTCTAATTCCTGTGAACTATGGAGAGCGTGTTGCTGCTGTTGTTTTGGCTGCCACCCTTTTCGGCCGCAGTACCGGCCAGCCACCACCGGGGCTCCGCCGGGCTGCGAGCTGCTAGCTACTTTGGAACCAGCGCCAGATTTTGATCACATTTCTGGCCTCGGTCCGAGTTCACAGTCACAAGTCCATCTCTGGCGGGCAGCAGGCGCACAGATATGTTTGTGTGAGTGGGAGATTCCTTTGGCTGCTGAAAGCGCTTTCGCTTTCCGCTATGACTGCGGGGTGGCCTCAGCCAATCAGAGCCTGGCTTGGCCTGTGTGTGTGACCAGCGTTGATCGGCTGCCCGCGCCCGACGGCTGCCAACAGCGTCTTTCTGTTTGCCAGAGGAAAGCCAGTTTTTTCCCTTTTGTAACGCTACTACAACTCCTGCTACCAGAAGACTTGTTTCATTTGCCAGGGCTGGGTTTAAATTTCTTCTCCTTTTTCCCTCGAGTGTTCTTAAAGTCTAGTGTGCTTCACGCCACGGTGAGAGACGTCTCTCCGGTGGTGAACGAGGTCAGGGCGGGACGAGGAGCCGACGGGCCGGACTCACCGGGCGCAGAGCGGCCGTCTGATCACAGACACGCTCGGAGGAGGCTACGGGAGGAAGGAGGCGTGGGAGGGAGGGGGTGTTGGGAGAGAGGAGATGGGGGAGAGGGGAGGATGTGATGGGAGAGAGGAGGTGGGGGGAGAGAGGGTGTGATGGGGTTGAAGTCCCGTCCCTGGGGCTCGGGGTCGAATCCTTTAAGCCTATCCTGAGGGCTGATAGGGTTCCACCTGCCACCGTGTGAGTTCACCCAATCATCACTGCTAATTTTTCAGTGTCCTATATCATTACTGGGCGCACTCTGAATGAGACACGGTACATACAGAGACTCCGAGAGAGAATAGGAAGGAGAGAGTGCTCAGCCGCTGCAAGGCGGGGTTGACAAAACAGATTGTTTATGACCTCAATGATTTACGCGTCGTTTGATTGACACGTCCCGGGGGAGTCAAAGGGAGCGCGTGTTTTTTATCAGAGCTAATGACGGCTATGATATTTTAATGGGGGAGTTTTACTGTGTGGTAAAATGGCAATCACACGCATGGTGTCAGAGGGTGCCGGTGCCAGCGGTTGTTGTGCGCTCCGCGTGCCTGGAGGACTGGTGAACGGCCCGGGAAGTTCAGCGGGTTAGAGAGGGAGACCTGTCAGTCTCTTAAGACCATGATCCCCTCGAACACCGCAGACGAAGAAATGTCCCATGTGGTCTTGAATCTTTTCCCCTACTGGACATGACCCATGCACCTATTTGGGATTAAAGTATGTTTGTTTACTTTGAGCCCTCACCTTGTGTGTGTGTGTGTGTGTGTGTGTGTGTGTGTGTGTGTGTGTGTGTCCATTCACCTGCATTCAGGCGGAAACTGGTGCCTCTTCTCAGGACACATTCTGATTTGGCAACTCGGAAAAATGCAAGGCAGCCATCGGGTCTTCTCTCAATCCCTCTCCCTCTCTCTCACCCTTTCTCTCACCCTTTCTCTCACTCTCTTGCTCACTTTCTCTCTCCCTCTACCTGTAGCTGAGGGGAGAACACTGTGTGTGTGTGTGTGTGTGTGTGTGTGTGTGTGTGTGTGTGTGTGTGGGCGCGCATGTGTGTGTGTGTGTGTGTGTGTGTGTGTGTGTGCGTGAGTAGTAGAGCTGGCAACCGATGACATTCCATCTGGCCCGTCGACGTTGTCCCCCCCAACCCCGACACACCCTCCGTCCTGAGCCCTGGCATATCTCAAGCAGAACATAAAGAGAACACTGAACGCCGTTTATCAGGCTTCAGACTACCCTGATCTGCCCCCCCCCCCCCCCCCCGTCTACATACCTGTGTGGCGTGTCCCATGCGTGTAGCTGCGCTGCCTGGCCGTGTGTGCGTGTGAACGGGTGCAGTGTGTCCTTTGTGTGTGTCGGTGTTGCGGCGGGCTCCTGTGTCTCACGCGGCGCTGGCCTACATACGAGGAAACGTGAGATCAGCCGGGGAGCGGCGCAGTCTTTGATTAGTGCACAGCTCTGTGTTCAGGATAAGCACTGCGCTGTGAGGCACACACACACACACACACACACACACGTACAGTGTACACACACACACACACACACCCAAACACACACACACACACACACACACACACACACACACGTACAGTGTACACACACACACACACACACACACACACACAGACAGTATACACACACACTTGCACGCACACATGTAAAGTATACAAACATGCACGCACACACGCACACACACATGTACAGCATACACACATGCATACATGCAAGCACGCATGTGCCCACACACGTACAGTATACACATACATACATGCACGCCCACGAACACACACACACACACGTAGAGTATACATGCATGCAATGACATGTGCACACAAACACGTGTACATCGCAGTGTCTGTGTGAGAGTGCTCAAAAAGGTCCTCATTTGACCCGGCGAGGCAGGATTAGGTGAAGAGACGACCCCTTAGCTCGCTCTTGACCTCTGACCCCACCGTAGTCCCCCTGCTCTACTGTCACTGAAGCATGTTCGCTCGCCTGCGGTCGAGAGTGCGTGGCCAATGCCGATGGAGTTGTTTTGGTTGGGCGGGTGAATGAATGTCCACAGCTACTCAGCGACAGCAGGCTCTCCACCAGTCCACTGAGTGGCTCATTATGCCGCGCTGCCGCGGTCTACAGCGCTCTGTAAGCTGCCCAAATACTTGTTTGACATCCATTGGACTGCTATTTACCCACGATCGGTTCATCACTGGGAGAGAGCGACTGCAGCAATCGGTCAAGCATTTGGGGCATTTGAGGCTGCTTTCAAAGCCCGCTTTTCATTGTGTACCTGGATGGAAGGTGTGACGGAAAGTTGGCAATCTTGATCGTATCTAAAGGCTTAGACTCTCTATCGTGTCTCTCTGAATAAAAGGAAAGTTTCATCTTTATTCCATCTGCAATCTGTTTCCTGCGTTTGAGGTAATCTTGTTTTCAAGTCTTGAAATAAAAAGAAAATCCACGGTAGACCTTGCCGGAGTGTAAAAGAGTGTAAAATTAGAAAACCTAAAATGGGATAGAGAAAACGAAACCTCAAAATAGGTCAAACCTCTGAGAGATAGGCTTTTCTCTCTGCTGGACCTCCTCCCTTCTCTCTTTCTCACATGATCTCATCGTTCCCTATTTCTCTTACTCTCTTTTATGGTCTAAACCTCTAAACCTCTCTCATCTTTCTCTTTCTGGCTGTCGTCTCCACATGTGTCTCTCTATCCTCCTTCATCTCTCTCTCTTGCTGTGTGTCTCTCTCTCGCTGTGTCTGTCTGTCTCTCTCTGTCTCTCTTGCAGTGTGTGTGTGTGTGTGTGTTTCTATCTCTCCCTCTTGCTCTCTCGCTCTCTCTATCTCGCTGTGTCTGCATGTGCTCTCCGTCCACCTCTCTGCTGTATCTTATCTCCATCTCTCCCTACTTTCCTGGCCCAGGGTAGGGTGCAGAGAAAGGGGAGAGTTATTATGCTTGGCTGTTCTGTGCAGGTCGACCGCCCCTTGGCACGGACCGGCTGATCAATCTCCACATTGGCTGCTCTTTGTGTGTGTGTGTCTGTGTGTGTGTGTGTGTGAGACACAGCTGTATCTTGGATAAAACAATGGGCAAATTCATTAATTTCCATTTAAAACCATAGGTAAATGATATCTCCTTGGCTCTGCTGAGTGAATGAAAGGAATATAAATTCATGAGATGCATGCGACGCACTGGAAACATCACCGGGGAATACATGAAAACGATTGAATCAAGGCCGTGTTCGGAAAGAAATCCAGCCTTTAAAATGTTGCTTTTCCTCGTATAATATTTCAGATGGAAAGTGGGTTTCAATAAAACTCAATGGCCCGTGCAAGGCTGATGGTGGACTTTCCAACTGGAGCATACAGGATGCCATACCGAAGTTCTCGCTGATAATCTGTTGCAAAACTCCTTCGTTTGCATACCTTCTCAGCCTGTTAAATTCCCCCCAATATGACCACACACACACACACACACACACACAAACACACACACACACACACACACACACACACACGATGCAAACAGATGGGTTTGAATCAGCCGGTGGTTTGGCTGATTCCCACTAAGCCTGACATCTTCAGTCATGTCTTGTGTATCTGATTGACAGCCCTGAGTACCAATAAGGTCTAAATGTTAGCGATTGTAGAAGAACACAAGAACAGAACACAGCCGTCTCTCCAACTCTGCCTACTGCTATATATGGAAGTAGAGTCCCTGGCGTGAAACATCCAATCCCTTTAGCACAGGGAACCCATGGTCCAAGGAGGGCAGGATGATATCGGGGTCTTGGAAAGGGTCTGTGTTCGATCCCCAATGTCTCCACGGTCCACATGCAGGTCCCAGTCCGAGTACCTTACCCTCACCCTCTCCATATCCATCTACACACTCTCTGCGTAGATGGAGGCTTCTGCTGAATGGCAGGACGTCGATACGGTCGGTTTCTAAAAAGGACACCGTGAGTCAAAGAGTCAATTCTTTCAGCTGAGAGATCCAAAGTGGCGGAAACCGTCCAGTGAGGGTGCTGTGCACAGAACGTGCAGCAGATCCGTCCCGAGAGAGGGCTCCAGCACTCAGCTCATTGGAGGCTAATCACACTTATCCGCCGGCTAAGCATGCAGGGGCTTTGGCTTTTAAAACACCAGGTGGACCTTTTAAAAGCATCCCAGGGCGGGCCTGCTGCCTCTGCACTGCTAAATGCACTGCATTTATATCGTGCTTTTATCCAAAGCGCTTGACAATATTGCCCAACAATCACCCATTCATGCACACATCCACCCACCGACGGCAGAGTCGACCGCCCAAGGCGACAGCCGGCTCGACGGGAGCAGTCAGGGTTAGGACGCCCGACACTCAGCTAGGACCAGCCGGGGATCGAACTAGCGACCCTCCGGTTACCAACGAACCCGGTCCGTCTACTGAGCTACAGCCGCCCTGGTGCCTCCTCCTCACTGGTGACTCCTCCTCACTGGTTTCCCTCACTGGTTTCCCTCCTTACTGGTGCGCTCTCTCGGCCGCAGCATGAAATGGCTCCGACGCCGCTCGAACCTGCGGAAAAAAGGCAGAAGGTCTCCGGAGGGTTCTCCGTCGCTCACTCCTAGGAGCGATAGCGGCAGTGAACCAGGTGGGGGGATGAATAAAACATGAGGGCATGTCTACTGTACGAGCAGACGAGCTGATGACGCAGGTCTGTTGTCATGACGAGGGGACAGTTGTGAGTGGAGTCTGAGGGACTTTAAAGAAGTGCTCACTCCGCTGGGTCATCGCTATGTAAGGGCGGGCGTGTCTGAGCGGGTTGGCTGGTAAGCGGAAGGTTGCTAGTTCGAAGAGTGCCGAGGTGCCCCTGAGCAAGACACTTCCAACCCTGACTTCTCCAGACGAGCTGGCTGTCGCCTTGCGTGGTTAACACCGCAATTGGTGTGGGGGCGCCCAACAGGTGTGCGGCCCCCCCCAGCCCCCAGAGCCTAGTCGGTGGGACGGGGGGGGCCGGGTGAGGTCGGCTCCCACCACCCGCCGTCCACACGCAGCTTTGACTGCGGCTTTGTCTCACCGAGTAGCATTAGCAGTAGCGTTAGCAGTAGCATTAGCGTTAGCAGTAGCGTTAGCAGTAGCATTAGCAGTAGTGTTAGCATTAGCAGTAGCGTTAGCAGTAGCATTAGCAGTAGCATTAGCATTAGCGTTAGCAGTAGCATTAGCGTTAGCAGTAGCATTAGCAGTAGCGTTAGCAGTAGCGTTAGCCTTAGCAGTAGCATTAGCGTTAGCATTAGCATTAGCAGTCGCATTAGCGTTAGCGTTAGCATCAGCGTTAGCATCAGCGTTAGCAGAGTGTGGAGACCGGGGGCCTCCAGGCAGGGGTTTTAGTGCAGCAGGATCAGACGGCCCTCTGTAGCTCGGTATGCTGCATCATGCCTCTCCTCTTTATCATCTTTTGCAAACAACCTTGTTCTCTCCCGTCTCGATACTGATCTCCTGAGCCGGTCGTACAGATGCCAGCTATATGCGTATGGGATGTCTTTATCTATATCTCGTCTCATCCTAAAGAAACCTGCAGGTATGTGTGTGCACAAGGACCGGGCCCGACCCGATACCTGGCCTCAGGCGCCCCCCAGTGAGCGACGGGTGAACCAGGCAGGGCGGGGGGGTCCGACCTGCCGGCCTCAGAGAGACGGGAACACCTCGTCCCTCAGTACAACTCAGTGGTATCGTCTTCTCCCCGCTTGCACCCCCGCTCCTGCTCTTCCTGCTCCTCCTCTCCCGCTCCCTCCCTCCTCTCCCTCCTCTCCCGCTCCCTCCCTCCTCTCCCTCCTCTCCCGCTCCCTCCCTCCTCTCCCTCTCTCTCCCTCCTCTCCCTCTCTCTCCCTCCTCTCCCTCTCTCTCCCACCTCTCCCTCCTCTCCCTCTCTCTCCTTCCTCTCCTGCTCCCTCCCTCCTCTCCCGCTCCCTCCCTCCTCTCCCTCTCTCTCCCACCTCTCCCTCCTCTCCCTCTCTCTCCTTCCTCTCCTGCTCCCTCCCTCCTCTCCCGCTCCCTCCCTCCTCTCCCTCTCTCTCCCACCTCTCCCTCCTCTCCCTCTCTCTCCCTCCTCTCCCTCTCTCTCCCTGCTCTCCCTCTCTCTCCCTCCTCTCCCTCTCTCTCCCTCCTCTCCCTCTCTCACCCTCCTCTCCCTCTCTCTCCCTCCTCTCCCGCTCCCTCCCTCCTCTCCCTCTCTCTCCCTCCTCTCCCGCTCCCTCCTTCTCCTCCCTCCTCTTCCCTTCCTATCTCTGCAGCCGGGCGTGCAGAGGTGGGCTTGTGCTGCCAGCTGGGCCCTCTTATCTGGTCCCCCTCCGCTGGGGGGCATGTTTATCCCTCTCTCTCTCTCTGTCTCCCTTTCTCTCTCTCTGTCTCTGTCTGTCTGTCTGTCTGTCTGTCTCTCTTTCTCTCTCTCTAACCCTCCCTCAATGCTGACCACTAGCTTAGTGGGTGGATTAGAAGGGGAGGAGGGGAGAGGGGAGGAGAGAGGGAGAGAGGGGAGGAGAGAGGGAGAGAGAGAGGCGGGGGGAGAGGGGGAGAGGGGAGGAGAGAGGGAGAGAGAGAGGGGGAGAGGGGAGGAGAAGCAGAGGAGAGGAAAGGAGAGCGGGAGAGGGAAACGAGGGTACTAGCGGGTCGGCAGAACTTAGGAGGGGTCAGGGGGTTCGCTGCCCTGCGCAGGCCACGGCGTTATAGGGGGCAGCGTTCGGGCCGCAGCTTATTTTTGGAATTCGTCTTCATAACATGACCCCCCCCCCCCCCCCCCCCCCCCCCCCCCACTCATAGCCTCCAGTCCCGCCGCGCTCGCTGTGTACGATCGAGGACTCAGGACATGTGATAACGGAGGGGGGCTCGCGTTCCGGCCGTGACAGGGCCTCGACGTTGGGCTGGTTCTGGGTGAAGCGGCCGTTGGGAGTTCTTCCCGTTCCCTACGTTAGAGGGTCCGTGGTCGGTCTGCAGCACTGAGCTGCTGTTTCACCTGGCAGGGAACAGGGGAGGGAGAATACATCTGTTCAGTCTACAGCTATACCTCAGAGCTAACCCTCCTCCTCCTCCTCCTCCTCCTCCCGCCTGCTCCTCCTCCTTCTCCTCCCGCCTGCTCCTCCCTCCTCCTCCCCCCTCCTCCTCCACCTCCTCCCGCCTGCTCCTCCCTCCTCCTCCCCCCTCCTCCTCCTCCTCCTCCTCCTCCTCCTCCCACCTGCTCCTCCCTCCTCCTCCCGCCTGCTCCTCCCTCCTCCTCCCCCCTCCTCCTCCTCCTCCTGCTCCTCCCTCCTGCTCACTCCTCCCCCCTCCTCCTCCTCCTGCTCCTCCTCCCCCCTCCTGCTCCTCCTCCCCCCTCCTCCTCCTCCCTCCTGCTCTCTCCTCCCCCCTCCTGCTCCTCTCCCCTGCTCCCTCCTCCCCCCTCCTTCTCCCTCCTCCTCCCTCCTCCCCCCTCCTTCTCCCTCCTCCTCCGTCCTCCCCCTCCTCCTCCCCCCTCCTTCTCCCTCCTCCCCCTCCTCCTCCTCCTCCTCCTCCCCTCTCCTGTTCCCTCTATAGCTCTACCTCAGAGGTAACCCCTCCTCCTCTGCAAACACTTATTCTCATTGACCTTACTGCTACTGATCTGGTGTCATGCTTACTGTCCAGTGCTGTCATTGGACGCTTTGGAGTTTGATCTGAGGTCAGCCAATCAGTGGGCTGCGTT
The DNA here is from genome assembly GCF_949987615.1 of Pollachius pollachius. Taxonomy (NCBI): domain Eukaryota; kingdom Metazoa; phylum Chordata; class Actinopteri; order Gadiformes; family Gadidae; genus Pollachius; species Pollachius pollachius. The sequence goes on from NC_136952.1 coordinate 3,092,594, forward strand.
GACCAGGGACAACGGGCCCATGATGGTGAAGGCGCTGAAATGGCAGACAGGGCATCACCGCAACGTTAAAGCTGGTCCAGGGCGACGTCTGTCTGTGATGGGCGGGGGTCGATTAGATAACGGTCGGAGAACTCTCTTTATTCTCCGACCACAGACATTCGGTCGAAGTTTCAAGTGGTGATGAATTGGCTTTCGGGTGCATTGAATTCATTTGTTGACTTTAAATCCTTAGGTCAATGCCCCATTGGACCCCGGCCTTCATGTGTTTTGGGTCGATGTGTAGTCACCGCTACGGCTCCATAAATAGGATGAGAGTGTGGTGTTAAGGTATTGAAAAAGAACAGGTTGGAAGAGTGAGGTGAATGAATAGGGTACAATTATATCTCTATCCCCACAAACATTCATGTGCTGTTCTCGTATAGATGTAAGGTATGATTGAATTGCATAATGAAGTGCATAATTCCAGGATAATAAGAACGATTGACTTTGGGTCCCCTTAGAATGAGCCTTTACGTTATTTTTATTATTGTTACAATTAATAATATATCTCCATAGGGGACGGGTCCTCTTCCACAGAGACGCCATCTTGGGGCTATAGGAGAGCCGTCAGCGGTTCTTCTCCCGGGGAGATGCAACCACCTGCCTGTGTGTGTCTCTGTGTGTGTGTGTGTGTGTGTGTCTCTGTGTGTGTGTGTGTCTCTGTGTGTGTGTGTGTTGCTGAGTGCTTGAATTGAGCCCTCGTCTCCACAGTCATCATGTTTTCGTCTCGGCGGTGATGGCGAGCTACAGCGTGTTTATTTTCTGGCGTAGGTAACGATAACATATTAGCGATTAGCCCAGATCACAAATCCAACAGCAATGCTGAATGTGGTGGTCATGGCCATGGATCAGCGGGAGAGAGAGAGAGAGAGGGAGAGAACAAACACACACACACACACACACACACACACACACACACACACACACACACACACACACACACACACACACACACACACACACACACACACACACACACGCGCACACACACGCACACACACAGAATGCACATGGCGCCTCCCTGCCCATTTGGTACACGTTGGTGTGGGCTCCGGTTCTCTCTCGCAGCTCGCTTCGTTTCTCTCTCTCTCCCGTTCTCTCTCTCTCTCGCGTTCTCCCTCACTTCGGTTCTCTCTCTCTCCCGTTCTCGCTCTCTCCCGTTCTCTCTCTCTCGCGTTCTCTCTCGCTTTCTCCCTCACTGCGGTTCTCGCTATCTCTCTCTCTCTCTCTCTCTCTCTCTCTCTCTCTCTCTCGCTCCCTCTCCCTCTCCCTCTCTCTCTCCCTCCCTCTCTCTCCAAGTACACATCGCCACCCTCACACGTGCCCGTTCAGGACCAACCCGGTTGCCGGCCGTGCGACCCAGCGTCTCCACCCCAGCAGAAGGGCTCTCAGTAGATTGGGGTTGCGTCGGGTCGTGGTGCCAGCGCCGCTGCCAGGGACTCGTGGAATCCTGAAGCAGTGAGCGTCAGGGCGGGCGCCAGCCGCCGGAGAACGATGGCCACCTGCCCGGCTCACCCCGGCCGCGTTCCAATCACACTGTTTTCATTTGAGGAAATATTTATCCATATTATCTCTATTCCTTCCCTCCCCCTGTTGACAATATAATATCGGGGCTCCTGCCAGGAGTGTTCTCTTCGGTTCTCCTCCGTTCTCCTCTGTTCTCTCCTGGGCTCTCCTTGGTTCTCCTCTGTTCTCTCCTCTGGTTCTCCTCTGGTTCTCCTCTGGTTCTCCTCGGTTCTCCTCTGTCCTCCTTCCTCTGTCCTCCTTCCGTTCTCCTGCTCGGTCCACCTCTGTTTTCCTCTGTTTTGACGGAGAGGAACCGGTCGGAGGAGTGTCCCACGTGGGGGCGGTGCTGCGGTCGGGCTCAGGTAGCCCGACCGCCGTCTGTCCGCGCCGTCGTTTCCTTTTTACGAGCGCGGCGCCTCGGTTCCTGGGGAGTCTGACGACCCAGCGCTGGCTGTCAGGGGCTCTTCTGCAGACGGGGGGGCGTGGAACCTGCGAGCACAGCAGCCCGCTCAACGCGTTGGGAACGCGGCGGTTTCGGGTTTTGTGATCAGAGGAGGTCGTCTTATTCTCGGTCACGAGGTGCCGGCGAAATGCGGCCTCGTGGCTCAGCTATGGTTCCGCGTTGACGCAACGACCACGCACGGCGCTTCGACGCGGCCTTGTACCTGTTTTGGTTCTGCGTCAGGTTTTCAGTGAGCGAACCAATCAGAGCCCTCGCTAGTGCGTCGCCACGACACAAGGTTTTACAACAAACCCCCCCCTGCGTCGCGTCGACGTGGAACCATCGCTAAGCCTTCAGGGTGCACCAGTGGCCCCCTCGTCGTTGGAGGGGCCCGGGCGTGGAAGCCTGCGGGCAGCGTGCTGTAGTGGAGTTGTGGACCATGATTGGTGGAGGGAGGTGTGCCAGAGTACGGTTTCAGACAGGAAGGGGCTGGTGGGGTGGGGGGGGGGGGTTGTTGTGTCATGCAGGAAAGCGTGCGGTTTTCTGCGAAGCTTCGGTGAAGTGGTTTGGAGTGGAGCTGAGCCACACTGCGCTCCTCTCAGGCTGTCTCTCGGTGAAGTCTGCCTCCTTCGTCTTTATTAGAAACATGTTGATGTGCGCTCCGCCGGCGACCTGTGAGGGGCGCGCGGGTGGGGGGGCTGGTGACGGGGCCGCGTAATTGGTCAACGCGAGGGAACAGAGAGAGGTGAAGGTTTTATTTGGATTGGCCCGCCTCTCTTTGCTCTCTCTGCGCTTGCGGTTACGTTGAGGAATGCCTTTGCAATGCAGTATAAGTGCTACAGATCCATGGGAGGCATTACTATTTTGCTTGTAGCACAGCATTTATCACAACGTGTTGCACAGCATGTAGCTCAGTATTTATCACAGCATGTAGCTCGGCATTTGACGCGCTAAACGTTGCCCAGGACTCGGTCAACATCCATACCGATATTCATTCTTTCGATGGTTACATTATTCTCATGAGCAGAGGTTGTTTTTTATGTCCAAACACAGAAACACGGGATGCGAACATTGCATATTATTTTTATTGAGTTACCAAACTACTTTTGAGAAAAAGCCAATGTGCTTCACACACGACACGCTTTGACCGTTGACGGCTGATGTGACCATCATGGAAGTTGTTTTTGTTGACGTGCATAACAGAAACTGTAGGCCAACATCGCTCTAAACGTTGTGTGCGCACCGCAATAGGTGAGCTAGTCTCTATCCTCATGGGGAAAGGCCTCTCCTCTGTTTACGATCAAACCGAAAGAACACGGTGGTTCTACCTCCTCCGAGGGCTCGGCGGTCCTGCCTGCCTCGCTCTGAGCCCTGGATCTCCACAGCAAACGCTCAAATCCCGCTACCTGTTCCTGTTTGACTCGCCTGGGGCGGAGTACAACCCCCGCTCCCAAACGTGCCGTTCTTTGGGAACGCCCGCTCCTGTACGAGCGGTTCTTCAGGAACGACGGCTCCTGTACGAGCGGTTCTTTAGGAACACCCGCTCCCATACGAGCGGTTCTTCAGGAACGACGGCTCCTATACAAGCGGTTCTTCAGGAACGATGTGCAGCAGCGCTGAGGTTCCCACTAAGAACCGGTTTCAGTGAGGGAGTGGTATATATACGAGCAGGAAAGTTAAACAACCTCATAAAATGGTCTCTTTCGCTGTAAAATACCCCCTCGCTCACAGAGGGCTCGGGCGATCAAGGTCGCCCATTGAGTGGTTTCTTGGCAAAATGGCCGCTTTGGCGGGACATTTATGGGGTCATATGTTCAGGGACAGAGACATGCCCGTAACAGCTGTGTGTGTTTTTGTGTGTGTGTGTGTGTGTAACCCCTTAACAGAAAATAAGACGAATACACATAAAATATGATTTGTTTTTGTTCCATTTTCTGCTCTGTGTCGAGTTTACGATCAGCACACCGCTGATGATGCAACCAAGGAGTAAGCCCATCTGATGGGGCCTGCCGGTGGATAGGGGGGAGGCGTGTGTGTGTTGGGGGGGGGCAACAGGTGGGAGTCAGCTGAACACTCTGATCACTACACAGAGTAATCACAGAGGAGCCGCTGCCAAGTAGACCGGCCCCTCGTGGAGCTGGTTCGGTCCCCCTTGCGGAGCTTGGCTGGTCCCCCTCGTGGAGCTGGCTCTGTCCCCCTCGTGGAGCTGGGCCAGTCCCCCTTGTGGAGCTGGGCCAGTCCCCCTCGTGGAGCTGGGCCAGTCCTCCTTGTGGAACTGGTTCAGTCCCCCTCGCGGAGCTAGGCTGGTCCCCCTCGTGGAGCTGGGCCAGGCCCCCTCGTGGAGCTGGTTCAGGCCCCCTTGTGGAGCAGGGGGTGCTGTTGAATCCCCTGACCCTGGTTCTCCGAATTCAAATGGATTGATTTGAATCCGACCCTAAATTTGAATTCGATTTGAATTTAATCTCGGACCTTAAGTCCTTCGTCAATTAAATATTGCAAACATTTGCTTCGCATAGCTCAAGTTATGTAAATGTTTGGTGGCTCATAAAAAGATGACTTAAGTCCAGCCTGATGCTTTGTCTTGGCTGCTCGTCTGTCACGGCATCCAAACTTTACGACTCTGGCAACGACTTTCAGAGATTTATCGACAATTAAAACCATCATATTCCAATGCATTAGCTTATTAGCTGACTTTTTCATTGGCAGTTTTTTTCCTGAGACGTATTCTTGATAAATCCAAATCCATAAATTATTGTTCAAATGTATTCACTATATTTGGAGACTGAACCGAGGCTTTTCAGAAAGCAATACAGAAGATAAATTGCTTGTCTTGTCTAGGTTATTTCCCAAATGCACATGCTTGTAGTTCTAATAGGTTTGAGAAACCGTGTTCAGAATCACCGCACACCTTTTCTGTGTTGTTGTCTTATTAACATCGCAATAACAAGACAATAACACACACGAATGAGTGGGAATGACACACTTATTCATTCAATTCATTCCTTCAATTTATTCCAGGGAGGGAATACATTTATCTAATACAATACCAAACATTTACATCAGCTAAATCAAAAGGCTGCAGTTAGGATTGTTTTTGCATTGCTAATAATTGTGAAATAGTGAGAAATTAAAGAGACAGACAGGTCTCTCTCTCTCTCTCTCTCTCTCTCTCTCTCTCTCTCTCTCTGTCTCTGTCTCTGTCTCTGTGTCCCTCTCTGTCTCTGTCTGTATCATTCTCCCTCTCTCCCCCTCTCTCTGTCTCTCTGTCTCGGTGTCTCTCTCTCTCTCTGTCTCTGTCTCTCTCCTCCCCCACAGTGGTGACTGTTGAGGCAGTGAACAGGTGCTGAACTGACTCTATCCTGGAGAACCTGTTCACAAACGCTCTTTATCGGAAACGGTTTTAACGTGGCGACGTAAACCCAGTTCGCCGTGCGAGACGTCCGATACGTCCGGTACGTTATTGTATAAATATCCTAAAGATGTGTGAAGGTGTGTCGGCACTCCGTCAGCGCCTGATAACACCCACACGGCTCACTGTAGCGCAGAACCAAAAGCAGGGCGTCGGACCGTAGGAAAGATAGGCAGCAGGAATGTCTGGGTCCTAATCAGGGGAGAAGGGGAGAAGAAAGGTGGTCTGTGCGCCACGCATGTTCCTGCGTGCCGCTCGCCTCCTGCGTGCCGCTCGCTCCACGCGCTAGGTGTGAGCATGTCGTCGCACGCCGTTGTCTCCAGAGGCTCTGAGGGTACGGTCTGTTCCGCCGGATTAGGGGCAGAGGTGTGGTGAGGAGGTGTTGGTTTCAAAGCTTCCTTCTTCCCAAAGAAAAGGGCCATTGTTCTCTAAGGCCTTCGCCCTGATCCGATATGGGGTGGGGGGGGGGATCAGGAGTCAGCATATTTATTGTGACCAAACGGCAGTAAACATGGGAAACATGAGGGGGGAGAGGGAGAGAGATAGAGGGAGATAGGGGGGAGAGGGAGAGAGGGAGAGAGAGAGAGAGAGAGAGAGAGAGGGGTAGAAAGTGAACGACAGTGAGGGAGAGTGAGAGGGGAGGGGAGAGGGAGAGAGAGGGAGAGAGAGAGAATGAGAGAGTGCAGAACTTTAATCAGGACCAGACAGGTCTTTCTGGTCCAAGTGAAGACAGTGATAATGGGAATGGAAGGGGGGGGGGGGGGGGGGGGGGTTTAAAGGAAGAGTATTAAGGCCGACTGAGGCGTGCTTGTGCTGCATTAAGCTGCTCACAGAGAGGGCATCCCGGCCCTTTGTCGACGGGGCCCAGCTATTCCAAACATCTTGGCTCTGCTCCAGCCTCCGCCCTGCTCATCACATCTCCAAATGATCTTCGATGGACGGGGCGCTGAATCTACACTTTGGGAGACGGTTTCTGGTAAACAGGGTCTCAGATGGTTAGCGGCTGGGTTTCAGTCCCCCCCCCCTGCTCCCCCACTAGGGTACTTGGATCGACAGCCCCCCCCCCCCCCAGTAATGATCCAGCCTCAAGAAACACACGCACACGCACAGACACACCCACTGTCATGCACACCCACCAACACACACACACACACACCCAAACACATTCACATATCTGCGTGAACAATGACACCGAGCCAGGCTCGACGCACGGTACAGTAATCATCCAGCGTCAAGAAGCGCACATAGACGCATGCACACATTCACGTATCTGCATGAACTTGGACATATGAATGCACGGCAGCACAGATACATACAGTATGTAGGTGTAAGGTTATGCATACTCGAGCACAATCTCCTCCAGGCGTCCCCACGCTCACTCCTGTAAGGACAGGGGAGTGGGCAGAGGAATGCACAGGCCTACCTTTGGAATTTGGGTGTCTTCCAGCTCGGCCTAATATTATTGGCTCCTTTCATCAAGAAGTGCCGTCGGCAGTATGATTGGAGCAACGCAATGACTGCCGCCGTTTTTCGGGGGGTTAGTTTGTTTGGGCAGGGTCTCGCGTTTTCTCTTCAAACTCCGACTGTAAAGTCTGTGGTGGAGGACGGAAAACGGTTACACGTCAACCGTAACTGTTGCGGGTCTGAGATCCGGTCTGCGTGAACCCAGGGGGTCATGCCTTCGTCATGACAAAAGAAAGCTTCCGTCTGCCTGGGCTACGGTGTGTCCCCGTTGAGTTTGGATCTCACAGCAGATAAGGCTTAGTTATGGTTGGGCGTCGATGCAACGCAAGGAGGTGCGCCTCCCAAAAATGATGACCCTGCCGCGGCGCAGCAGCAAGGGCTGTGATTAGTCCGCTAACTTAAACGCAGAACCAATACAGATTTACAACATAACCTTCAGGATCATACAGTGTTAAGACTCTTGAATCTTCTCAAGTGTCGCCAGCAGAAAAAAAATCCCACGATGCATTGTGTTGTTCCAGTCCTATAAGGCTTATTTCCATATCGCTTCTGTTTGCAAAATCTATAATTGACATTCACATTGAGCCACTTAGCCAACACCGTTATACAAAGTACTTCCAGGTGAGCGACAGAGTGCAAACCAGCTGTCCTCCCCTCGCTACGCAGAGCCAGCGCACCGTCGCCTCCTCTTCAGAACGCGACCGTGCCATTAAAAAATGACAGTTGAGGATTGTGTTCGAAAGATAGACATAATTTCCGAAGAAGTCACAAGGCCGTTTACGGCTGATGACAGACCAGTAGCACTGAGTCATGTTGTAACGCACTGGAGGAGTGGATGCTGAGGTTAAACATAAACGCACCGCTAGATCCTTATCAGTTTGTCGATAAAGCCACCATGGCCCTGATGAAGCAATACTAACATAACAGACTTTGCAACACCTTCCAACCCCATGGGCTTGGCTGTGTGAAGTCTAACACCCTGCAATCACACATCAATTAAATACGATTTGTTTTATTTGTATAGTCCTTAATAGCAGTTCTGGTCTAAAAGGGCTTTATGGCAGGACTATTGTTGTGAACAGTATTACCAATGCATTATTTATATTTATTCTTTTTCGTACCTGATGGAAGTATGTTTTCTTTCCCTATGAGAGTTTTGTACTTTGTTAATGCATAATAATTTAAAAATATTAAAGAAATATATATATATATATATATATATATATATATTATATATAAATATTTTTTTTCAATGGTATTCAGGGCGGGGCCCTTCTGTTGTTAGGGCGGCCGCCTTAACCATACAGTGCTGGGGGAGACACTGAATGACACACTGCCGCTGTGTGTCACCCCACACAACGGCAGACAGGATGGGTTGGGGACTGTACGCTTAGACAGACAGACGCCAGCCATCTTCCTCCTGTCTGTCTGTCTGAGAGAAAGTAGGTCCGTGAATGTGTGTGTTTGTCTATTTCTTATTAAGCATATTGTGTACCTTTCAGTCCAACAGACACATTTTGTGTGTGTGTGTGCGCCACCCCTGCCTTTGTGTGTGTGTGTGTGTGTGTGTTCTGACACACGTGTTATGTAAGTGTCTTGCGATAACAGAGGGAGGTTAGTTTGTTATGTCCTCAGGAAACTTCTTCGGTTAAACCTATGGCCTGTGAGTCAACAGCTTTAGGTTGAACTGAGTGAACTCAGGCTTGAGTTCAGAGCACGGGTTAGCGTAGCTGATTAGCATTGGCGTAGCTGATTAGCTAAATAACGTCAGCGTAGCTGATTAGCATTAGCTTAGTGTCGCCCTTGTTATTGTTAGAACCCAAGCTTTGCTCTCTTTCTTCGTCTCTGTTTACAGTGTGTGCAACAACACAATAGTGTGTGTGTGTGTTTGTGTGTCCTCACACGTGTCCACGTTGACAGTCAAAGTTGTGGGTCGAATCTAAACTTTTAACCAGAGGCCTTGACATACGCAGTAACATTAGTTGAAATTGTGCCGAAACCAATTTGAATAGTATTTTCCCACCGCCAATATGGTAGTATACTTATGATAATGGAATTAAACACCTCTTTAGGCCTCAGTCTTATTCAAACAATAACCCAAATGAGCACAGGCTAATCCCCGGCAGTGCGTGAGTCCTGGCCGTGGCCCCTCAGGGGATCCACCACCAGCGTTTATCTTATCACCTCAGGCCGAGGGGCCAATGTGCGGCGTGGAACGGGGTGAACACAGGGCGGCTAGGGGCAGCTGCCGCCGCCATCGCATTTAGGACGTCCTGTGCTGAACGGCTCGGCTGCAGCACACCGGCTATAAATAGGAGGCGGTGATCAAAGGAAGAGGTCTCAGCATGGAGCGAACAGGGTGAGCCGGTCTCTGTTGAAACACTTGTGTGTGTGGGGGGGCAGGGGGCGCTGATAGACGGCAGTTAGGGGCGTGGTCTGGGCTGATACCAAAGCACATGTGCTGTACATTCGGCTACTATTACAGGCAGGGAAAGGCTTCCATGCGCCTGCCGTGCAGAGGGCTATGTTTAAGGGTACATTCTGGGCTCGGTGCTGGAGACTCCTGCAACGTGGACATCTGATCTGGCACAGGAGACGTAGTCTCCTTCCAGTATATCGTTAGCCTCCTGGCCGAATTCCCTCAGTCATATTTCGGCCAAAAATCGGCTGCTGATTCACTAGCCAATCAGAGTGCTTTTTACATTCATTATTCACTACTTTTCTCTCCTCTTTTTTACACTTAGGCATTTTTGACACTAAATTCAAGATGAATCTTAAAATTTGGTTTGGGGGGGGGGTAGCATGCACGCTAAACGCCAATTAGTGGGATGCGGAGATTGAAGTCTGGGATTAACGACCCCACAGACAGATCTTAAAAAGCATATTTTGCACCCTAATTAGTGTAATTACGAATCTTTTTAGGTTTTAGCAATAATACTTAACTGCAAATAAATCAAAATGTCTCTCATTGGACAGCTAGTAAGCGTTTTTATTTTTCTCAAATAGGTTCAGCATGAATACGATCAAAATTAAGGATTTCTTCAAGAGGAAGACCAAATCTTCCCAAACGCAGTGCCATGACTGATATAACATGCATGAATATATTACACATTTTCTCACGCTTAGTCTCAGTCTTAGTCGAAGTGTTCATATTAATGACCTCCTTCGAGGAACGAAGACGCCAGCACTCTAAAGTATAGAAACGAAGAACAAGTTGAATCCTGTCTGCTTTTGGTTTGTTCCTCCACCCAGCGACCCAGACGGAGGGAACGTGAACCCTTTAGACACAGAAGGGCTGAGGGGGGGCTGCACGACTCGAGAGTTACCAACCCAGAACACAGCATGTTTCTGTTCAGCTACTTGTTTGAAAGAAGCCTTTTTCACTTGGGGGACAGAGTTATGTCTTGTCAGGCCTCTGTCTCTGTTCTTCTGTCTCTCTCTCTCTCTCTGCCTCTGTCTCTGTCTCTGTGTCCGTTCTTCTCGCTCTCTCTCTCTCTCTCTCTCTCTCTCCCTCTCTCTCTCTCTCTCTCTCTCTCTCTCTCTCTCTCTCTCTCTCTCTCTATCTCTCTCTATTCTTCTGTCTCTGCCACTGTCTCTCTCTCTCTCTCTCTCTCTCTCTCTCTCTCTCTCTCTCTCTCTCTCTCTCTCTCTCTCTCTCTCTCTCTAATTAGAGAAAGATGGCGACCACATTGAGCCCTCAGGGTCTAACAATTCCTGAGACAGCAGGGATTAAAATCCCCGCTCGCTATTTCCCACCCGCTCCAAAGCGAGGCTCTTGTTTATCTTCATGTGAGGAGTTGTGTGGAAAGGTTGGAAGAGGAGGTTGGACCTCCTTCCAGGACCTCGAACACAGCTTGACCCCTGGTTCTGCCTCCCAGTCAACAGCCCTTCACCCTCCTGCCTCCTTCTGGGTTTCCCTGTTAAACCGGAAGCTAGAGCTTCAGTTAGACCTCCGCTCACACAAAAACACAAACACACACCCTCTAAGACATCTACTGCAATCACGCAAACACACGAAAGGAACATACAAACAGAAGTACCAACACACACACACACAAACACATCCCAGTAGGTCCCAACCCTGACCCGTCATGTTCTTCACTCTTTAGGAATTTGCATTCTTAAATTATGGCAGTTTGAGGGTAGCTAATGGGCCACAGCACACACACACACACACACACACACACACACACACACACACACAACACACAGACACACAGACAGACAGACGTGCACACAGACACACACACATGCACACCCTGGGTTCTTCTCTATGTTCTCCATAACCTTCCTTCTCTCCAACCCCGGAGCCTCCAGACCCGTTCTCCTTCCCTCCAGGAATCTTGGCTCGCATTCAAGAATCCTAAATCAACCCCAGGCACCCCCCCCCTCCCGGGCCCCTCAGGCCCCCATGGGCCCCTCGCTCCGCGTCTGTCACCCCACATGTTGACCCCAAGGAGTGTGCGTGTGTTTGTGTGTGTGCGTGTGCATGCATACCAAGTACATGCGCTGAATAACCGTTTTGCTGCCCATCAATTCTTCAGGTCTGTCAGATTATGCCCCTCAGTCACTCAGTCAATCACTCACTCACTCCCTCACCCATCCACGGTGTTAGTTTGCCTGTGGTTGACCTCCGCTCTCTGCGTCCCCTGAGTCCAGGCTGGTGTTAAAGACATGGTTTGGAGAGCCAGTCTCTCGTCTCGCCAGTCTCTCCCCCGCTCATCTCTCTCTGAACCCTCCCTCTTCCCTGACCTCATCCGTCTCGGAGAGCTTCTCAAACCTCCTCCGGCGTTGCTCTGCCTCGCTCTGTTTCTCCTTAGTCTTGTCAAACGGTAATGTAAGAGGAAAGAGCAGTGGGGAGAAGTGGAGCGAAGAGGATAACGGACCGTTCTCCGTGGAAAAACACTGTCCAAAGAATCTCCACTACTTCCAGTTGGAATCCACGTGTGTTTGAGAGAATTCTGGGCGATTCAGTGAAGGGAGCTCTTCCTTTCAGTTCTTTGTGTAAACTTGTGCCAGCATTCTGCACTATTGTCTGCGTAGGATATATTTATTCAACACATTTTGTACATTTCAGTCCAAAAGCCACATCTTGTAGGTGTGCCACCCTGCCTTTGTGTGTGTGCGTGTGTGCGTGCAGGTTTGTGCGTGTGTTGTGACACATGTGCTACGCAAGTTCCTTGTGATGGCAGTGGGAGGATCGTGTGTTCTGTCCTCAGGAAACTTCTCAGGTTAAACCTAATGCCCGTGAGTCAACAGCTTTAGGTTTAACTTTGTTAACTCAGGCTGAAGTTCAGAGCACTGGTAAGGGTAGATGATTAGCATTAGTGTAGCATTGATCTTGTTATTGTTTCACTTCAAGCATTTTTCTTCCCTCTCTATCTTCGCTAAGCTTTCGACATCATGAGTTGGACCTGTGTGTTAAGTAAACCCTTTCGCTGCCCATCCAATTCTAGAGGACAACTTTGGAATTTATTAACCTGGACCTATTCTCCGATCAGTTTGGGTCTGAGGGGCACCTAAGGACAAAGGTTTCTGATTGGTCCAGTGTTCAGCAGGTTGGCCTTGTGCATTGGACTCCTTTGGGCCTCTTCATGGCTAGACCTTGTCCCTCTCTACGTCTCTGGATCAGTTGTGCCTCATTTGCATTTCCAATCTGGGAGACCGAGGGGAATGAGGGCACAAGGAGTTTTAATCTTTTAGAAATGTAAGTTAAGGACTACTTAACTTCTACTTACGATTTGCATATGCAAACTTGAGTGACCTTAGTGGACACGAGGATCAAAGTGTTTTTTTAACAAGTGTAATCGACCAACAAGTCTTCCCTGGGACGTCGTTCAGATGAGGAAATATAAAGGACGACTCCTCCTCAGACTCAAGTTCAGCCATCTTCCTCCTCCTCCTCCTCCCTGTGCCACCTGTCTGTCTCTCGTTTCCCGCTCTGCTTCATCATGAAGCCGTCGATGGGATCTCCTGTCAATCGAGCTGTGTGTGCGTGGCGCGCATGCGTGTGCACGGGCACATGCGTGTGCACGTGCGCGCGCTTGCTGAGTGGAAGCAGACCCCCTTCTCCGTCCCTGTCTGCGGCACATGTTGGGCCTGTTAGCCCACATGGGCCCCAGTCGGCTCAGGAGCCACATGGGGGGAGCCGTCCTGACAGCCTCCCCAGGGGGGCTGGCTGGTCCTGCTTACACGGCTCCGCCCACAGGAGGGGCCGGGCAGGACGGCCCGTCAGCGTGCCTCCTTCATGTCCCCCTCCTCTGCCTTTTGTTGTGTGTTTGTGTGTGTGTGACAGCGGGCTGGCGAGGCTGCGCCGCATTACCATGGTGATTTAGTGAGCAACGGCTGTGGCGCCAATCCCAGCTCACCTCGTACCCTCCCCTCTGCTTTCATTTTCCCTCCGTCCGCCCCCTCTGCTCCGCCTCCTTTCATCCCGGCGTGCGTCGCCGTGGCGGTTGCCGCAGAGTTTGAATCGAGGGTTGGACGGGGTCTGCTCTGCGCCCGTCTCTCGGGCTTTTGTTTGTCGAGGGTCGGATTGGGTTCTGCTCTGCACTCGTCTCTCTCGGTCTGGTTCGTCCAGGGTTGGATGGGTTCTGCTCTGCGCTCGTCTCTCTCGGTCTGGTTCGTCCAGGGTTGGATGGGTTCTGCTCTGCGCTCGTCTCTCTCGGTCTGGTTCGTCCCGGGTTGGATGGGCTCTGCTCTGCGCTCGGCTATCTGGGTCTGGATGCTTTAGGATAATCCTTTCACCGTGGTCTGTCACGCTGCGAAGGTCACACGGGTCCATGTTTTGTGTTTACTTGGCTGTTTGCCGGGCGTACTTTTACCGTACGTTGGTCTTTCTGAATTGAAATAAAGCTTGAGCCGTTGACAGTGGGAGGTGGGGGGGAGAAGGGGTGGAACCTGCTGAGGTGCTCATTACCATATCTTCTACAGGCACTTTGCATTTGAATGTACGGCGGCCCTGGGTCGCCTCAGTTTCCTCTGCCATTTGCGTTCCCATATATATATAAATATACCACACGGGTATATTTTAAACCGCAGTGGATGCTGTTGCACCAAGTGTTACATCACATGTTGAAGCCTGGCGTCACCTCTGTGTATCTGTCACTATTTCTGTCGGTTTCCTCACTTCCCAGATCGGAGTAGAGATCATCTCGAACCGTCTTGGCTCTGCCTCCCTCAGCACAGAGAGCGCCGTGTACACCCCCTGATCTGCCACTCTGATTGTCTGTGTTGTCGACCGACACCCGATCGTCAGAAAGCACGCAACCTCATGTGTCGAGCTGCATCAATTATGCACTGCGTCAACTCAAGGCAGGCCGTCTCTGCAGAGCTGATCCGCCGCAGCAGAGAGTTACCGAGGAACGCTCACCCAACCAGTCAGGTCTGACAGCAGCGTGCGATTAACAGGAACGGGAAACCACTGTTGTGGTGGCTTTTGTTCCATTGGAGGTGATTATTATGAATCAAAGTGGTGATGAAAAAATCATAATCACGATTATTGTGGTCAATATTGAAACCAGAGATTATTTTTGAGATTGAAAACATGATGGATTTATTTATTTATATCAGTTTGGAGATCGTTTCACCCAAATATCGAAATCATTATAAAAATTTGATTAATTGGACAGCCCTAGTGAACACTGGAAACTGTTCCAGTGGAGGTGGTTAATGAATCACAGTGTGAACGCTAGGGCTGCTAGATTATGGAAAAAATCATAGTCACGGTTATTTTGGTCAATATTGAAATCACGATTATTCAAACGATTATTTTTCAGTTTGAAAACATGATGCATTTATTCAGCATTTCTCTCCAAAGAAACACTTTGTAACTGAGATCGTTTGAACTCTATTATATTAGTTTGGAGATCGTTTGACCCAAATATCAAAATCATGATCAAAATTTGATTAGTTGGACTGCCCTAGCGAACACTGGAAACTGTTCCAGTGGAGGTGGATAATATGAATCACAGTGGTGATGATCACTGGTTACTGTTCCAGTGGAGGTGGATAATATGAATCACAGTGGTGATGATCACTGGTTACTGTTCCAGTGGAGGTGGATAATATGAATCACAGTGGTGATGATCACTGGTTACTGTTCCAGTGGAGGTGGATAATATGAATCACAGTGGTGATGATCACTGGTTACTGTTCCAGTGGAGGTGGATAATAGGAATCACAGTGGTGATGATCACTGGTTACTGTTCCAGTGGAGGTGGATAATATGAATCACAGTGGTGATGATCACTGGTTACTGTTCCAGTGGAGGGATAATATGAATCACAGTGGTGATGATCACTGGTTACTGTTACAGTGGAGGTGGATAATATGAATCACAGTGGTGATGATCACTGGTTACTGTTCCAGTGGAGGTGGATAATATGAATCACAGTGGTGATGATCACTGGTTACTGTTCCAGTGGAGGGATAATATGAATCACAGTGGTGATGATCACTGGTTACTGTTCCAGTGGAGGTGGATAATATGAATCACAGTGGTGATGATCACTGGTTACTGTTCCAGTGGAGGGATAATATGAATCACAGTGGTGATGATCACTGGTTACTGTTCCAGTGGAGGGATAATATGAATCACAGTGGTGATGATCACTGGTTACTGTTCCAGTGGAGGGATAATATGAATCACAGTGGTGATGATCACTGGTTACTGTTCCAGTGGAGGGATAATATGAATCACAGTGGTGATGATCACTGGTTACTGTTCCAGTGGAGGGATAATATGAATCACAGTGGTGATGATCACTGGTTACTATTCCAGTGGAGGTGGATAATATGAATCACAGTGGTGATGATCACTGGTTACTGTTCCAGTGGAGGTGGATAATATGAATCACAGTGGTGATGATCACTGGTTACTGTTCCAGTGGAGGGATAATATGAATCACAGTGGTGATGATCACTGGTTACTGTTCCAGTGGAGGGATAATATGAATCACAGTGGTGATGATCACTGGTTACTGTTCCAGTGGAGGGATAATATGAATCACAGTGGTGATGATCACTGGTTACTATTCCAGTGGAGGTGGATAATATGAATCACAGTGGTGATGATCACTGGTTACTGTTCCAGTGGAGGTGGATAATAGGAATCACAGTGGTGATGATCACTGGTTACTGTTCCAGTGGAGGTGGATAATATGAATCCCGGTGTGAATGGGGGGTACAGGGTGAAGCTGTGTTAGCGGGACGTTGACGGGGGTCATTAGTCCCTAAGACCGCCCCATTAGTCCCAAATGTCAGGAGGCTGTGAGCGAGGAGGAGGAGGATGAGAATGGATCTGAGGAGGAGAAGAAAGAGGAGGGAGAGGTAGCAGCAGGAGGAGGAGGAGGAGGGGGGGATTGAGCCGTGGTTGAGCCTGTTCTCGGGGCCCACTATTTTTGTCAGTAGGCCCCGCCCACTCAGACCGGGGGACCTGTCTGAACCGGTCCAGGCGGGGACGTGCT
Organism: Pollachius pollachius; assembly: GCF_949987615.1. Lineage (NCBI taxonomy): Eukaryota > Metazoa > Chordata > Actinopteri > Gadiformes > Gadidae > Pollachius > Pollachius pollachius. The sequence goes on from NC_136952.1 coordinate 3,108,921, forward strand.
CTGTGTTCGCTCTGCTTGGCCTTGTTTTACTGTTGCAACATTTTCCAGCCGTGATTATGTGAGGAAAATTGCTGTTTATGGGAATAACTGTCAAATAAATGAAATTGCAGTGGGGGGGGGGGGGGGGGGGGGGGGGGGGTTGGCGATGTAGGGTGTCGTTTTACGGACCACCCGGAGATGTAACCGCATGGGGAGGGGCTGCCGTCCCGTCCCGTGGACGCAGTGAGACAGGTGGTGGTGTGAGACGGCTGGTGCTGTGAGACGGGTGCCTTTGTGAGGCACACACACCCCCGCCCCCCCCCCCCCCCCCCCCCAACCCTGACCCGTCATGGCCGTTCTGTCATCAGCGGCTGCTGAAGCACTCGGGGTCAGAGGTCAACAACACCTGGAGGGGGGGGTCAATGCATCGGGGCGAAGCTCTGATGAGGCCCGCTGAACTGCCGCCGTGTCCTCCGCCTTCTCTCACCCCAACCCTCTCACCCTCACCCTCTCTCGCCCCTACTCTCCCCCCCCCTCCCCCCTCTCCCATCCCCACCCTGTATACAGTGAACAGTATGTGTGTGTGTGACTACATAGAAAAATAGCCTTTTGGCTTATTCTGTCATTTTTAACCCATGTATGATCATGTGTTTATTAATTTGGACTGTCCCCTTCTTAAATAAACTGAAAATGTGTGTGTGTCTTTGTCTGTATAAGTGCGTGTGTGTCCGTACGTTGGTGTGTGTGTGTGTGTCTGTATAATTGTGTGTGTGTGTGTGTGTGTGTGTGTGTGTGTGTGTCTGTGTAATTGTGTTTGTGTCAGGGTGTGGGTGTGTCTGTATAAGTGTGCGTGTGTTGGTGTCAGTGTGTGTGGGTGTCGTTGTGTAACCGTGGCTGGCCAGCGTTCCCTTGCTGCTGCTCTGAAGGGCATTATCAGA
>NC_136952.1:3110037-3130037 GCF_949987615.1 Pollachius pollachius
GTGGCTGGCCAGCGTTCCCTTGCTGCTGCTCTGAAGGGCATTATCAGAGCTCTTGCACACCAGAGGGACAGAGGGCACTCACGGATAAAATCAACAGGCACGTGTGTGCGTATATACAAGTGTGTGTCATTAAAAGATGTATAATTCAAAGTTCCTCGGAAAGGAGAGAGACGGAGATCGCAGGCACCCCCGCAACGGGAGGAGGTGAACTTTAGGCCTCCATGTCTCTGCTTGTCGTCTTTTGTTGTTTCTCAGGTCCTTTGGCGCACAATGAAGTCTTCTGTTTGAAAGTCAAACACGTTCTGAAAGCTGAGAGGAAAGGCTGAATGTAAATGTTGGCTTATTTAAATGACATCCTCCTCACAGGGGTCCTGACTGGGCCTGTCAGACTGGGACAAACCAGGCCCGGCCCTCTCTCTACCTCTCTCTCTCTCTCTCTCTCTCTGCCTCCCTCCCTCCCTCTCTCTCTCTCTCTCTCTCTCTCTCTCTGTTGCTCTCTCTCTGGGCGGGGTCATGGTCCTGACTGTCTATATATCTCTCTCCTTCCTCCCCTCTTTATCCCCTCCTTCTCTTTCAGCTTCCCCTCCTCTGACCCCTTCTCAACCCCCCCCCGTCTCTCTCTCTCTCTCTCTGTCTTTTTCTCTCTCTCTCTCTCTCTGTCTCTGTCTTTCTCTCTGTCTCTCTCTCTGTCTCTCTCTCTCTCTCTCTCTCTCTCTCTCTCTCTCTCTGTCTCTGTCTCTGTCTCTCTGTCTCTCTGTCTCTCTCTCTCTCTGTCTCTCACTCGGATATCGGTTCCTCTCATTCTTCCTCCTTCGTCTCTTGCTCCCTTTCTCTTCTCCACCCTCCCCTCTTCCCTCCTCTCTCCCCCCTCTCACTCCTCTCTCCCCCTTCTTTCCCCTCTCCCTCTCCTCCCCCCCTCTCTCCCTCTCTTCCCCTCTCCCCTCTGTCCCGCCCCCTCTCTGTGTGTTGCTGTAGGAAGAGGCAGATTAAGGACAGGTTGGGGTCACAGGTCACTCCACTAAAGCTTTTGATTCATCATGCACATGATTCGCTTGAGTCCACAGCGAACTCCAGATATGGAGCTTAAATGGAGTGTTTCATAACTGGATGCCACAGAAACAAGCGCATTATATACCAACGATACATGGTCTGAATATACCGTGTCGGCCTTCTCTACTCCATAGTCCATATTACTACCTAATCATTTTAACTCTGTCTACTGAGAAAACGCTTCAATGTTACCGTGTGTGTGTGTGTGTGTGTGTGTGCGCATACTTCAAAACTGCTACGGTACCAAAGTGTTGTTCAGAGCCTTATATGCATGTGTCTCTCTGGTCGCTGAACAACTGCTATTTGGCCACACATGGCTTCTCTTCTCCTCTAATTAGTCTCATGTGGAATAAGTTGGAGAAGTTTCTCACATCAACCTTCTTGTGGGATTCTAACATGGGCCCGCTCTGTGGGCCTGTGTCTGCGTCCACCCCCCCCCCCCCCCCCCCCTGTGAGGACCCGTCTCCGTTCCCCCCAAAGCTCTGTCGGCCTTTAATGACGTGGTCCGCTCAAAAGCAGATGTCTGCTTACATTATGGAAGAGTGTTGGGCTCCCAGCTCGCTCTGTAGTCCTTCTCGCTCTCGCTCTCTCTCTCGCTCCCTTTCGCTCGCTTTCTCTTGCTCTCTCTTGCTCTCTCTGCTCTCTCTCCTTCTTGCCCAGTCCACTCTCGCTCCCGCTCGATCCCTCACTCTTGCTCTCTCTCTCGTGCTCTCTCTCGCTCTCGTTCTCTCCCTCACTCCCTCCCTCGCTCCCTCTCTCCCCTCTCGCGCCTTCTTGCTTTGGGATACTCCTCCCTCTCCCTCCCTCTAACTCTCGCTCCTGATACTCCTCCCTCTCCCCAAATCCTTCCATTTCCATGGCTCCCCCTAATATCAGGCCTTTGATGTCACTCTCCTCTTCTTGAGAGTCGAGGTGGGGCTAATCCTCTGAGTGTCACCCATCTGAAGCAGCGCTTAGTGCACCAGCAGAGACCTGTCTGTTGTGAGCAGGCCCCTGGAACAGCAGAGACCTGTCTGTGGTGAGCAGGCCCCTGGAACAGCAGAGACCTGTCTGTGGTGAGCAGGTCCCTGGAACAGCAGAGACCTCTCTGTGGTGAGCAGGTCCCTGGAACAGCAGAGACCTGTCTGTGGTCAGCAGCCCCTGGAACAGCAGAGACCTGTCTGTGGTGAGCAGCCCCTGGAACAGCAGAGACCTGTCTGTGGTGAGCAGGTCCCTGGAACAGCAGAGACCTGTCTGTGGTGAGCAGGTCCCTGGACCAGCGCCCGGTTTGTGGCCACTGGGGTTTAAAGCATTCTTGCTGGACCTGTTGAAGTGCTGCTAGGCACCTGTAGAACCCTTACTCACCTGGCAGCGGACACAGTCAGTCTGACAGAAGGGTGTCCAGATGTTCTGCTGTTTCTGTGGGTTTAGCTGACGCTTGGGTTTGGACAGAGTGGCTTACGGCGCCTGAAAGGCAGATACCAGAGCTTGTTGTTTCCATGTGAGCAATTGTTCCTTTTCTTATGCCTTGCTTCAAGGCAGATCGAGATCGGTAACTAAATTGGAAGCTCGGTTGAATCTTCTCTGGAGCCATGGTTGCTCAATAGCAATTAGTTCTTCATTTTGTCATATCCTCCCATAGACCCCAGGCTCCAGGACCTACAACAGGCCCATTGTATGCTACCTGGCTCGTGACTCCTCTGAGTCCAGATAGTCATCTGGATTCTGCAACGCTTTGGGAAGATAGATCATATCCGGAGAGTGGAAACGTAATCATTCAAAGAGTTAAACATTGTCGGGACTGAGCCTTCTCTCATCCTGCAAGGGTTCCCTGGAATCGGAGCGGGTTAGCGGAGCAGCTAACCCTGTTAATCATCTTGTGGAAGCCTTTGAAAGGCCAGATCCAGTCGATTAGCCATGGGGTGCATCAGGACCCTCCCAATATCATGAGATGGTGCCGAAGGTTGTTTATTAGTTATTGAATCTGGGATTGTTCACTTTCTTCAGTTTGGGGCGTAGGTGCGGTAAATAATGCACAAATGTCACAGCCGTTCCAGAATTGGTGATTTCGGATGTGGATCAGAGTCCGCTGTCTTAACGGTCTCTGATCTGGATCAGAGTCCGCTGTCTTAACGGTCTCTGATCTGGATCATAGTCCACTGTCTAAACGGTCTCTGATCTGGATCAGAGTCCACTGTCTTAACGGTCTCTGATCTGGATCAGAGTCCCCTGTCTAAACGGTCTCTGATCCGGATCCCAGTCCCCTGTCTAGACTTGGTGTGAGGTCCTGGGTGGTCTGCTGATCTCTCTGCTTAGGCTAGCCTCCACGTTCACGCAGCCCGCCAGGTTAAATCAATGTGACCCGGCGCAGCGACCGGCGGCTAAGCCTGTGATACACCCTGACAGCTGAGGACAGACCACGCCCCGGGCCCCCATTCAGGGACACGTTTCAGCGTTGGCGCTTTGTGCTCGGGGAGGTCAGAGGTCAGTGTAATGTGGGTCATGCAGAGGACTACAGCGCGATGCATTGTTACCGTAAGAGGGCCATGAAAACATCACCCATGTCCAGCTCCTTAAACATGCCTCCTTAATCCCATCCCCTGGAAGCTCTGCGGTTTTGACAGCGGACTCTCTGACAACACGGCTGTCCTGCTGTTGCCCCGGGGTAGATGAGCTGGAGGGGCCGATGGCTGGAAGGGCCCTTAGGAAGGGACGCGAACATAAGCCCATCAAATCGGACACGGTCTGATACCTACCACCACACAGTCAGCCACTGGAACCAACTTCAAACAGCGGACGATTAGGGACAAATACATTTACATTTAGGGCATTTAGAAGACGCTTTTATCCAAAGCGACTTACATTAAGTACATTTGTAGGAAGAAAGAGAAACGACAATATATCGCTGTTGGTGCATTAAGGATGTTCATAGAACCAGATACCAACCACTAACAATCACTAGGTTAACCCATTCCCTGTATACAACAAAGATAGCTAGGATAAGATGTTACACAATGCACAAGTACTATTTGTAATGGCCAGGACGTACAAAATACAAAAAGTCTCAAACAGGTGGGTGGTCGAGGAGAGAGAAAACCACCTTGTCTCATGACTAGAAAATTTACAATTTATTTATCATTTGTATGATTTTGTTAGGAGCTTGTTCTCCAGAAGTGTTGGAAACCGTTCCCCCCGTCAGGACTAAGTTATGATGTTTATTCTAAAGTACTTCTACCTCGTTTCCCTCCACGGCTTGTGCTCCACAGCCAGCTAAAGCCAGGATGGTTAGGAGCTCACTAACCGCCGTGCAGTCGTGCTGCTCGCCTCCCACACAACCCAACTTCTGTTCTGCGTCCTACGGGGGGGGGGGGGGGGAGGGGGGGCACAGCGACCCTGGCCGGGATGCGGAGTAAATCAGGGCTCTGACGTGCCCTCTGCATTGTGCTCCCTGCTCCCTCAGAGGCCGAGCCCCCCCCCCCCCCCGAGGCCCCGCCTCCCTGGAGGCCTGGCCTTGAACTGCCAACTCTACGGGGGCCCCCTCCCACTCGCTCTCTCTCTCTCTCTCTCTCTCTCTCTCTCTCTCTCTCTCCACCGTCTGTCTCCCTCCCGTTCTCCCGCTCTCGCTTCTTGTCCGTCTGCCTACTCCTCACCCATCATCTTCTCCCTCCCTCTTTCCCTTGTTTTTCTCTCTCTCTTGTTCTCGCTGTCTCTCGTTCTCTCTCTCTCTCTCGTTCTCTCTCTCTCTCTCGTTCTCTCTCTCTCTCTCTCTCTCTCGTTCTCTCTCTCTCTCTCTCTCTCTCTCTCCCTCTCTCTCTCTCGTTCTCTCTCTCTCTCTCTCTCGTTCTCTCTCTCTCTCTCTCTCTCTCTCTCTCTCTCTCTCTCTCTCTCGTTCTCTCTCTCTCTCTCTCTCTCTCTCCCTATCTCTCTCCTCTGTTTGAGTGCTCTGCGTTATATGACCGCCTAAATGGTGAATCCCGTCTTTCATTTGTGCTAAACCCACCCTTGGGAGACATGGGCTAGGACCCCCCCCCCACCAACCCTGCTGGAGGTGTGGTTCAACTGAAGGGCATCACTGTGTGTGTGTGTGTGTGTGTGTGTGTGTGTGTGTGTGTGTGTGTGTACCTGCCTCTCTGGTGTGTGTACTAATGTGACCACGTACGTGTGGGTGTGTATGTAAAGTGCATGTATGTGTGTCTCTGGTTTGTGAATGTGTGTGTGTGTGTGTGTGGGTGTATGTGCGACCATGGTGTGTGTGTGTGTGTGTGTGTGTGTGCTCCCATACGTCGTGTCCTGATCCGTCCTCCTCTGTATTCTGCAGCCTCCATCAGTAACACAGCACAGCTCACACGCACAGCCCATAATAAGCAGTGTATAATATTTCCTCTGAACCAGCTCCGTAGCGTAGCCGCGATGAGGGATGGCTGCCACCGTCCAAACCCCTGCCACAGCCTGCGTGGGGGTTTGATAATGCAGAGACTGGTTTGGGGGGGTGGGGGGGGCTCCATCAGGTGATGGATGGTCTGGGGAGCCCGCTACGTGGGGGCCGAGTACACAAACAGAACGCTCTTTAAACAGCTCATTTAGCAAGGACCGCCGCTGCACTGTCGGGCTCCGTTACCGCTCATCAATCCCTATTGAAGTCTCCTGGAAAACAGGAGCCCTGGCTCGGTGACTTCCCTCTCGGAAACACGGCTGGGGTCTAGGTGTCGGGAGCGGCACCTGGTAGCGGAGGTCGGAGTGTTTGGTTTGGAACCGGGGGAGCGAGGTGAGCGAGGTGAGGAGGAGGAGGAGGCACGAGGCCAGGCGGGAAGGTGTTTGTCTCCACGTTGAGAAACGCTTATCCTGCTGAAACCCCGCCAGAAACAGTTTTCTGGGAAACGACAGGTCCAGCGCTGCGTCTGCAGACGCCCCGGCTTTGTCTTAGGCCCAGAGCCAACACGGACATTCATCTCTGCAGCGGTGAAGTCCACCGCTCCCTCCAGTGCCTCACACCGCTCCGGTTCGGCCCGGGGAGGAGACGTGTTTCCTGGAAGTCAAACGACAACATAGGCCCTGCTCCGGGTCTCCAGTAACTCAGACCCCCCCCCCAGACGAGCAGACTCACCCCACATGACCTCAGAGTGGTCGGCGGAGCCCCCAGAGGCCAGAGGAGTGGGGTTCAGCCTCGGAGCCCTCTTCACCGAGGGGTTAACTCCGTCCTGTCAGCACCTGCTGCCGGAGGTGTTTTTCGCTGGGTGACGATCGGCAGCTGCTGTGAGGTGGGCGGGGTTCGCCGTTCTCGGCTCTCCGTCTCGTGTGTTTGTCTGCCGAGAGGATTCAGAGGGTGCAGAATGTCGGCCGGTACGGTGTGTTGCTCTCTCGCTCTCTGTTTGTTGTCCTTTGCCTCGCTGGAGCTCAGCGGAGGAAGCTGTTCCATTAGATTGTCAGTAAAAACAAAAACAGTCGACCGAAGCCAGGAGCTCTGGAACGTCGGCTGTTTCTTCTGGCTGCCGTGAGTGTGTTGTGTGTGTGTGCTGATGATGTTGATTATAATCACAAGGAACAAGGAAACCGCTGCTTCTGCATCTGGAAGATCAGTCAACCACAGGCCTGCAGTGATGGGATCCATCAGATATAAGGAGATTGGTCGGTTTAAACCACACAAGCACTCGTTTACCTCCAAGGAAATGTGAGGAAAGCCAACTTGGAGCGTCCACCTGAACACTGACTTCTTGCTTGTGATTGGTTGTAGGGAGCCTCTTCTCCTGTAGAGTAAAGGCTTAGTTGTGGTCGTACGTCGATGCAATGACCACGCAGTCGCTTTGATGCATCCTTGAACCTGTTTTGGTTCCGCCACGGGTTTACGGTTGGTTAACGTTCGCGGACCAATCACAGTCCTTGGTGCTGCGACGCCTGCGTCACCAAGGACTGTGGAGGCGCACGTGGGAGGCGCACTTCAGGCACTTGCGGTGGATACAAGGAGGGTCCGCAAGAACGTAATGGGTCCGTAAACCCCCTTGCGTTGCGTCAACGTCCAACCACAACTAAGCCTTAAGTGGGGGTCACCCTGGTGGTCCGACCTGATTCAGGGGTCCCAGAGTGAACCCCACAGAGACATACTCACACTTTCACATTGTGCTACATCTGCCTTTGAGCACTCTATCAAACCATAAACGTCATATAATCATTTGATATCCATTACTTTAATTTAGAGCCTCATCTCATATCTCCCGATAGATAAGCCAGATGGAAACATTGAACGTTATCGCACGGTGAGGCACATGGCAGGGCTGCCAAGATGAGACTGTTGGGTAGACTCCCCTACTGTGATGTTATCTCACGCTGGAGCAGGATCTGTCTGGATGAGAACGAGCTGCCAGCACAGGACTAGCACTAATCAGGAGCGGGGCGGGCTGTCGCTGGGCACGCAGACGCAGCTTGCCGTGTGGCTTGTAGCAGCGCGGGGGCCATATTGAACACGCAGGCCGATCGCTCCGAACGCGGGGCGACAGCCAACTCGTCAGGAGCAGTCAGGGTGAGGTGTCTTGCTCAAGGACACCTCGACGCTCGGTGGCTAGAACGACCCTAGCAACCTTCCGGTTAACTGCCCACGGCGCTCCACCTCCGGAGCCACACTCCGTCCTCCCTGACACAACGCTATGCAACGCTTGGCGTGGGTTCACAGCCAGGGTCTGCCTCCCAGCCCTGGATTGGGGCCCCCAAGACCGTGGGAGGAGGTGTCAAATCCTTGTCCACCTGTCGCCCCCCCCCCCCTCCCCCCGTGGCACCGGGGTCCTGTGTCTGCGTGCCACCCTGAGCCCGGTTCCTCCGCTCCCCTTATCTGCTCCCATGTGATACGGCCCCCAGGATCCCAGGATCACAGGGCGTCGGGCCTTTCAGGGCTTTCTCCGTGCGCGGGGTCGTGTTACAGCCTCCTGTCTCCAACGGGCTCCTGTATTCGCTCCCATCTTAAAAGGTGGTGGTTAAGTGTTTAACCTCCCTCGCACCCACCTCCCCAGGAAGGAAAGAATGGAACAGAGCAGACCCCGCTAAGGTCCACCCCTCCTACAGCTCACCTGTCTGGTCAGCAGGTCTATAGCGCCACGTCGACATGGAAGTCTTTCGAAAGAGCTCTTAAATAGAGCCCTTAACTAGAGCCCTTAGATAGAGCTCTAACATAGAGCCCTTAGATAGGGCTCTAAAATAGAGCCCTTAGATAGAGCTCTAAAATAGAGCCCTTAGATAGAGCTCTAAAATAGAGCCCTTAGATAGGGCTCTAAAATAGAGCCCTTAGATAGAGCTCTAAAATAGAGCCCTTAGATAGAGCTCTAAAATAGAGCCCTTAGATAGAGCCTTCAACGCTTGGTTCACCTGGACGGCTCCAGGCTGATCCTCCCTGCCTCCTCGCTCCCCTCTACCTCCACACTACTGCCTACGTGGAGGAGGGCAGAGCATCGCTTCCTGCATTCCATTCCTCCATTTCTCTCTCTCTCTCTCTCTCTCTCTTTCTCTCTCTCACAAACACACACACTCCCCGTATCTCTCCATCTCTCAATTAAGCAGGCCCTTATCTGTGTCTCCATCTCGGTCTCTTCCAGGTATAATGTGTATCAGCTGCTGCTGTCCGTGCCGCAGAGTATTAAGCGAGCACGGAGGAGGCAGGACATGCTAGGCAGAGATCCTTGGCCGACCACTACCCTCCCCCCCGCTCATACCAAAACCAGAAAGTCTCACTTTCCAGCTTATCGCTCCGTAGTTGCTATTGGCTCTGGACGTGACTCGGACTGTGGCCAGCGTGTGTGTGCGTGTGTGTGCGTGCGTGCGTGCGTGCGTGAGTGTGTGTGTTTGTGTGTGTTTATTTGCGTGTGTGTGTGTGTGCGCGCTTGTGTCGAAGACACACACGGACACACACAGCATTGTGTCACACACGCCACTGTTGCCGTCCCTGCTCAGATGTTGGCGGCGGTGGCAGATGATGAAAGGCGGTCCCTCGGCGGGCAGCGGCCATGCTCGGCCGTCATGTGGCGCTCTGCTCCTGTGTGAGTGGAGGGAGGCTTAGGCTAGCTCTGAGCTCAGCTCGACCGGTCCTCATTACTGCAGGGATGTGAGGCTCCTCTATAGATAGAGGGACGGACGGATGGATAGATTGTCGGCTAGAAGTCAGAGCAAGAGGCTGGGAAAATGTGCCTTAACGCGGAGAGACACGGAGGAAGGGACTCGGAGGGAGTGTGTGGGTGAGGAATAATGACGGAAACAGAGTTTGTCTCTATAGCTGTGTGTGTGTGTGTGTGTGTGTGTGTGTGTGTGTGTGTGTATGTGTGTCCTTGTGTGTGTGTATGCGTACGTGTATGTCCTTACTTGTACGCCCCTGTGTGTGTGTGTCCTTGTGTGTGCGTGCACGTGTGTCCTTTTGTGTGTGTGTGTGCATGCATCCGTGTGTGTGTGTCTGTGTGTGTGTGTGTGTGTGTGTGTGTGTGTATGTGCGTCCTTGTGAGTGTGCGTGTGTCCTTGTGTGTATGTATGCGTACATGTGTGTCCTTACTTGTGCGCCCCTGTGCGTGTGTGTCCTTGTGTGTGCGTGCACGTGTGTCATTTTGTGTGTGTGTGTGCATGCGTCCGTGTGTGTGTCTGTCTGTGTGTGTGTGTGTCTGTGTGTGTGTGTGTCTGTGTGTGTGTGTGTGTGTGTGTGTGTCTGTGTGTGTGTGTGTGTGTGTGTGTGTGTGTGTGTGTGTCCTTGTGTGTACACGTGTGCGTGACGCACCTTGCCTCTGGCTCCCAGCAGCCGCTCAGCCCTGAACGCTCCTGAACGCTCCTGAACGCTCCTGAACGCTCCTCTGCTTGCTCCCACAGGTCGGAGCGTCGCTGAACGGCAGCCTGCAGATCATTAACCCCCGCCGGGCCCACCGGTAGGTTTCGGACCCTCCCACCTTCACCTGTGTTTCCGTGTGCATGAACGGCTGGATGTCAGGCGAGATCGTAAAGCGCTTTGAGCCGGCCACTGGATAGAAAACCGCGATATATGAATGCAGTCCGATTACCGTTTCCGCAGCTTGTTTGGTCCATCATTATTGTTGTCGTCATGTAGGCTTCTCTGTTGTTGGGAACGTCGATTCTGAGACCGTTTTTGCGTCTTTTCACATCACACATCAATCTTTGCCAATTGCGTGAAATCAAACAATCACAGGAAGCTGTTGAAATGACAACAATGAATCAATATAATCTCTACACAAGCCCTAGTCACCCCTCCCCTTCTCCTCCCCTCTCCTGTCCTCTCTCCTCTCCCCTCTTCTCCCCCCTCCTATCCTTTACTCCCCTCTCCTCCCCTCTCCTATCTCTCTCCTCTCTCCTCTCTCCTCTCTCCTCTCCTCTCTCCTCTCCCCTCTTCTCCCCCCTCCTATCCTTTACTCCCCTCTCCTCTCTCTCTCCTCTCTCCTCTCTCCTCCTTTCCCTCTCCTCACTTCTCGCCTCCTCTCTCCTCCCCTGACTGGCCTCCTCTCTCCTCTCCTCCCCTCCCCCACAGTGGCCTCCTCTTGGTGTACTTCCCTGCTCCTGTGTTCGACCCAGCAGGAGGGGAATTGGAAGTGCATGCAGAGGTGCACACTGGGTAATCCTGCCGCCGACTCTCTGACTAAGTGGTGGACAAGCAGCATCCGTCCAGAGGAGAATGTAACAAAGCCAGCCAGGCTCAGCCTCAGCCTCCGCCTAAACCTCAGCTTCAGCCTCTGCCCTCGGCCTCAGCGGCTCAGAGCTGGTCGTGAGTGGCCTGTGCAGATGTTTGGAGGAAATTGCTTTAATGGCGCCGGGTTGAAGGCGACCAAAGAGAGCTTGAGTCACTGTTTTTTTTTAAGAGATACTGGGGTGGGGGTGGGGGGGGCAATTCCAAGGGGAAATTAAGTGTGGGGTTGTGTGTGTGCGTGTGTGCGTGTGTGCGTGTGTGTGTGTGTGTGTGTGTGTGTGTGTGTCTGTGAATGTGTGTGAGTGTCTTTGATCAGTGTATCAGAGTACACTAGAGTCTGTGTGTGTGTGTGTGTGTGTGTGTGTGTGTGTGTGTGTGTGTGTGTGTGTGTGTGTGTGTGAATGTGTGTGAGTGTCTTTGATCAGTGTATCAGAGTACACTAGAGTCTGTGTGTGTGTGTGTGTGTGTGTGTGTGTGTGTGTGTGTGTGTGTGTGTGTGTGTGAATGTGTGTGAGTGCCTTTGATCAGTGTATCAGAGTACACTAGAGTCTGTGTGCATGTGCACATGTGTATGTCGGTGGATGTATGTGGGAGTGTGTGTGTGTGCATGTGTGTCGGAAATTCCCATTCTGAATGCGTGTGTGCATAAATACGCATGTGCACGTATTTGTGTGTGTCTGCGCAAACGTAGCTGCGTTGACGTGCACACATGTTGGTTCATTTTGTAAATTGACCCATGGCAGTTCGTCCACCCCCCCCACACGGACCAGGACCTATACTTAGAGCGTCACCAGGGCCGTGGGGGTCTCGGTGACCTTGTGAGGAAGTCACAAGCCTCCGAGCCCCCCCCCCCCCCCCCCCCCCAGTTGTCCCTGTCGGACCCCCAGATACCCCCTGACTCACCGCCCCCCCCTTATCGTCCCTTCCCCCCTCGTCCCCCCGTCTGCCGAGTGGTACCTTTCCATCGTCGGCGTTGCGCGTTCCCGTCAGCGCTGGAGGAAGGCTGACGGAGCTTTGGGTGGAGGTCGTCGGTTGGGGGATACTGTAGGAGCAGTGTCTGGCCAGGGGCTTAGTACGGGCGGGGGGGTGGGTCAGTGGGGGGTGTTGCAGACATCAGGCCTCCACCTTAAGGCTGAGGTTGTTGGTCTGTCTCTGCACATATTTGTGCCTGCGTGCGTGTATGTGAGGTGTTTTTGACCGGTGTGCGTCTGTGTGTGTGTGTATGGGGAGTTTTTGTACTTGTGTGTGTGCGTGTGAGGTGTTTTTGACCGTGCGTGCGTGCGTGTGTGTGTGTGTGTGTGTGTGTGCCTGTGGGTGTGTGTGTGTGTGTGTAGGATGTGGGCGGGGCGTTAGGTATGGACACATAGGTGGCAGCCCCCTCCCCCTCTCTCGCTGGGCTCCGGGCGGGCATTCTTTACACCCCATTAATCTCACCTGGTGCTGGGGGACGTCTGCTGACACAGCCCCCCCCCCCCCATAGACACACACACACAAGCAACCACACACATTTACTCAGACACACAGAGACAAAGACATGCACTCGCACTCACACACAGAGACCCAATCACAGACTAACGCGTACACTCACACATAAACACAATAAACACTCACACAACACTCACACAAAAACGTACGCACTACACTCACACATATAGACACACACACAAACGCACGCGCGTACGCTCACCCGTACCCAGGAACACCCACGTACACACGTACACTCACACATATAGACACACGGACGCAAACGTACGCATGTACACTCACACGAGCGCAGGCACACTTCGGTGCGCGCTGGTTGGGGTGTGAGCAGACCCAGCAGCGGAGGGGAGCTGGAGGAGAGGGGATGGACAGTCTGTCGCCACGACGCCGTCGAAGCAAAAGGCACGTGCTTGAGGGAGCGGAGCCCCCCTTTAATACGACCGACCCAAGCTCGGGGACATTTCCTCCCGTTCCCATTGCAATCATTTGACCTCTGACCTCTTGTCAGAGCACAGAGGCGGCTATGATTGGTTCGGTTGGGACATTGTTTTGATCGTGTCCGCGGCACGCCGGGCACAGCGAAACCAGCGTGGGGTCATTTTAAGGCTGAAAATTTGAAGCTAAAGGTTTGGGTTGGTCGTAACATTTGAGCATCAAGCCGATATTCCAGTGAAGGCCGATTCACGTCATCGGGGGCAGTTGGGTTCCAGCGTCTGGGCTATGGGTAGCAATTGACCCGAGTACCTTTGGGCTGGGAGTCCAACCCCTTCACTACTGCTGTGTGTGTGTGTGTGTGTGTGTGTGTGTGTGTGTGTGTGTGTGTGTGTGTGTGTGTGTGTGTGTGTGTGTGTGTGTGTGTGTGTGTGTGTGTGTGTGCGTGCGTGCGTGCGTGCGTGCGTGCGTGCGTGCGTGCGTGCGTGCGTGCGTGTGCATACAGAAACGCTTTTTGTAGTGATGGACGGTTCAGCCCACAACGAGACGATGATGATGATGATGACGATGATGATGATGATGATAATGAAGATGTCATCTTAAAGCCACGTTGTTTACACCAGTGGTTTACCGGTCGGTCTACCGGACGTCTCCGTCCCAGAACGGGATCTCTGAGTACAGATTTCGCTCCAGGCTCTACGAGGAGCTGAGCCATCAAATGAGTATCAGCTCGCTAATTGATATTTAATGATACCAGAGAAAAGCTCTAATGAGCCAATCAAGCTGATTTTGGAGCGTTTGATCGTCGTGGCTGGCTCTCCATGACTCGCTAGCGATCCCCCCCCCCCCCAAGGGACGAACAGACCCCGTCCATCTGTCTGTCTGTCCTAAAGAAGGAGCTTGGTTGGATTTCATCGACTTTGAGTCTTGTTTTTCTCCGAGCGAGCAGCTGTCTGTGTCTAGACCGACAAAGCATTCCTTAAAGCCCCTTCTAGATCTGTTGTAGTCGAACCGACCCCATCCCAGCGAGACCGTCCCCGTCTCACACGGCCCCGTTTCGGTTCCGCTCTGCAGACCCCGTCTGCTCCCTCTGGCAGGAAGACTCTGCCAACGGCGCAACACGGCCAGACCAATCAGAGCTCGGGGACTCTCCTCCGTTCCGGAGGAACAGGGGCCAGCCACGGTCTGCTGGATTTATTAACAAGACGTCCCCCGTGTGGACGGGGACAGTAGGAGGGAGACGCCGCGCTGGAGCCCCGCCACTGTGTTCTGGTGGAGCGCTTTACATGAGCTCCACCTCCGCCTCCACCTCCACCGCCACCTCAGTGGACTGCCCTCCTGGGCCTGGGAGCCCACCATCACGACAGCCCTGGTGCAGGACCGGGCCCGGTGTTGGAGCCGGGTTCGGTTCTTTAGCCGGGATCTTTGGACCGGGAACAGTTCAGGAGCCAGGGCCCCGTACCGGTTCTGGCGACACGACCGGACCGCTGGAGCCGGGGCCGGTTCTGGAGCTACGACACGGGACAGGGACCGGTTCTGGAGCCGGGGGGCGCAGGATGGTCGCGTTTACAGCAGAACCAGGCTGGTCCGTGTAAGAGAACACGAAGGCATTGAACAGCTGCTGGTTTTAAAGAGTGTGTGTGAACGTTTTTCTGTAGGCGTGTGCGGGAATGTCTGTGGTGGTGTAAGTGTGCGTGTGTATCTGTATTTGTAGGGTTGGGGTGATGAGTGTGTGTGCTTACTTGTGTGTGTGTGTGTGTGTGTTTGTGTTTGAGTGTGTGTATGAGCACCCGCGTGTATACATGAGTGTGTTTGTGTCTTGATGTGTATCCTGTGTAGGGGGAGGGTCGTGGGTGTGTGTACTTGAGTTTGTGTGTTTCTGTGAATGTTGCACTTGTGTGTAGTCCGTCCTTGGACTTGATGAATAGCGACCGATTGCAGTCTGCGGTCACCAACGTCGGAGCACACTTTCTCTGGCCTTATCATGGCCGCTGGGGGGGCTACACAGAGACACATTTGCCCCCTAACTATATATACTGTATATATATATATGCACACACATAGACACACATACACACAGAGATACAGAAACACACACATACACAGACATACACATACACACACAGATACACACGCACACACATACACAGAGACACACGTACACACACACACACACACACACACACACAATTGAATAAAAATCTCTGAGTGGGTGGTGTGGAAAGGTCAATGCATAGTTTAGACATTGTTATTTTGGAAAACATTTTTTGATAATTCATCCTCCTACAGGCAACGCACACACACGCACGCACGCACGCACGCACGCACGCACGCACGCACGCACGCACGCACACACACAGATCATAGAGCTTCCCTAGATACAAGTTGCAGAGTGCGAGTTCTTCCGGGAGAGAGCGAGTCTATAAAGTGTGGCGCTATCCCGGCTCCCTTGTAAAACACTAGAGATCAGCAGCGTCTCATTTCACTCCTCTTCCTCGCCACTGTCTCTCCCTCACGATGTCTGTCTGGATTCACACCCGGCAGCCGTCATCATTTTGGTGGGCAAATAGTTTTAACTGCGTGATCATTAAGAGATGGCCTACTTTCCTGGGTTCTGTCCCCACATATGCTGGCATTTCCTGCCGACTGTAAGAGGGCTGCTATGTGGGCCACGGTGGAGGCGTTCTGAGCCAGCCAATCACATCGCTCCCTGGATTGTATGATTGACAGGGGACCTCAAATTAAGGGTGAAGCTCTGTCGTTCGCTGTAACTCAACTGGGAGTTGATCCAGAGTTTCTGTGACTGCGTGAATGAGGAATTCTTAAGGAGGCTCATCAATTTCTCCACTTTGCATAGTGACTCTCCGTCTCACGGCAATTATTTTCTGTGCAACGCCACAGGCCCGCCGTCCTTTCAGGTGATTGGCTGGAGAGAAGGAGCAGACAAAGCTCTGTTGCTAAGCTTCTCATTTTCACATTTATTACCCAGAATGTTTCTCATTTCCCCAAATGCATGACTTTCCGATAACTTTTTGGTTTTGGTCAGCAGGTAGAGCTGTGTTGTTTGGTTTGGTTTCAGGAGGAAACATTATCTGTTAAATGTAGTGTTTCGTAAACCGTCTTGTTATTGTAATCCGACCAAATTGTCTTGTTACTTTAACTGTAATCAGAACAAACTATCGTGTTACCATTCCTGCAATCGGACCAAACTGAGCTTCCCCGTCTCCATGGAGATGGGGAACAATTTGGTTTAATAGATTCTGCCTATTTTTAGAGAAATAGGTTGCATAGGATACACACACTCTAACACAGTCTCACACTCTCTCTTTCACACACAGACTCACACTCACACACACACACACACACACACACATTCACATACACACACACACACACTCACACTCACACTCACACACACATCCGTTTGTCGAGTTAAACATTATACTAAACTCTGCCCCCGAAGGCACTCGTGTCAAAAGTTCCTGCCCGGTTTCTTCTCCGGCAGAGATGTTGTACAGCCGTCCTTACCGAGACACTCCATTGGTCGGCCTCTCAAAAGGGGTGCGGCCTCAGTGTCTATGTCAACAGGACTGAACCCGCCCCTTCCTGTCCCCCAGCAGATGACCTATATAATGCTATTGAATAAACACAACGGGTTTATTAGAGGACAGGACCGGAGCCAAACACAGTCATGTGGCCTCAACCGTCTGGCTCAAAGCCTCCTCCTCCTCTTAAAGCCAACCTCCTCCTCATCCTGCTCCTCCTTAGCAGACCTTCTCCTGCTCCTCCTTAAGCAGACCTCCTCCTGCTCCTCCTAAAACAGACCTCCTCCTGCTCCTCCTAAAGCCAACCTCCTCCTCCTGATCCTCCTAAAGCACACCTCCTCCTCCTGCTCCTCCTAAAGCCAACCTCCTCCTCCTCCTGCTCCTCCTAAAGCAGACCTCCTCCTGCTCCTCCTAAAGCCAACCTACTCCTCCTGCTCCTAAAGCCAACCTCCTCCTCCTGCTCCTCCTAAAGCAGACCTCCTCCTACTCCTCCTAAAGCAGACCTCCTCCTGCTCCTCCTAAATCAGACCTCCTCCTGGTCCTCAAGCAGACCTCCTCCTGGTCCTCAAGCAGACCTCCTCCTGCTCCTCAAGCAGACCTCCTCCTCCTGGGGGAGCCCTAAGCGTGGGGGAGCTAACACTCCGCAGGGCTTCTGGGGCGGTGGAGGTGCGTGAGGAGCAGCTCAATGGTTCGATGCTGTGGTCCTGTGTGACGATCCGTGTGAACACAAGGGAACGAGGCCGGCTCTGTCGCAAGCCAACCGCGCTGCCTTGACACAACGCAAAGGAATAAACTGGATATTAGCCCTGTTAGATACACTTAGGTACACACACGCACGCACACAGATACGCGTGCAGACACACACACACACTGAAACACACAAACACACGTACAGACACACACGTACAGACACACACACGTACACACAGACACGTACGCACGTACAAACACGCACACACACACACACACGTACACCTACACACACGTACACACACACACACACACACACACACACACGTACACACAGACACATACGCACGTACAAACAAACACACACAGACACACACACACACACACACCATTCCGGGCGCTTCTGGCGTGCTGTTGCAGAACACACACTCGCCTGTGAAGGCCGTGCAGTAATTACTATGCGGGCCAAGCCACCAAATTACTGGCACACGCACCGAGTTATAAATATCCATATCCAGTATTCATCGGTACCAACACGTGCCTTCAATAACAACAATGACACACGCGCACACACACACACACACTCATACCTGTATACACATCATTATAATAATATATCTACATATAGATACATACATCTACATGTAAATATAGAGAGCCAGAGAGCGAGAGAGACACAGAGACAGTGAGAGAGACAGAGAGATTACAGTCTGTGTTACAGGTCTCTCCTCCTCCTCCTCTCGTCCTCCTCCTCTCGTCCTCCTCCTCGTCCTCCTCCTCTCGTCCTCCTCCTCCTCCTCTCGTTCTCCTCCTCGTCCTCCTTCTCCTCCTCCTCCTTCTCCTCCTCCTCCTCCTCTCGTCCTCCTTCTCCTCCTCCTCCTCCTCCTCCTCTCGTCCTCCTTCTCCTCCTCCTCCTCTCGTCCTCCTCCTCCTCCTCCTCCTCACACTGTGAGAACACTGTGTTCTTTACATACTCTTCTTCTGCTGCCCGCTCCCTAATCGCCATGTCTTTACCTTAGCATTAGCCAGCGAGCTAACCCCCCGGGTCCCGGCTGTCGGTGACTGATCAGGGCAGCCGGGGGGGCCCCTCTGCCGCAGGGCCAGAGGACATGGTTTCCTGGCAAACAGACCTGGGGGGGAGAGAGCGTGTGCTGTGTGGTCTGACTCGGCCCGCCGCGGAGCGAGATGGAACGAGCCTCAGCGCTCAGGACATTTCTCTCCCCCCTCTCCCCCCCCCCCCCCCCCCCCGTCAGGTGTTCTCCCACCAGGTGATGGGATGCATTAGTGGGTTGAGGGCACACATTTCTCCCACCGTCTCCCCCCTCACGTGTGTGTGTGCGTGCGTGCGTGCGTGTGTGCGTGCGTGCGTGTGCGTCTCGTGTGTTTGCTCAGTGGATTTAGTCAATCACACACAAGCGAGCCTCTATTAAGCGTGGGCCTGCAGCCTCTCTCCCTTGCGGCCGTTTGAAGTGTATTTATGGATGTCACATGCTCCCTTTAGTTGTTTATTCTGGGGGTCTCGGGTTCTATTCCCGGCCCTGGTCGACATTAATGAGAGATGTTGCCCTGGCTGTGGTGGTGAGTGCTCGCTGCGCGGCGGTTGGACACCCCGCGCTGACAGGACAGGACAGGGGGCGGGGCCAGGGGCCTCTGTTGTTTCACACCTGAACGCTGCTTTCACCCGCTGGAGAGTGGACCAATCATAGCTCAGTCCTCAATTAGAGCCTCAGTCAGGATGCCTCATGATGCTGAGAACAACAGCATCGCGTCTTTACTTACTCGCTGCACCGACCGTAGCGCTATACCGTTGTTCCTCTTTCTTCTGACAATTGTACTTGTGGTAAGTCGCTTTGGAGAAAAGCTTCTGCTTAATGCCCTCAATGTTAAACTAGTTTTGTATTTGTTACAGAGATCCTCTGCATCCTTGCAGACAGTGTGTTCTAATAGTATGACATACAGTGTTAAGGATATTACATACAGAGTGCAATAGTATTAAGTACCGTGTTTAATGGTATTACATACAGTGTGTAACAGTATTACATAGAGAGCCCGTCGGTCTACTTGTTTATTTAACGCCGATTGGCAGCATGTAGTAAGTTCAGAGAACAGCCAATCATCAGACAGAACAGACCACACGAGGTGGTGTCCGTCACCGTTACAATCCTACAGACCGGTCGCCATGGAGACCCTTCCGGACCACCCGAACGCCCGGCCACGCCCTGCCAACCCGGGCTACAGACCCGCTGAGGGACCTGTCGCAGGACGGGGGCCAAATCACACACCACTCCGCGAGCTAAAGAAACAAACGGCTCCGTGATGCACGGCCCTGCCTCCGCCCGGCCTCACCTCAGAGAAACTCTCTCGGAGCCGACAGGAGCGGCCCGCTCTCTGGGGGAAAACTCTGTTCCGCCGACTGCACCCTCTCTCTCTGTGAGCGGTAATGGATCCTCTTCTGAGCCTCTCTAACGGCCGACGTTTGCGCTCCAATACGATCCATTCCTGCTCAGAGCTGGGTGAACTGAATCTGAACTTCTCCAAAACGGCTTTTCCTTAATACCTCTTAAATCAATACAAGTGCAGAATATCTGGCAGAATGGCAATGATTAGCGCTAGTTACTCTGCTGCATTGTTTTTCATTAGTTTTTCCTCCACATTGATTCCAGACAGATGCTAACAGTGAGGCGTGTGTGGAGCTTGTTTGTGTATGCATTGATCGGTGCGTTTGTGTATTTAGGATACAACGAGACATTGAGCAAGAGAGCGGGAGAGGAAAAGGCATGGCTTATATCAACTGTGTCCCCGTGTGGACATGTTAATGCGCGTTGCGTACGATTTACAATCTGCGTGCTCTCCAGTCAGAAGGAGTTCACCTCTCCTCATTTAAAGCCACGTCGGAAATCTGCGGCCTGCATTCATTCGAGACGATAACACCCGAACCCCTATTCCCCGCTCCAATTCCATATTTTCCTTTCAAGCCTGTCAGCGTGTCGCTGCCCTGCGCTGTGATTGGCCGCGACCCCAGGCCCCGTCTGATGACATCATAGCTGGGGGTCCATGCGGCCCGCTCACTAACGAGCCAGAGGTTAGGGTCCTGCCGGTCTAACGAGCCGCTCCGAGAGCCACCTGCTCATCGTCCCGGCAGCCAGCTTGTAAATGTCACTGGCTGC
>NC_136952.1:3135037-3145037 GCF_949987615.1 Pollachius pollachius
AAGGGGAGGGAGAGGGAGGGAGAAGGAGAGAGGGTGAGGGAGGGTGGGAGGGAGAAAGAGAGAGAGGTTGAGGGAGGGAGAGAGAGGGAGGGAGGGAGAAGGAGGGAGGGGGGAGAGATGGAGATAGTGTCTGCTTGGGGGCGCATAATTCAGCGCGTGTATTCAAATAGAAAATAAGAAAGCAAGAAAGCTTGTAAAGAATGAAGCAAAGACAAAAGGAGAAGTCAGCCCTGGTGGCTTCCCGCTCTGCGAGCCGTTACAGGAAAACGCATTTAATGGCTCCAATGTCCAGAAGGCCGTTAGCTCTGGGTGGATCGTCAGTTGGATCAGTCACGTTTACCCCGGGAACGACATTGAAAAGACAACATCTAACGCAGCTCCCATATAGACCCGGCCGCCATCGCCACGCCCTTGGATTAAACCGTCTCTCCTTCATGATGCCGTCAGACCGCGTCTGCTGGGGTCTCCACGGCCACCGTTTAAACAAGCCACTAATCAGTGGGAGTCCTCCGCTACGACGGGGCCTTCCGCCCCACATTCATCCTGGCAATTAATGCTGATAACCCTGGGGCTTCAGTTCATTATCCTGGTAATTATGTGCTACAATGTGATTAGCACTGGTAAACAGACACAGGTCAGAGAGGGTATTAATACACACACACACACACATGCACAGCCCATGCACACACACAAACGCACGCCTTCCGTATGCATGCACCCGTGCACACACGCATATATGCACATACACGCGCACACGCTATTTACGCGTGCACGCCAACGCACGCTCCGGCGCACACACAAATAAACAAACGCACGCATGAACATGAGCGAACATCCTTCTTTCCATTTAGTTGATCGTCTTCAGTGCGTCCCGGAGGGGCTGATGGATCTGTGCTGCCTGCTGCTGGAGGGTTATACCGGCCTGGTTCTGGCCTCCTCCGGGGGGGCTGACCTGGTCCGCTGAACGGGCGCTGTACGCCGACTCCCTGCTGGCAGCCCCTCCTGGGGTGGTAACCTAGGTGACGGATGCGAGGAGCTCCCGACCCCTGCGGCTAACACGGCCAGCCGCCAGCGAGTCTGCCGCTCCGGTTGTGTTTTTATCGTGTATTATTTAGCGTCCGATTGTGTAGGACCCTTGGATCATCCAGACGGGTTCCCAGGGTTTGTTACGCAGAACCTGGTTGCGTCTGGGCTCCGTGAAGGAGGACTGGGACGAATGATTACATCCGAGACCGTTCCTCCGGTTCCCAGCGGCTTTACCTTAAGGTGACACTCAAATCAATCAGGGAGATAAGGAAGGGTGCGTCTCCCAGCCTCGAGTAACGCTGTCTGGACACAATGTCCCTGTCTGGCATTCCATGTTGACATAGAGACGAACCCACCTCCTCCCACTGGCTCATGGGAAAGCATCACCCCCCCCCCCCCCTAAATGTGTGTCAAGTTAAGTCAATTAAATTTGTATCGCCCTGAAGCCAAATTAGAGTCCCAAGTGGCTTTGTGTGTGTGTGTGTGTGTGTGTGTGTGTGTGTGTGTGTGTACCTGACAATGATTACTTTAAAAACATAGCAACAGTCCAGACATTGTAATTGTAGCGAGACTCTGAAAACTGTACTCATTATTGAGGTGGGCTGTTGCTTTGATTTGTATATGGACACCTGCTATTACTCTAAGTTACTGAAATACTAGCCTACTATACTAGGTTAGATAAGAAGGAAGCTAAAAGATTGGTTGGTTTTCAGACGCCATAGGTAGCAAGCAAATCTGGAGACAAAGATGTTTTGTTTATCCGCAAGTGTTCGGTGTAATATCTTAACTCATCATGTATGCCTTGTAAAGGCTTGTAAGCTTGATGAACCTGTTACATTATTTGTGTGTGTTTTGCCTCAGTGGTCCCTTGTGGCAGCAGCACCTCGGTGATGTTGGTATCACTCCGGGATTAGCACCCCCCGTGAAGGGGTCAGGGTGCACTGCCACGAGCATAAAGTAAAAAGCATACGGCAACTTGGATCAGTCGGCGCTGGCCGCACCAGACGTGGAACTCTGTAAGATCAAAGACCGCCGGGCTTTATGGGCCAATTACCGCCGTGGGTTTAAGGACAGGAAAACGAAATACAACACAAATGAAATGCTCTGAACGCTGGGCTCTGAATGTTGTGGTTCTGATTGTTGGTGTTCCCTGCGTTCCGGTCAGTGTTGGGGTTCTGTGTGTTCCGGTGCATGTTGGGGTTCTGTGTGTTCCGGTCCATGTTTTGGAGTCTGTGTGTTCAAGTCCATGTCCGCTCCGTGTGTTCGGGAAGACTTTCTTAGGCGTACGACTTTTCAGACTTCAGGCTCTCTTTCTAAAGCTTGTGCAGACATTAAGTAAATATTAGAAGTATCCTTTTGCTCCAGGCGATGCGTGAATAATATGAATTTTCATGAGTTTAACCTTGTTGACTTATGATACAATTAAAACAAACACGTATATATGTTTGGACTCACCGTGTCTGACGGGCAGGAGATCCACAGAGATCAACCCTACTGATACACACACACACACACACATATACACACACACACACACACCTATACACACACACACACACACACCTATGTACACACACACATACACACACACACACCTATATTCACACACACAAACACACACACACACACACACTTACTGATACACACACACACACACCTATATACACACACACAAACACACACACACACACACTTATACACACACATACACACACACACACACACACACACAGGGCCGCTGCTGGCCGTTTCGGTGCCCTACTCGAGCGGGCGGGGGTTGAGGGGAAGGGGAGCCTCTTTTTATATATTAGGTAAAAACATATAATTGCCGAAATTGAGTGATAGGTTATGCAACTAAGAAAAAACAACGGTGGGCCTCTTCATAACTAATTTATATATTTTTTTAATTCAATAATGTAATAATTATTTTTATTTTTTTTACAAACCATAACTTTTGGTGCCCCCCCCGGTACTTGGTGCCCTACGCACTCTGCGTACTCTGCCTCTAGGGAGCGGCGGGGCTGCACACACACATACTTACTGACACACACACATAGGGTAGCGTAACACTCTTGGGAGGAGGCGAGTTTCTTTCATGTCTTGTTGCTGTGTGATTTCAACACACTTTGTCTCGGGTCAACACAACGCTAATAACATTAATAAAAGTTACGGTGGATGATTACACATTTCACATAAAATATGACATAAACCTAAACGCACGTAAACAATTGAGAGGATGTTTTGCGGCGATGGTGATTATGGTGTTTGAGGTTTTATGCCTTTGACCTCGCAGCTAGCCAACCAGAGTGGAGCTCGCTCAGATCCTGACTGTTCCCCCGGTGTGAGGGAGCAGAGTGAGGGAGCAGAGAGCAGAGTGAGAGAACAGAGAGCAGAGTGAGAGAACAGAGAGCAGAGTGAGAGAGCAGAGAGCAGAGTGAGAGAGCAGAGAGCAGAGTGAGAGAGCAGAGTGAGAGAGCAAAGAGCAGAGTGAGAGAGCAGAGTCAGAGAGCAGAGTGAGAGAACAGAGAGCAGAGTGAGAGAGCAGAGTGAGGGAGCAGAGTGAGGGAGCAGAGTGAGAGAGCAGAGAGCAGAGTGAGAGAGCAGAGTGAGAGAGCAGAGTGAGAGAGCAGAGAGCAGAGTGAGAGAGCAGAGTGAGAGTGCAGAGAACAGAGTGAGAGAACAGAGTGAGAGAGAAGAGTGAGAGAGCAGAGAACAGAGTGAGAGAGCAGAGTGAGAGAGCAGAGAGCAGAGTGAGAGAGCAGAGTGAGAGTGCAGAGAACAGAGTGAGGGAGCAGAGTGAGAGAGCAGAGTGAGAGAGCAGAGAGCAGAGTGAGAGAGCAGAGTGAGAGAGCAGAGTGAGAGTGCAGAGAACAGAGTGAGAGAACAGAGTGAGAGAGAAGAGTGAGAGAGCAGAGAACAGAGTGAGATAGGGCTGCTCGATTATGGAAAAAATCAAAATCACGATTATTTTGGTCAATATTGAAATCACGATTATTCAAACGATTATTTTTGAGTTTGAAAACATACTGCATTTATTCAGCATGTCTCTCCCAAAACTCACTTCATAACTGAGAACTTTGAAATTTCGCCTAAAGAAAATACACAAAATGTTCAAATCTAAAATAAAGTCAAGATGTATCCAGCTGTTCTGGATGAAATTAAAAAAATAAAAATAAAAATAATAAAAGTGATCGTTTGAGGCTAAAATTGAAATCGCGATTGATCGCCCAGCCCTAGAGTGAGAGAACAGAGTGAGAGAGCAGAGTGAGAACAGAGTGAGAGAGCAGAGTGAGAACAGAGTGAGAGAGCAGAGTGAGAACAGAGTGAGAGAGCAGAGTGAGAACAGAGTGAGAGAGCAGAGTGAGAACAGAGTGAGAGAGCAGAGTGAGAACAGAGTGAGAGAGCAGAGTGAGAACAGAGTGAGAGAGCAGAGTGAGAGAACAGAGTGAGAGAGCAGAGTGAGAACAGAGTGAGAGAGCAGAGTGAGAACAGAGTGAGAGAGCAGAGTGAGAACAGAGTGAGAGAGCAGAGTGAGAACAGAGTGAGAGAGCAGAGTGAGAACAGAGTGAGAGAGCAGAGTGAGAACAGAGTGCCAAGCTCTGTTCTCCGGCGGTGTCACGGTGGCCCGGTTGCATAATGCAGAGAGCTCGCTCGCAACAACTTGAGGTCATCGGAACAGGAATGTAGATTAAGTCTGGCCTGGTTTTGAACCGCTCTCCTCAGAGTTCATGTCCCCATCAGGTCAGATACCATCTATACAGCTGTTAGCGTGGTGGTTAGAGGGTTAGAGCCCCAGTCCCAAGGTACTGGGTTCACTGCCCAAACCTGTAGCAAGACGCCCCAGTAACGACTTAATTATCCCTTAAGTTCCTTAAAGGTGACATATTATTCCGCCAGGTGTGCCGTTTGGAAAACCGTCCTCTTCTGTCTTCACCAGTCGTCCACCTAGATGATTGACAGACGGATGAGCGACGTTTGCTCCAGTCTACTGGGTAGGCTGGTAGGCCGATCTATCCAGCACACACTCTAGGTGGACGCGCCCACTTGTGATGTCAGAAGAGGCAGATTTTTCGAAACGGCCTGTGACGGAAAATCACACGCACACCTGGTGGTCTACCATGTCCCCTTAAACGAGGCGTTAGCCCCTTCTCAGTGGGAGCGTCTCGGTGCCCTGCTCAGAGACAGATCCATGGGGTCCTCCTAGGGGGCTGGAGATGGCTCCCCTGTGTCTGAGCGCTGGTCCACGCCCCCCCCCCCCCGGGGGGGTAGTGTTATGCTGGGGCCTCAGAGGTCTGAAGAGGCTGGCACAGGCTCTGTTTGTGACGGGAGGGAGGGGGGTTGCCTCACTCACAGCTGTCCCAGCGTGGGACAGCGGCATAGCCGGGGCATAATAGCCCCCTTTATTGGACACATCTGGACCCACACAGAGAGGGGCCTGGTCCGGGGGGACAGGGTTGCGGGTCATGGAGAAAAACACCACCCTTTCAACAGTTATTTTAATGTTTTTTATGAGACAGAGCGGGACTTTAGCGTGGAGCAGAGGGGTAGGGCCGGGGGCAGCGGGCAGAAGAACCGCTCTTGTCTTGGACGGACAGTAACGCGGACGTCCCTGTCTCCCCCAGAAGGTTCTCAGAGGCCCCGCCTTGGCTCAAGGCTTTGTTTTATGTCGTTAGCGGTGGTGGCGTAATGAGATCCCAGCGGCTCACACTGGGGTCATAGTGTACATGTTCTCCAACACACTGGGGTCATAGTGTACATGTTCTCCAACACACTGGGTCATAGTGTACATGTTCTCCAACACACTGGGGTCATAGTGTACATGTTCTGCAACACACTGGGGTCATAGTGTACATGTTCTCCAACACACTGGGGTCATAGTGTACATGTTCTCCAACACACTGGGTCATAGTGTACATGTTCTCCAACACACTGGGGTCATAGTGTACATGTTCTCCAACACACTGGGTCATAGTGTACATGTTCTCCAACACACTGGGTCATAGTGTACATGTTCTCCAACACACTGGGGTCATAGTGTACATGTTCTCCAACACACTGGGTCATAGTGTACATGTTCTCCAACACACTGGGTCATAGTGTACATGTTCTCCAACACACTGGGTCATAGTGTACATGTTCTCCAACACACTGGGTCATAGTGTACATGTTCTCCAACACACTGGGGTCATAGTGTACATGTTCTCCAACACACTGGGGTCATAGTGTACATGTTTTCCAACACACTGGGTCATAGTGTACATGTTCTCCAACACACTGGGGTCATAGTGTACATGTTCTCCAACACACTGGGTCATAGTGTACATGTTCTCCAACACACTGGGTCATAGTGTACATGTTCTCCAACACACTGGGGTCATAGTGTACATGTTCTCCAACACACTGGGTCATAGTGTACATGTTCTCCAACACACTGGGGTCATAGTGTACATGTTCTCCAACACACTGGGTCATAGTGTACATGTTCTCCAACACACTGGGGTCATAGTGTACATGTTCTCCAACACACTGGGTCATAGTGTACATGTTCTCCAACACACTGGGTCATAGTGTACATGTTCTCCAACACACTGGGGTCATAGTGTACATGTTCTCCAACACACTGGGTCATAGTGTACATGTTCTCCAACACACTTGGGTCATAGTGTGGTCATAGCCGCTTAGCACAAAGCCGTGTACCTTAGAATCTTGTAGCATGACGCTGTGTACCGTAGCGTACCGCACCCGTGTACTGAAGCATCTTGTAGCATGACGCTGTGTACCGTAGCGTACCGTAGCCGTGTACTGAAGCATCTTGTAGCATGACGCTGTGTACCGTAGCCTACCGCAGCCGTGTACTGAAGCATCTTGTAGCATAACGCTGTGAACGGTTCACGGTATCTCGTAGCGGTGTTGATTCAGTTCAGAGTTGTGTAGATTCAGTTGTGTAAGCGATGTGTAACTGTATGCGGCGCTATGTGACGTCACTGCTCTGAATTCTTTGGAGTTGTGTTACCTTATGCATCATTGTGTAATGCAACTGCTCTCTGCTCTGAGTTGTGTAGATTCGGTTGTGTAGTGTTGTGTAACCGTATGCAGCATTGTGTAACGGCGTGCGGGCGTCACAGAGCAGCTCAGGCTCAGATCTGCGCTCTTGTTTTGGGTTTATTCTAAAGCTGTGACACAGAACAGAGAACATAGGGGGTGGCTCGCAGTGGGTTGTTTTGGTTCGATGGTTCACGGACGGCATGCCAGCAGTGTGGAGACAAAGTATCCGCCCCTTCAGTATAAATACGCTCTCTGCCAGCGACTAGCAAGAGACCTCCCCGCCCTCAGCTCACCGATAATCTAATTACAGCGGGTTGAGCTCAGTGCAAGGGCAGCCTACCATGGCCCATGTACACACTGCTGATGTACACGCAACTGATGAACACACAACTGAAGCACACACAACTGATGTACACAACCCGATGTACACAGAACTGATGTACGCACAACTGATGTGCACACAACTGATGTACACAACCCGATGTACACACAACTGATGTACACACGGCCGATGTACACAACCCGATGTACACGACTCTGACGAACACAGCTCTGGTGTACACACCGCTGATGTACACAACCCGATGTACACACCGCTGATGTACACAGCGTTTCCTCCAGGGCCATGATCCTGAGCAGTCCAGACTGTTCTCAATGTAAAGGCCTTCGTCTCTTTCTTCAGTGGAACTTCCTCCCGGAGATAGCATGTCTCTAAGTGGACAGGACTTTTCTGGGCTCTTGTAACCGAGGATCCGTCCCCTATAGGTTCCATTTCATGGACGCTTTCATCTAAAACGATTTGTCAGAAAAAGGTGAAGCAACATATTCCTTCCCTTCAGGAAGGGATTCGGGCCGATGCTTTCTCCAGGACCTTTAAGGCGTTTGCTTGTGACATCTTTCTGGCAGGATTACAGGATTGTGTTGAACCTTCCCACACTCAGAATCCTGACTGTTTCTGTAACAAAGTTGATTCAGTAACCTGTATCAGCGCTCCCACCTAACTGTCTCTGTTTTCTGCAGATGCCTGGGATCCAGAGCCTGCCTGGCTGTGAGGACCAGGACCAGTAGAGGGTCCAGCGTCTGAGGAGAACCGGCGGTCTCAGTTCAGGTACAGACCCGGCTCCCATGAGGCCTACAGACACAGGGTTCAAACTACAGACCTGACACCATGAGGCTTACAGACAAAGGGTTCAAACTACATACCTGACACCATGAGGCCTACGGACACAGGGTTCAAACTACATACCTGATACCATGAGGCCTACAGACACAGGGTTCACACTACAGACCTGACACCATGAGGCCTACAGACATAGGGTTCACACTACAGACCTGACAGCATGAGGCCTACGGACACAGGGTTCACACTACAGACCTAACACCATGAGGCCTACGGACAAAGGGTTCACACTACAGACCTGACACCATGAGGCCTGCAGATAGACGTCAGGGTTCAAACTACAGACCTGAGGATGTCATGGAGTCACCATCAGCTGTCATTGGTATGAATAAAAGAGAGTGCCAAGTTATGAAAATATATACAAAACAGCATATACTATTCTATGCTCAATATACTGTATACTTTATACTATACCACACTGCACTATTACTACTGTAGAAACTGAAATAGAAAGTATAAATACTTTATGTAGGGCAATCTTTCTTTCCTGGTTTGAAGGATAAATGTGTGCGTGTGTGTGAGAATGTGTGCGTTTATGTGTGTGTGTGCGTGTGTGCGTGTGTGAGTACACCACACAGAAATACTAGGAGGTCAGTGTGAAGTCAACCATGCCTCTGCAATTTCTTGCCCTTCCTTTCTCTCTCTCTCTCTCTCTTTTTGTCCGCCCTCTGTTTTTCTCCCTGTCCCCCCTGCCTCCCCCTCTCTCTCTTCCCTCTGCTGTTGCTCGTGTGTCTGGGTTTTAATTAGCCTCTCGCTGCTGGTTTGGAATGGGCCAGCGTGCCAAACCCACTCAGTAGTTGTGAGCATTAGTGAGCGGTGCAGAGGACGTACTTGATGCTTTACAGACGGAAACTAGGAAAGCCTGTGGTCGCATTCTGCCATCGTCTCAGAGCAGCAGAGCAGGACTGCATTGTCTCTTATCATCTCACATTGTGGCTTGTTGTGTCTGTGTGTGTGTGTGTGTGTGTGTGTGTGTGTGTGTGTGTGTGTGTGTGTGTGTGTGTGTGTGTGCGTGCGTGCGTGCGTGTGTGAGAGAGAGGAATAGAGAGTAACACATCTAAAAGGACAAATGTAGCACTATCCTGTGTGTGAGAAAGACAATGGGGAGACGGATCTGAAAAGTAGAAATGTGCACCAGATAAATGAGTTGCTTATGTGTGTGTGTGTGTGTGTGTGTGTGTGTGTGTGTGTGGGAGAGAGAAACCTTTTCCTTAGATAACTGTGTGCGTGTATGTGATATAGAATGAGAGTTAGATTTGAAAAACATGTTTTTTGCATTAGATAAGATTAAATTTGTGTGTGTGTGTGTGGGGGGGGCAGAGACACTTGAAACACGCGTTCGAAAACAATCAGCCCCGACACTTCGCGTGTTTCCCAGTGTTGACGCTAACAAAGCCTGCCTCGCGTCAAAGCAGGCCGCGTTAAGCCGGTCTGCGTGCAGGGACCCACTTGAACCATTATGCTCTCTGGCCATCAGGAAAGAGACCGCCACGGTCAGGGAGAGACCGCCACGGTCAGGGAGAGACCAGCGTCTGCTCAGGAGGTGTGGGTGACGAGAGAGACAAAGTCCTTCTCCTCTGTTCAGCCGTCTGTGTGTGAGCCATGAGACTGTGTTACTGTAGAGCTCTGAGACTCCCCAATGCAGAGCGAGGTGTGTTTCTCAGTCCAACACATAATCATTTACACAGATTGTGTGTGTTGTACATTAGCTGACACCCGCAAGAGAAGCTTGTAAAACTAGGAAAGCCC
>NC_136952.1:3147537-3164603 GCF_949987615.1 Pollachius pollachius
TGACCAACAGGGCTTCTTCTTCTGATCTGTTCCAGGGACACTGTCGTGAAATGAAACACTTCTCAATGGGAGTGCGGGGAGGGAGGGGACTTAGTTGAGGTTCTGAACATCGTCTGCTCTGCTGCCTGCCCTCTGTGTCTCCACGACTCTGGGACCTCAGAACCTTGTACACATTCTGGGCGAAAGGTTTATTATCCCCTCACAGCTACGGCCTAGACCTGATCTGCGGTCTGTCCTGTGGTCAAGAGCCCTTTAATCCAGCCATCTGTAGGGTCTTCTCTGCTGCCCAGGATCATGTGTGCATCTGTACCGCTTCGGTCTGTTGTTGACACGGTTGGCCTGAGGCCTTTATTGTTATGGTCTATTAAATGTACGCTTTAAATGACAAACGTGAACAGCTTTAATGAACACTACTAAATACTCCCCATGTTGAGAGAGAGCCAGAGACAGAGGGAGAGACAGAGGTAAAGAGAGAGACAGAGAGAGAGAGAGAGAGAGAGAGAGAGAGAGAGACAAACAGAGGGAGTGAGAGACAGAGACAGAGGGAGAGAGACAAACAGAGGGAGAGAGGGAAGGATAGAGAGAGACAGACAGACAGAGGGAGAGACAGACAGGCAGACAGACAGACAGATAGACAGACAGACGGACAGACGGACAGACGGACAGACGGACAGACGGACGGAGGGAGGGAGGGAGGGAGAGAGAGAGGGATTGCCCAGATGGGCATGCTAAGAACAAGGTCGCCCGTGCCGATGAGTACAGGACACGTACGCAGGAATGTCCAAAGTGCATTTTTCCATGCACACAAATAAATGCACACATGTTCAAACAGGGTTCAAACCAGGACTGGCTAAGCTAATGTCATGACTTCCGGCAGGCAAGATGTCCGTGTGCATGTCTGTGCGTCTGTCTGGGGGAACCCCTGTCTGTTTGTAGGACTCGCAAATAAGGTGACCCTGTCTCTAATTTGAGCCACACAGAGAAATGGATCCGGATGAAATAACACATCGTACATAACACATCTTACAGTTTCAAATTTGCCGTGGGGTGACGAAATATTGAACGCCATACCCACGTGTTAATGAGCCTAAATAAGTCAGGCTGGTCATAGGGAACTAAAGAGGAGTGAACAGTAGTGACAGTTACAGATTAGCTGTAATGTAACGTCATTAGTTGGAATATAAACGCTACAGAATTACAACACAAATTCAATTTGAAAGTGGAGCCGTGGCAAGTAACACCTGAGATTGCTTAAGTTAAAAACAAACCATACCAAAGCAATTCATAGTCTGTTTCACACCGCTGCACAGCCCTTAAGTACTGTGACTACACGCCTTTGAAGGCAATTGGACTTCAATACAATTTAAGTGAAATGAAAGCTACGGCTTTGTTTACATAAACAGCAACAGTAAGTAGATTAGGACACCTTGATGCAAACAAAACGCTAGTCGTGTGAGCGCTGCTGATTGCTTCCTGGGGTGTCAGACATCAGAGAGCGAAAAGAGAAACAGAGAGTAGAGAAACAGAGTAGAGAGGATAGAGCAGAGACAATAGAGTAGAGAGGAGAGAGGAACGAGGACAGAAGTAGAGTAGAGAGGAGAGAGGAACGAGGAGAGAAGTAGAGTGGGATGTGAGCCTAAAAAACGCTGCAACATTCTTGGCAGCGTTGAAACATTCTGGTGCCAAAATTTGCACGGAACAAAATGAGAAGTGTGGGGGGGGGGTGAGAGTTCCATAGACGAGGGAGAGGGCAGAAGTGCAAAAACAGTACATCATTTTTTTCATGCATATAAAGTTATAGTGTTTGGACTATTTTAAGACGCAGCTGAACCACTGACCTCTTGTTTCCACTCATCCCGCCCCCCCACTGTATGGCCGAGTCCACCCAGGAGAGCTGCCACATCATCAGGCCTCAGAGAGACGGGCCAAGATGTCGATTTACAGAGAACTGACAACTGATCAGAGAGGGGGAGGGAGGGAGAGTGGCAGGGGGGGGGGGGGGGGGGGGAGGAAAGAAAATAGATAAAGTTTAGGGGAAGTAAAAGAGAAAAATTGTGCGTACTTTAAACATGGTTGTTGTGTTAATGTAAGCAGCTTTGGTGACTCTGTCTCATTGATGTGATATTCCTTAGAACACAATAAACACGATAATGAGAACGAACTGCACAGAACAGCAGAGCTGGAAGCTGCTACCGATCTTCAGAACATCCAGAGATGAGCTCGGAAAATCTGTAATGTTTCACGTGTTTGCCAATAACAATGCTTCCTCTGCAGCCAATCGAGAGAGCTTGTTTGTCTAAAGGAGGTGATCGGACATCGGCCTGCTTGTGTACCCACACATATGCATGCACGTGTCCTCGCCTGTCTCCCTCCCTCCCTCTCTCCCCTCCCCCCTCTCTCCCTCGCCCCTGTCTCCCCAACTGTCATCAAGTTCCCACCATGGTTCAGGATGTTGCAGCATGTCCACGTCGGGCTGAAGCACCGCGTGTTGCACAACAACGGACTTGTTGAGTGCCGGTTGGCTCACTGAGAGAGACCAGGCACAGGTTACTGTTGTCAATTACTGAGTCTAATCCTGATTGGCTCGCATACAGTTGAGTTGTGATCCGACCAATTTGAGTCTTTGTGGCCTGGCTTCTCGTTTGAAGCCGTCCTGTTGGCGCTGTTAGTGTTGAATGGAATTATTTGTCGTGGCGGAGTTGAGCCTCAGGCTCAGTGCCTCATCACAGCGTGGCTTTCTGTTTCACTGACGGCCCTCATCAGCTCATTTACAAAGATGCTCAAATCATCCTCTTTGCAAGAAGAAGTGAAATCCTCACTGTAGTGAAGCTGCTGCATGTAGGTCTTTAGTGTAGATGGCGACAATGGGCCGTCTTTCACTGATGTTGAAAGACCTTTCGTTCCTACAGTAGCGAGAGGAGCAACAAATGATTCTCTCTCTCCCTTTCCCTCTCCCCCCTCTCTCTCTGTCTCCATCCCCCTCTCTCTCTCTCTCCATCTCTCTCTCTCTCTCTCCCCCTCTCTCCCCCTCTCTCTCTGTCTCCGTCCCCCTCTCTCTCTCTCTCTCTCTCCCTCTCTCTCCCCCTCTCTCTCTCTGTCTCTCTCTCTCTCTCTCTCTCTCTCTCTCTCTCTCTCTCTCTCTCTCTCTCTCTCTCTCTCTCTCTCTTCCTCCTCCCCAGCCATAACAGTGGTATTGTGTCACATCCAGTAGCCTCATTAGACCGCCTTACTGGTAGAGCTTGTGTCCATACTGGCCGGCACCCAGTCTCAGTATATTTCTTCAGCTGGTGTTCTGTCCTGGTGCTACATGTGTCCCACACGGGGGTAGGGTGAGAGAGAACTCCATGGCAGTGTGTTAAAGTGTGCATGCTAAAGTTGTTCTTGGTTACGTCTGAGTAGTAAACAAAGCATGACGTTAGTTTAGACAACACCGATGAATGCAGCGTGTGCGAGGGTCTTTCAGGGCGCAGTTTTTCAGCGGCCCACTCCGCCCATGAATTAATTGCCGTGGTGTTTACACACACAAATCCATGTGTATATAAGCAGCAGACACAGAGCTGGCCCGCGCCCTGTTTCACCAGGCTCATAGTGAGCTGGTAGGACCCCCCTCACTGAGGAGGACCCCCTCCCTGAAGAGGAATGCCCCCTGAAGAGGAAGAGGAGCAGCATCAACAGCAGCAGCAGTAATATCGGCAGTAGTGACGCCTTGTTCACACTACTTGCGTCCGTCGACGGATGACCGAGGGCGTGTCTAAAGTATAGGGGACTAGTCTTTGTAGACGCAGCCTGCAGCCAGACTGATTGGCCAATGGATCCGTCACTGCCTGAAAAGTTGAACATTTATCAACTTTTTGACGCAGGCCACGGAGCCGAATGGACGGACGGACCCACAATGCATTTTGTGAGCGCCCCGTGCAAAGTCAATGAGATCCGTCGACGGACTTAGGCAGTGTGAATGAGCCCTAATAGCAGCAGTAATAGCAGTAGCAGCAGCAGTAGCAGCAGTTATAGCAGCAGTATTAGCAGTAGCAGCAGCAGTAGCAGCAGTAATAGCAGCAGTATTAGCAGTAGCAGCAGCAGTAATAGCAGTAGCAGCAGCAGTAGCAGCAGTAATAGCAGCAGTAATAGCAGCAGTAATAGCAGCAGTAATAGCAGCAGTAATAGCAGCAGTATTAGCAGTAGCAGCAGCAGTAGCAGCAGTAGCAGTAGCAGTAGCAGCAGCAGTAATAGCAGTAGCAGCAGTAATAGCAGCAGTAATAGCAGCAGTATTAGCAGTAGCAGCAGCAGTAGCAGCAGTAACAGCAGTAGCAGTAGCAGTAGCAGCAGCAGTAATAGCAGTAGCAGCAGTAATAGCAGCAGTATTAGCAGTAGCAGCAGCAGTAGCAGCAGTAACAGCAGTAGCAGTAGCAGTAGCAGCAGCAGTAATAGCAGTAGCAGCAGTAATAGCAGCAGTAATAGCAGCAGTATTAGCAGTAGCAGCAGCAGTAGCAGCAGTAACAGCAGTAGCAGTAGCAGTAGCAGCAGCAGTAATAGCAGTAGCAGCAGTAATAGCAGCAGTATTAGCAGTAGCAGCAGCAGTAGCAGCAGTAACAGCAGTAGCAGTAGCAGCAGCAGTAATAGCAGTAGCAGCAGTAATAGCAGCAGTAGCAGTAGCAGCAGCAGTAGCAGCAGTAATAGCAGTAGCAGCAGAAGCCATAATGGTATCATGAATATCTTAAGACGCTTCTCATGCTCGGATCATACTGCCGCGGATTAGCGGGCCATTGAACCGGGGATTAGTGAAGACAAATTAATACCTTGTGTGTGTGGACAAGAGAGAGGCTTGTGTAATGGATCGAGACCTTCCAGCGACGCGCGCACACAGACACACACGCACCAGAACACACACAGAGCATTAAATCGTATTCCCTAGAGTCCGCTGCACTGCTTAAAGCTACTGGTTATCCTGGGTCACCTGCAGTGTTGCATAAACCCTGGCCCGGCGGGGTTTGGGGGTTCGGGGCCCACTGAGCTTGCGGACCCCTACGGTATTTGAGTCCCTTTTAATAACGGCCGCTTCACCAAAAGTCACCCACATTTGTTCACGACTTCATAAGCTGAGGGGGGAACAGCTTCAGCTCCCCTGAAGGGACTTCCTGTCATTACGCTCACTAACAAGACAGCTCCGCCCCCCCTCGCTGACAACCACGAGGCTCCTTCCTGTCATGTGACCCCCGTGTGAGGCCCCTGAGGGGATGACAGCATCACACCCAGCCAGGCGCCGACCCCTCCGTGTCTGAGATATCGCACGCACCCACAAACACACACACACACACACACGGCGTCACTGTGCTCGCTGTGGGCGCAGGGTTTAGTTAGTGTTACGAGGAGTGCAGTGATTTATTTAACACAGGTTTGCAGTTTTGTTTCTTTCCTCATTCTGTATTCAGTCTTTGCCTCATTGTGTGTGTGTGTGTGTGTGTGCGTGTGTGTGTGTGTGTTTGTGTGTGTGTGCGTTCTTGGTGATTTATGTGCATTGCTGCTGCAACACTTGCAACACTTCCCTTTGTAAATAAGGAAAGCACTCCATCTGTCTATCTGTTATCTATATATCATTATAGTGCACCAAAGAAACCTTAAGAGACACAAACAAAACAAGGAGATACTGAACAACAGAGCAATAGCTGTAATTGAGGCTTTTGAAAATATGGGAATTTAAAGGAGGACGGTTCATACTGCCTTAGCCGTTCACAACAGGGACAGACGTGTCCAATGTGTCCGTGACTCACGAGGCCTGTCCCCTCTGTGTCCCCACTGAGGACAATGTGTCTGTGACTCAAGAGTCCTGTCCCCTCTGTGTCCCCACTGAGGACAATGTGTCTGTGACTCACGAGGCCTCTCTGTCCCCACTGAGGACAATGTGTCTGTGACTCACCTAGTCTCTATCCCCTCTGTCCCCACTGAGGACAATGTGTCTGTGACTCAAGAGTCCTGTCCCCTCTGTGTCCCCACTGAGGAAAATGTGTCTGTGACTCGAGGCCTCTGTCTCGGCTGAGGACAATGTGTCTGTGACTCACCAGGCCTCTGTCCCGGCTGAGGACAATGTGTCTGTGACTCACCAGGCCTCTGTCCCGGCTGAGGACAATGTGTCTGTGACTCACCAGGCCTCTGTCCCTGCTGAGCACAATGTGTCTGTGACTCACCAGGCCTCTGTCCCTGCTGAGCACAATGTGTCTGTGACTCACCAGGCCTCTTTCTCCGCTGAGGACAATGTGTCTGTGACTCGAGGCCTCTGTCCCGGCTGAGGACAATGTGTCTGTGACTCACCAGGCCTCTGTCCCGGCTGAGGACAATGTGTCTGTGACTCACCAGGCCTCCCTGTGTCCTCGCTGTGCTCAGTGTGTCTGTGACTCACTGTTCTCTCCGTCCCGCAGGTCCTGCTCCTCCTGAACCCCCGGCCCTCGTCCAGACCCCCCCCTTCTGACAGCGGTGGTGTGTGCGGGCCCCGAGCTGCACGGAGGGTCCGGTCCCTCTGGAGACCGCCAGCGCCCCCCGGGACCCTGCCATGTCTCGCTGACCAGCCCTGCCCGACCAGCGAATGACAAGCGAGCATCCGAGGGTGGGGCCCGCCTCAGTCTCGCGTGATAGCCGCTGGATGGAATTCAGGTGAATGGAACACATGCCAAAGGAGCAGGACCCTAACCTATCAGAGGGAGATGAGAAACGGTGAGTGGCCCGCCCCTTTTTGCTCCTTTCCTGTTACGCCAGGTTCGCACCGTCGACGGACCCCGTCGGCTTTCTCACGGGGCACTCTCGACATGCATTGTGGGGTCCGTCCGTTCTGTCGGCTCCGTTGCCTGCGTCAAAAAGCTGAGAAATGTTCCAACTTCTCAGGCAGGAGCGACGGATCCGTCGGCCAATCAGATAGCGTTATGCAAATATGTGCAAATTCACTGTCCAATGAAATTGCCTTTGTGATGCAACCCGGGACAACACATGGATGCGTCACTCCGTAGACGGACGTGTGCAGAGTGAACTCGGCGTTACTCCCTAGCTATGTTCGAAATCGTTCCCTATCACGGATATAGTGCACTATATTGGGTGCTCGCCATTTTGTAGTGGTGTTCGAATGCTCAGTGGTTAATTTCATGCACTATATAGTGCACTTAAAATACCCAAAATTTGAGTGTACATACGATGTTCCCAACATGTTACTCCCGTATACCACAATGCAATGCAGTCGTGTTTTTCCGGAGCAGAAGAAGAAGCTGAATAACCGCGAAATCGAATACATTTAATGATGGAGTCTCTGGCTTTCGTTAAGAAATGTCAACAATTTATTTGGGATTTAACATAGAAAATGTAACATTCAAAATTAATAAAAAAAACCTTGATCAAGGAAATGTAACATTCAACATCAATACAACCTCCAGCTTTTCTCATGAGTGCCCGGTGTGTTTACATGATGTGGGCGCGTCTGTCTGCGTCACACAAACACCCGGCGCATTCACTGACGCAAATGACGTTTAGAAACGTTCAGCGTAGTGTCCGAATTCTCCCTTGTTCGTTCCCTACACAGTGCACTATATCATGAACACAATATTGGGAATAGTGAGTGAGCGAATGAATAGGGAACGATTTCGAACACAGCTCCTGTCTCCTAAAGAACGGGGTCGAGGTTCACGTGCTGGCTCTTCCCGTCTTAGCCGCCACTACTTAGCTCATAGCGGCACAGGGCAGGGTTTAATGGTGCCCGAGTCTGGTACGGAGAGCTCCTCCTAAGCTGCTTCCCTGAGGCCCAACGGGGACTGAACCACATGTGTGTGCGAGCGCACGGCACAAAGCCCCTCTTAGCTCGCAGACACAATCCTTAACCTTGACCTCCGGCTACAGACTCCCCCGCCTTCCTCAGTTTGACCTCTGGCGTCTCACCCGACCTCACCCTGATTCACGACCCCCCCCCCCCCCCCCCCCCCCCTTATCAGGAAGTAGGCCAGCTGTCCCCAGCACCCAAGAGTACACATACGCACACACACACACACATGCTCATACATGCACACACACGTACACACAAACATACATACATAAGTACATGCCTACATACATGCGCACGCGCAAACACGCTCACACACACATACACAAATAACCACACACACGGACACACATGCATAAATACGTACATACATAAATACGTACACGCATACACACATACACATATGAACACACACATACACACACAAACATGCATACACAAACACACACACACACACACATACGTACATACACACATAAACACACACCCATACACACACATACACACAAGCATACATGCATGCATACACACACAAACGCACACACACACCTACACACATACACACACACAGACAAACACACATACACGCACACACACAGATACACACACACACACACACACAGATACACACGCACACACACACACACACACAGTTGGCCAAAGCCGCTCCGGATGAAGGGAGGGATAGGGTTAATGAACCGGACCCCCAGAGCCCCAGACAGGAGAAGGTTCTGGGCCAAAGGCCAAAGCAGCAGCAGACCCAGCCCCTCAAGACCCCGCCCCCCTCCCGAGTACAGTTAGAGTTACAGTGAGCAGCTCTGTTGATCAAGCAGAGGGCCGTGTTGGTGTTGGTCTGGGCTTTGTGGATTTCAAATGTCGCCGTTGAAGGATTGTGCGTACCTCTGCGTTTGTTGTTACACATGTGTGTGCGTGTAGTTGTGTGTGTGTGTGTGTGTGTGTGTGTGTGTGTGTGTTTCGGTGTGTGTGCACGCAAAGCCGAGCGTGTGTGCTATGTGTGAGTGTGTGCAGTTGTGTGTGTGCGTGAGGGTGTGTTTGTGCGCGTGTGTGTTAGTGTGTATGTGTGTCATGTATGAGTCTATATGCGTGGTGCTGTGTTGTAATCCCCCCCCCCCCCCCTGTGGACCACAGGAATGTGACATCAAATACCCCCTCCGCCGTGCGTAAACACGGGCGCCGCCGCTGGCCACCAGCTCAGGACACCTGTCCATCGAGGAGGGAGGGGCCAATGTGTGGGAGGGGCCAATGTGTGGGAGGGGCCAGTTTGTGGGAGGGGCCGACGCCGGCTCTGTTTCCTGAAGAGTGGCTCCGAGAGTGTTTGTCAACCTGACCCCATCTCACCGCTGAGGGCCCGCAAATAGAAAGCAGCATGCCTCACTGCAGAGGATGCCACACCCCCCCAGGTACCCGCGGTGATCGTGATTGGCCAGTCTGGTCAACAGGTCTGTTCAAACCTCAGCCCCTCACTGCAGAGGATGCCCCGCCCCCCAGGTACCCGCGGTGATCGTGATTTGCCAGTCTGGTCAACAGGTCTGTTCAAACCTCAGCCCCTCACTGCAGAGGATGCCCCGCCCCCCAGGTACCCGCGGTGATCGTGATTGGCCAGTCTGGTCAACAGGTCTGTTCAAACCTCAGCCCCTCACTGCAGAGGATGCCCCGCCCCCCAGGTACCCGCGGTGATCGTGATTGGCCAGTCTGGTCAACAGGTCTGTTCAAACCTCAGCCCCTCCCTTCATCCGTCCATAACTGTATGTCCATAGTCACACAGCGGCCCTAGAGTCCCAGTGAGCCGCTCGGAGTGAGTGCAGCCCTGCTCCTCCATCAGCCATCCACCTCCATCACCTGTGCCCTCACATTTACTCTGGACTTGAATGAACGACACAATTTCTATTGTAATTCTTTCAGATCGTGATGTCAACATCACACACCCACACTTTCCCAAGCTGAACGTTGATTGTTCCCGCTGCCATTTCAGTCCTCTAATCAGACGGTCTACACACTTATTAAACTTGTCAAGTGTTCAAATAATGGATCATTTGCTCTAAGATTATTATGATATAAAAATGTATTGATATAATCCTATGCTCCGACACAAACCAGACACACACACTCACACACGCACACACATACACATGCATACACACACACTCGCAGACGCATTTACAAATGCAAACAAACAACTGCACGGACCATATACAAGTACACACACATGCAGACACACGCACGCACGCACACACACACACACTGCATGGCACCACCTCCATATACAGCGTTTGCATCACTCCGCTCGTATCATCTGAACCATGATCTATTTTGGGCAATATAACCTTTGCTGCACTGAGCCAGCGGCTACCGAAAGCATAGGATAAGATAGCATGCTTATGTCCTAGCAGAGCTGTACCAATCATGCTCTGTGCTTTTAGATGTTAATCCAATTTGCCGTCCTTCAAAGCCATGCTTGGCCCGGGATTGTACTCATGGTAAATACCTCCAGACGCACTGGATACATCTCTTCCTAGCTGCCCCCGCCGGACACACGCTTAAGCTAAGAGATTTTTAATCACGCTTGATTAACGCTTTGTGATGTTTTAAATAACAAATGCTGCTGTATTTGTTGGCGTTTTAGTGATGAGGACAATGAAAGCCTTCAAATGTTGCATCGTGCTGCGGGCCGCTCAGCATCGGACTTTGAGGGACGTGTTAACGTGTGTCCAAGGCAACGGACCTGACAGAACAGGGAGCCCATCGCACGCCGCGAGGCTGGTCCTCCGCGAGGCTGGCCCTCCGAGAGGCTAGCCCTCCCTCTGTAGGCTGGCCCTCGCAGCGAGGGGCAGCCTACAGAGGGAGGGCTAGCCTCTCGGAGGGCCAGCCCCTAGCCTCTGCTCGGGGGGAAAGGAGTGGCCTCTGGTGGCGGACTTTGGTTGTGGAGGTTTCGGATCAGGCTGGAGAGGCAGAGTTCAGTTGCAGAGTTCAGAAAATATTCGATTCTTCGATGCAGCGCGATTCTCTCTAGAACGATTCCGTCTCGATGCAGATAAATGAATAATCAGAATTAAAAATAGAATAAAAACTTTTTGTTTTATTTTTAATTTGTTCGCCTGCTGCAACATTCTGTTCGCCAGAGAGGGATGATTTTAAAATTATTAAATTTATCTTCAGTGTGTATTGGCCAATCTGATTTGTCTTGACACGATTGCGATTCAGCCTGCGCATAGCATGCACGCAAACTCACACCCAGACACAAGAACTCCTTCTAATTCAAGAGCAGCTTTTTCTTTAATGACATAGAAAAGAAAGATTAGAATGAAAAGAAAACTGAAACCTATTTTTTACATACTTCCATTGTGTGTTGTGATGCAAGCTGCATTGATTATTGCATTGTTCATAGGAAGTCATATTTGTGACAAAGGCTTTTTCTCTAATAAAATATTAGAGAAGTTAATTCATCTGTTGATGTATTTAATGATCATCACAAAAGTAGGAAGTGATTAGCAAACTCTGAGTAGCAAACTCTAATGTATATATATATATTTTTGAAAATCACGCATGGAAATGTACATTAAAAAAATTGTTGCATCGAGATGCATCGATAATCGTTTTAGAATCGAATCGTTGACCTCGTAATCGGAATCGAATCGTGAGGTGCCAAGAGATTCCCACCCCCAGTGCCTTGGCAGATTGAACCGTCCACGGTGGGAGAGCCTCGCTACGGCCGCTGTTCCTCCGGTCCGGTCTCTGCTGTGTGTCTGAAACACTGAGGTTGAGCCCGGTTAGCCCTCCACAACGTCCTCGACGGAAGCAGATCCTTTGAGATCACTCTGTTCAGAGAAGACCGCGAGCATGCGACCCCTTGCCTTGGATGCCTTGCTCATAAGGTCTCGTGTCAGTGTGAGAGGAGCAGCACAGCCATTGGGCTTCGTGCAGAAACAAGCCTCCGTGGAACAGCCCCTCTGAGTTACAGCGCTCCAGTCAGGGCAGAGTGCGCTGGAGAGGGCGGGACGGGAGGAGGTGTGTGAGTGTTTTGGTCGCCAGCCAGGGAGCTAAACATATCGCAACCAGTTGAGCTATCAGCCCAGATCAGGATAGATGTGTTATTTGCGTACCATTGAGCACCTTTGCTCTCAGACAGAAAAGAGACACCAAGTACATTTACTGACTGCTACTACTACTGCTATTGGACTACTACAGCTGGGACTACTGCTTCTGTAACATGCATATCCTACACTCACCCTATGTGATCAGGTTTGTATAGCCGCTCTCTTGATTCTGATACACCTATCATCTATTGTTTGATTGAGTGTGTGTGTGTGTGTGTGTGTGTGTGTGTGTGTGTGTGTGTGTGTCTGTGTCTGTGTCAGTACTTGAAAGCATGTGTGTGTGTTTGTGTGTTTGCAAGTGTCTGTGTGTGTGTCCTTGCTGTACTTGCAAGCGAGTGTGTGTCTGTTTGTCTGTCTGGTATTTGTGTGTGTGGTTGTTGTTTACAACAATTTTCTCTGCCTGCTGGCGTTGTGTGCTCATCAGATGCTATATGTATTTGTTATATATTATATATAATTATAATAATATCCAGACAGAGGGGCTTAAATACATTGACATTTATCTTGATACAAAATGCAAAAACATGCTCATTAAATGTACCAACATATACTTGTATAAATATTCATGCATCGTGTTCTTATCTGCTGACCAGGACCCGATCTTTCTGCAGGTTATGAGCTCTATCCATGTTAATCATTTGTTATCTGGTTTAATGCTGCTCTCCTGCCAAGGAAATGTTTGACCTTACCTTCCCAAAATGTTAATCTTTGTGAAATAAGCATTAAGGGAAGAAAAATGAATAACAGAGTAAACCAGAACTAGTACTGATCTCTAAGGATCCCCTAGCTAGCTCTATCAATTACTTTAGGCATCTAGCTCTATCAGCTACGTCATGCAGCTAGCTCTATCAGCTACATTAGGCAGCTAGCTCGCTAGATTCCCTGCCCTCACTTTTTCTCTCAAGTTACGTAAGGAAATGTGTGACTCTTTTAGACAGCTATTTGGACAGCTTTTAATAGCTTGCATTGGCACATACATTCCTAATTACCTGTAAAGTACGTTCAGGTGTGAAACTTCGTGATTGGTACAATCTAAAGCCCTCTGGCATGCTTACCTCATGACCCTCATCCAGCGAGCACTAACATGCACCAGCCTAGGTCGACAACACATACCCTCTGCCACCGACAAAACTACCA
Organism: Pollachius pollachius; assembly: GCF_949987615.1. Taxonomy (NCBI): domain Eukaryota; kingdom Metazoa; phylum Chordata; class Actinopteri; order Gadiformes; family Gadidae; genus Pollachius; species Pollachius pollachius. The sequence goes on from NC_136952.1 coordinate 3,160,582, forward strand.
AACAGGGTCGCTGCTTACAAAATAAATACAAGCCTGACAGAAGGTCCTAGAAGGTGTGCTCAGTAGTGCCCGTAGGGAGTCCCAGGGTTAACGAGGCCTCAGAGGTGACAGAGGGGAACGACCGTCTTCACCTGTTAACACAGGAGGGATAATAATCTAAAGTACAATGACACACAGTGCGTTTGCAGCGGGCTCCTGCACCGCTCTGAACAACATGGACCCCTCAGTACCGAGGGATACACTGCGTATGACAGGGTGGAGACTGGTTAAGTTCTACCCGCCCTAATCGATGTAGAGCAAGGCAAGCTCCTCTTCTAGCAGATGAAACGGCATATACATCACAGAGCCGTCCTGCCAGCAATCTGCCAGTGATGAATAATGTCTCCGCGTATTACTGACATTTCTCACGCCTTTCAAAAGTGCACAAAATGCACGCACACTGACCGTCTTCTGGCCAATTGCCGTGAGAAGTTAAGCACTTTAGCTTGGTTAATAACCAACCACAAAGTGAGTGGAAGTCTGACTCTCAGACTCTAAGACACACTGACAGACAGTCAGACACAATGACAGACATTCAGACACACTGACAGACACTCAGACACACTCTAAGACACACTGACAGACACCCGGACAGGGTGAACCGTTAGCAGTAGGTAATGATATCCTCGCCTCAATGCCAGACGCTAATAAAGTAGTTATTAATAAAAATAATATGACCAAATTAATGTAGATACAATAACAAGCACTCGGATCAAATACAAATAACAAAATACCTAAAAGTAAATCAAACATGTACTACAGATGCACGTCATTCGAATGATGCCCCTTCTCTTATTACCTCCATCCATCCACCCAAACCTCCTCCCCCTTTGTGAGGAATGCAGCGACCACTGTTCTGATTTGAGAACAACATAATGTCCTTGTATTCAAGGTCATGTGGTCGGCGATATGTTCAGGATCCAGCCAGGGAAACCCATACAACCCATTTGGACAGTTTTTTTCCTCCATTCACGTTTCCTGCTCCATAATGTGCCTGGAAACATCCCTCAGCCAATGGGGCGGCGCCACAAAGCTTGTCTGACTGGAATTAGGTTTCATTCACCGCTCGGCAGTGAACACACACTCCCCCTTCCCCTCACGTGAAACCTGCATTAGATGTACAGTATTGTGGTGCAGGAGGACGGCGTGTGCAGGTGTGTGTTCCACCTGCATGGCGGCCTCGTCCTTTGAAACCTGTCCTCGTTTCCTGGTGAAACGAGCCTGCTGCTAATTATTGAAGAACAGACGACCGTCCTGTCCTCTGACCACGTCCCCCTCTCTCCCTTCGTCTCTCTCTCTCTCTCCCCCCGTCTCCCCCCTCTCTTTTTGGGGTACACAGATGACTGCCTCAGAGGGTCCTGCGAGGTCAGCTGCAGGAATGTTTGGCTGCGCCCGCCGCCAGCGATTTATGGCTTCTATTTCAGGTCTGATGAGGGTTTAGCTGCAGCTCAGATGAGGAACCTGGACAGCTACAGCCTGGCTATTGCCAGACCAAGCTCCGTCGCAGATTGCACGTTGGCCTGGAGAGGCTGCTGTCGTTTTCTTCAGCACAAGAGGCGTGATCCACGGACCTTGATCAAACGACTCTGCCAACAATTGGCTGCTTGCCGTCGCTTCCCTGTCGTCATTTTGTTAAACCAGCCAACAGTGCTCCAGCGGGAAAAGCCAGCTTGGGGAATTGGCTCCCGTAGAGGTGGATCAGAAGCAGGAAGAAATGTATCGCTCCTCTACAGCCCCTGCTGCGGGGCGAATTCAACTTTGCCAGAACGGGCTGGGGGTACCCAGTTTACGACAGATACAGTCTCAGAGCTCTATACCCACATGCTGGCTCTCTGGCTAGCTTCAGGGCCGTTTTGGACTCTTTATTTTACAGTGTTATGATTGTGATTTGCTAATAGTTTACCTCTCCAAGTGGGAGGGGTTGAGTCTTGGGTGCTGGTGGCCCACTGCGGTGGGTTTGATGGACAGGTTTGATGGACGGGTGTCTTAGAGGCTAGGACAGCTTCAGATAGTTTGGTTATCGTTTTGTTGGAAGTGATCGTTCTGAGGATTCGGTTGTCGCCGTGGTGATGACAAATTAAATGCTAATCACACTTCACATCCACAAAATCACAGACACCCCCAACATGGCCAACAAGTCTAATCCCTCCCCCAGTATCTCCTAACCGTTCCCGTGATGGCTGCTACTTCAGAGCGGAGTGTCTGCTGCGTCTGACAGGGGCTGTCAGCAGAGATCTGCACAGAGCATGCAGGCAGTGTGTGTGTGTGTGTGTGTGTGTGCGTGTGTGTGTGTGTGTGTGCGGGCCTGTGTGTGTGTGTGTGTTTGTGCTGGCCTGTGTGTGTCTGTTTGTGTGTGTGTGTGTGTGCGGGCCTGTGTGTATGTGTGTGTGGGGGGGGGGCTTGTGTGTGTGTGTGTGTGGGCCTGTGTGTGTCTGTTTGTGTGTGTGTGTGTGTGTGCGGGCCTGTGTGTATGTGTGTGTGGGGGGGGGGGCTTGTGTGTGTGTGTGTGTGTGTGTGTTTGTGTCTTCTATACCAGTCCCAACTGCCATCTCAGCATAGGAAGGCAAATCCTGATACGCAACATGACAGCATAATAACGGTCGCTGTTGGCAACCCTCACATGCAGAAGCACATGCAGACACCACGCACACGCACACGCAGACACACAGAAATGCACGCAGAGACACACGAAGACACACACGCATGCAGACATACACACAGATGCACACGCAGACGAACACTCAGACGAACATATACACGCACGCAGACGCACAGTCAGACACACACAGACACGCAAGCAGACACGCACGCAGACGCACACGCAGACACACACACGCATGCCGACATGCACCCACGCAGACACAGACGCAGACACACACTCTGACGCACACGCAGAAACACACGCAGACACGCACGCAGACGCACGCACACACGCAGACATACGCGTAGTTACACGCGCAGACGCACAAACACACACACACACACATGCAGACACACGCAGACACGCTCCCGGGCGCTAGCTTGCCCGCAGCAGTCCTACATGTTGTACCCCCCTCCGCGACCCGCCCCCTGGGGCGATGAGCGCGACCTGGAGGTGGAGAGGAGACGGCTGTCGTGGATCCGCTCCCGGCCCCCCGGTCCACCTCCTGTAACACAGGACGGACCCCCCTCCTCGGTCGCTGTGCCCATCCTGATCCTGATGGTCTCCCCCCTCCGGCTTGGGGGGGGGTGGGGTTACTGTTGGTGGATTCATGTGATAGACCAAAGACAACGTTGTTGTCCTCGGCTAACCCTACTGGAAGGCTTTCCCAGACACACCGGCACAGCTGTGATGATCTGACTGATGCACTGTTGTCATTCTTTGTATTCTTTTAAACATACTAATCGTTATCTCTCTCTCTCTCTCTCTCTTTCTCTCTCTCTCTCTCTCTCTCTCTCTCTCTCTCTCTCTCTCTATCGCTCTCTCTCTCTCGCTCTCTCTCGCTCTCTCTACCCTAGGTGGCTCGATGGCCCGAAGAGGAAAAGGAAGAACAGCCAATGTTCGGTGAAGAGCATGACTGGTGAGTGCAAATGTGTGTGTGTTCATGTGTCTGTTGTGTGTGAGAGAGAGAGTGAGAGAGAGAGAGAGAGAGAGAGAGAGAGAGAGAGAGAGAGAGGGAGAGAGATGGGCGAGAAAGAGATGGGAGAGAGAGAGGACTAAATGAAAACCGTAAAAACTCTTTGTTCACTCAGGGTTGAGCCCTTCAATCCAAAGGGATTCACTGATCAGGTTACACATCCGCAAACAAACACACACACACACACACACACACACACACACACACACACAATCACTCACAAACATACACACACACACACACTAAAACAGACACAATCACCACACACACACTTTTACATGAAGTCAAAGCGCAATGCAGCACGCAGCAATACCTTGCAGAGCAAAACAAGAAAATCTTTGCTGCTGGACTCTTTAATTAAAAGCA
>NC_136952.1:3164803-3167303 GCF_949987615.1 Pollachius pollachius
AAATTCCACAGCCATTAAACTTTCCTGGCCACCGCTCAGAAAACAGCCCGGTGGGTGTGTGCGGGTGGAGGCGGGGTTGGGAGGTGGGGGGGGGTTGGTCTTTCCTCTCCTCTCTGGATATCACAGGATCCTGTGGTCCAGGCAGACTCCCTTAAATAAAGAGCTGACCTCATTCTTGTTTTCGCTCGCCGATCGGGTTTCCTCCAGAGCGTCTGCCGGTCCACGGGAAGAGCGCGGTCACGCACACACACGGGCACATGAACACGCACACAATCGCACATGCACAAACGCACGCACGCACGCACGCAAACACAGGCGTACGTGCGCATGCACACACACACACACACACAAGCAAACACACACACACACAAGCAAACACACACAGGCACACGCAATGACGCACACACACGCAAACCCGCACATGCAGGCACACACATGCACATGCACGCACAAACACGCACATGCACACGCTCGAATTCAAACACACACACACACGCGCGCACACACGCTCCAGACATGTCCGCTCCCATCTTGTGGGCCCCAGCGAGGGCCGAACGCGTGGTCAGATTAGTGAAAGGTAAACAGCCAATCAGACGCTGGGATCTCAAGGCTTCGGGGGTCTCCGGGGGGTGTCTGGGAGTCCGTCCACCCGCGCCGGCGGTAACACAACACAAACACTGCAGATGGCCCACCTGGATGGGAAGTGCGGGGGTGTTGCTATTCTGGACCACTTTTCACTTTCTCAACCTACCCCCCCCCCCCGTCCAGACACGAGCAGCTACCTGGTCTCCACCTCACCAGACAAAGGAGCAGAAGTCCTGGGGCTGCTGTTAGCCCGCTAGCTCACTCTCTATGACGCATCCTCATGGCCCGCGTAGCGCTTAGCCCGCTAGCTCACTCTCTATGACGTATCCTCATGGCCCGCGTAGCGCTTAGCCCGCTAGCTCACTCTCTATGACGTTTCCTCGTGGCCCGCATAGCGCTTAGCTGCTGGGCTAACCCACCGTGCTGTTAGCCCGCTAGCTCAATCTCTATGACGTATAAACATGGCCTGCGTAGCACTTAGCCGCTAGGCTAGCCCACTGTGCTGTCCATCGGTCCCAAATAGCTGTGATTTTCGTTACAATCGGTACAATTCGTAATGTCGACCTCCCTACCACGTCTATCGAATAAGGGTCGTAACAACTGCCGAAAATGTTGGATGTACTGTTTGTTGTGTAACTGTCGTTATGTACACAATTTGTAATATTTAACTGGCCATCCATGCATGCTGCTTCACCCATTTAAACCCTTTTTTTAAGTTATGATATTGGCCATATAGTTTCTATTCCACAATACTTGAGGACACAGTGATAATAATAATAATAATAATAATAATAATAATAATAATAATAATAATAATAATAATAATAATAATAATTGATCAGTTTTTTATAGCGCTTATTTCTAAATACTCAAAGATGCTTTACAAATAAGAAAGGAATACACAGACAGTACAGACACTCAAACAAAAGGGAAAAATAAACAACACCACAACAATAGGCAACACATTAAGAGAGCGGGAGAGAGAGGAAGATGGCAAAGGATGATTTGTCAAATGTTGTAGGTGGTCCTGAAGAGATAGGTTGGATCAAAACTTCTGACTCTGAACCCAAAGACTCATGTTATGAGCTCGCTGGTAACATTGTTTTTTTCCGAGGTGAATTATCAGTTAATGGAAAGTGGTTAGTAGTGATGCATTGTTTCGGAATCTTGTTTCAGCATTTCTGAAAGAAGACGGGAAGCAGTAAATCCTCTTCCGTCTCTTTAGTCTGCATCTGAATCAGTGTTCTGCTGGTTCTTGTGGAACAGACGTCATGTAAACATGCGTATTGGAAGGTGATCTTAGTGATGAAAAGTCTTCTCTGAAGGGGAACTGTATGCGTTGAACTTTCTTTTCATTCATCCGAGGGCCATAAAGACATCGGTATCAACAGACAGACGAGACTGGTTGTAGATAAGGCAGCATTCCTCACAGAAGCCCCCTCCCACACCTCTTCATTTAACTTCTTGTTTTGTGGGTCTGCGTCTTGGTGGGACTCCAGACTCAGTCACTTTCTCCTGCTCGCTTTATCTCCTTTACCTCCTTTTACTGCCCTAATCCCCGGGGATTTAGTGGGCCAAAGCAGCTGCTGGAACCTGTTAAAAACCAGACATATGGGAGGGAGAGAGAGAGAGAGAGAGAGAGAGAGAGAGAGAGGTGACAGGAGGAGGAGGAGCCTAAAGAGCTGACACCTGTAGCAGAAGCCCCCCCCCTTTCCCGTCAGGTTTTTTTATGACAGGGAGAGGGCAAGACCTGGGGGAGGGGAGGAGGGGGGGTTCTGACAGGGAGAGGGTGAGACCGTGGGAGGGAGAGGGTGAGACCTTGGGGGGAGAGGTTCTGACAGGGAGAGGGTGAGACCGTGGGAGGGAGAGGGTGAGACCTTAGGGGGAGAGGTTCTGACAGGGAGAGGGTGAGGCC
>NC_136952.1:3174803-3184803 GCF_949987615.1 Pollachius pollachius
TGCTAAGCGACAGTCCGTATGGACTTACCCTTACACCGAGAGGACATTTTATGTTTCCATTTAGAGAGAGAGAGAGAGAGGCAGAGGCAGAGAGAGAGTGAGAGAGATGGAGAGAGAGAGAAAGAGAGAGAGAGAGAGAGAGAGAGAGAGGCAGAGGCAGAGAGAGAGTGAGAGAGAGAGAAAGAGATAGAGAGAGACAGAGAGAGACAGAGACAGACTGGCAGTGACGGAGAAATCTGAGAAAGCATGAGGGATCGATGGGAGAGAGAGAAATAGAGTGGCTGGTTGCTTTTGAATCCCTGTATATTAACCTTCTCGTGTGTGTGTTTGTGTATGTGGGTGTGTGTGTGTCCTCTTAAGTGTGAGGGGTTTCAGACGGTGAGCTCTGCAGTAGAGGCTAGGTTCGGAAGGCTCCGGTGAGCTGCTTGGCTCTGCGGTCCCTGGACACTCTGGAATATTCTGCAGGACCTTGGGAACGCCGCGCCTCTGTCTCGCTTCCCAGCGAGAGAACCTGATCCTAATCTTCAAACGCCTTTTTTCACCCAAAAAAAAACCTGAACACATGTGCTTCAACACACACACACACACACGCACACACGCATGCACACACACACACGCACACGCACACGCACACGCACGCACACACACACACACACACACACACACACACACACACACACACACACACAGAGACACACACTCTGTCAGAAGCCAGACACAAGTCGGAGCCCACAGAGTCTAAAAGAGACACCGGAGTCTTTGTTGTCTCGAGTCGCAGGGTCTGGCGGCCATGACACCTCCTCCCGACAGCGGTCCCGATCCAGGGTCAGTCACTCTGGGAGCCGCGCCGTGATGGATGGGCCCTCCGCCGGCCAATGGCAGCGCTCCTAGGGACCCCCGCCCCCCCGGTGGGCTCGTCAAACCCTAGACACTGAGGAGGTTGAGGAGGGAGAGAGACAGAGAGGGGGGGAGGGGGGGAGAGAGAGAGAGAGACAGAGAGGGGGGGAGGGGGGGAGAGAGATGGAGAGTGAGGGGGGGGAGAGAGAGAGAGAGAGACAGAGAGGGGGGGAGGGGGGGAGAGACAGAGAGGGGGGGAAGAGAGAGAGGGAGAGACAGAGAGAGACAGAGAGAGAGAGAGAGAGTGAGAGAGTGAGTGAAAGAGAGAGAGAGAGACAGAGACAGAGAGAGAGAAAGTGAGAGAGAGAGAGAGTGAGAGAGAGTGAGAGAGAGAGAGAGAGAGAGAGAGAGAGAGAGAGAGAGAGAGACAGAGAGAGACAGGATTGATGTGTTCTTGTGGATGATGGGGGGGGCTTGCTATGGTTGTGCTAGCAGGGATAGAAATGGTAGGTCGGGGGTCTGGACTGTGTGAAATGTCCTCTTTGGGTTGGACTGGTGCGTTGGTATGCTCATCCTCGTCACTACTGGTTCCCATGGCGATGGACAGCAACATTAACCTGCAGAATAAGTGCTTGGTTCTATTGGACCGCACATATCATTTCACAGACATATGTTGGTATGCATTTATCTTTATAAGCAGCGTTAAAACGACATGTGTGTTCAGTGTGTGTCTCCTGGATCCACCCTCGCTTTGGTTCTGAATGGTTGGACCTCACTGGGACTGAGCTCCGGTCCCACTGGGAGCATCCAGAGTAAACACCGGCGAGATACAGAGAGGAATGGGGGGGCAGGGGGGAGGGGGGTTGGATGTGGTTCTGAAGGTCAATCACTCTTGTTATCCAACACGCATCAAAAAAAAAAACGCTTCTGCAGGAAGTATTGGATAATTTAGCGTTTCCCCCCCCGCCCCCACCTTAACTCTATCCCGAGTGATGCTGCGATGGAAACGTTGAGATTTACAACCCCTGAGGACCCGCCAGTCAGAGAGATAGAGGGTGGAGGTGGGGGGCTCTGTGGGGGGGGTGAGGGTTAGGGTTAGGGGGTCTCCTCACTGACCACATCCCACACACAGGCCTTCACAGGCCGTCGGGACCCACCGGGTCTGCCTGCTGCCCGGGTAGAGCCGCCTGCGTGTGTTAGCACACGTTAACGCACGCACACCCACGCACGCGCTCACACACACACACACACACATACAGGCACACACGCAGACACACACAGGCAAACAGGCTCACATGCACATACAGGCATGCACATAAGCAGACACACACGCCAGACAAATGCGGACGCACACACACACGCGCACACGCAGACACACACAGGCACACACATGAACACAACCGCAGACACACACACGCACGCACACACACACACGCGCGTGCACACACACACACACACACACACACACGTCCAGATCCAAACCAAGGCCTATACTCCCCGACATGACAAGCAAATGGTAACACACGCACACACACACACACACACACGCACGCACGCACACACACACACACACACACACATACCGACACACACGCACACCTTCCTTATGTTCCTCCATCATCTCAACGGCCGTCTTGGGAGGATGTGCAGAAGACGGCACACACTTCCTTCCTCCTCCTCCTCCTCCCATGCCGCTGTTTAGAAGTCTGCCGTCTCACATGTGTTTGAGGCGGAACACACACACACACACACACACACGCACGCACGCACACACACACACACACACACACACACACACACACACACACACACACACACACACACACACACACACACACACACACACACACGCACGCAAGGTGGGCCTGAAAGGGAGGAATTGATTTGCAGGTGGCCTTAAAAACAATGAGGAGCGAAGTGGAAGAAAGGGATGTGTGTGTGTGGGTGTGTGTGTGTTTGTGTGTGTGTGTGTGTGTGTGTGTGTGTGTGTGTGTGTGTGTGTGTGTGTGTGGTGTGTGTGTGTGTGTGTGTGTGTGTGTGTGTGTGTGTGTGTGTGTGTGTGTGTGTGTGTGTGTCTGTGTGTGTGTGTTTTTCAGTATGTGTGTGTGTGTGAGTGTGTGTAGACATCGGGATTAGAAGAAGAAGGAAAGAGGGAGAATAGCTGGGTTTTGGGGTGGGGCGGGGGACCATATTGTAGCGTTCCGTTCCTCCGGGGGGTATTTCTGTTGACGAAGCCCAGCGGTCTGTGGTCGGTTCCTGGGCGGCGTTGGAAGAGGTGAGGCGGACATGTCTGATGTCTGGGACCCTCAGTGTCAGGGGGGGGGGGGGCTGCTGAAAATGTCCAGAAGAAGGTCTGACTCCTGGGCCAGTCTGGTGTCTCCTAACGTCTCCTGGAATAGTCTGGTGTCTCTTAACGTCCAGGAGAGAGGCTGACTCCTGGACCAGTCTGGTGTCTCTTAAAGTCCAGGAGAGAGGCTGACTCATGGACCAGTCTGGTGTCTCAGCCAGCACACTACAGCTGTTCCTTGGGGCGTAATGGAGGCTCAGGAGGTACAGGGTTGGATGGTAACCGGAAGGTTGCTAGCTCGATCCCCGGCTCCTCCTAGCTGAGTGTCGAGGTGTCCCTGAGCAAGGCACCTGACCCGACGAGCTGGCTGACGCCTTGCATGGTTGACACCGCCGTTGGTGTCGGAATGTGTGCATGGATGGGTGAATGTTAGGCTCATAAAGCGCTTTGAGTGGACAAGCACGATATAAATGCAGTCCATTTAGCATTTACTTTCTGATTTCCTCGCTCACTGTGTTTTTATTGTAACTGGCAGACGTGGGTTTATTTATCTGGACCCAGTCTGACTCGTGAGCCGGTTTGCCTTGTGGGACGGTCTTTGATGTGACCCGGTCTTTGATGTGACCCGCCAACTGTTAACAACATACCTGCACTCGCCGCTCCGAGGGAATGTCTGGTGGCGCTGACCTTCACACTCACGGCATCCGTCATCTCACTTCCTCCTCAGTCACTCGCCGCCCGGGTTTTCAAGATAAAAGCCTATTATTTTTAGGGCTGTTCAACAACAGCTTGATTCACTTCTGGCAGCTTGAGAAATATGTAATGATTATTATGTATTATGCATAATTGTAATTATATAAAATGAATGAATTTAACTTTAATGTAGTTCCAAATGAAAGTTCTATTATCATTTTGATGCTTTTTAATTTGTGTAAATGTTTGAATAACAACATAGCAAACTGATCATAGTTAAAGGTCTGTGTGGCTATAATATATAGAATATCTAATATCTATTTTTCATTATGCAGATTTTCTGTAAATATTCTGTAAAGGAAAAGAAAGGCGTTAAAGCGATGCTGTAGTTTAGATCACATGTCTGCTATGTCCTCAAACGTACTATAAATATATATACTGTTCTTTAAATCAATACATGTGTGACTGAAGCTTATTTATTCAAACCATTACTGTAGTTTAATGAAGTCACCACACCTCAGAATTCTTCTTCTGACTGAAGCCTTTCGGACCATCGGGAAAGAAATAGAAAGTGTTTGTTTTCCCCCCCGATTCCCGAAAGTTATTTCAGGAATGTTTCCTGCTGTTCTGGAATATCTGCTTTTCCAATCAGCTCGGTATTAACGCTCCTCTGAGCGTCTCCTGATCTCGGTGGCCGCCGCCGCTGCGACTGTCGTCTGGCCCGCGTCGCCAGCCGCTCTCTGGCAGAACGTCTTGTGTTCCAAGCCCTCTCTGCTTCCTGCAAAACGCTCCGGCGCTTTCTGGAGGTCCGCAGAGCCGAGGAACCCACTGTGAATCAAAACAAACGGGATGAGTGGCAGTAAGGGAAGTGGCGCTCATGGTTTATACTTCACCTTCGCTCTTCAGTCATCGCTGGCCGCTGCGTTTTAAAACACACCAGCCGCTCATCCAATCACAGCCCCGTCCCGCTAAATCTAATCCCTGGATTGGGCCTCCCCTGCGGCCTTCTTTAATAAACCGCCTGTGGTGCAAGAACAACATTCCAGCGTCGATTGGTTAACTCTGCTGCTATTAATACCGTCATTACGACGGGACGGCGTTTATTTGGACTACCATTACCGCTAATACAATAATAACCCCCCTAATAGAGGCCAGTGTGGGGGGGGGTGGGTTCGGGCCGGGGTAGTGCTGCTTGTTCCACTCACCCCCCCCCCTCCCAGCAGCTGCAGCTGTGAGGGGGGGGGGGGGGGGGGGGGGGGGGGGATTGCGGTCAGCCGTACAGTAACACTTGACCCGTACCCAGCGTGAAACGAACGTGTGAAACGACCGTGCCCTCCTGCCTCCATCCGTCCCCGTCCCCCCCTCCATCCGTCCCCAGGGGGGGGGGGGGGGGGGGGCTAACCTCTGTGGGCTTTGTTTGGCCCGGCTCCGGACCCCTCCCCCCCCCCCACGAACATAAGCCCGCCATTGTGCGGGCGGCGGGGGCCTATAGCATCGCTCGGCGCTTGTTTTCTTTGGGAAGCAGGAAATTGGCTGACTGGCTACCTGCTACAACAACATCCTGTACTTGAGGAGTCGGCCGTCTCTCTCTCTGCCCCGTACCCACCTATTATTTCCCCTTTCCATCACGCCCGCCCCCCACCACCGTGCGCGGGCTGGTCCCGGTTCCACTCAGGTGGAGATCAAATTGGCCCCATCCAGATGCTTCCGTTGGAAATAGCGCAGGGGCCACAGAGCGGCTGGCCGGCAGTAGCTCAGGGGGGAACCGCAAGGTTGCTAGTTCGATCCCCGGCTCCTCCCAGCTGAGTGTCGATGTGTCCCTGAGTGAGACGCCTCGCCCCGGCTGCTCCTGACGAGCCGGCTGTCGCCTCCCGTGGTTGACTCCGCCGTCGGTGTGTGAACGGGTGAATGTCGGGTAATGTTGTAAAGCGCTTTGGATAAAAGCGTCATATTAATGCAGTCCATTTACCATCGTGCCCCCCGCCCCCCACACCCTTCTTGACATCGGCCCTCTCTGTTCCTCCGTCCGCTGAGTGGGACCACAGCCGACGGCGTGCAAAGTGAGCGCGCCTCGTGAAAGGCACGCTCACACTCAGGTCCTCTCAGAGCCCGCCAGGTCAATTTGGTCCAATCAGGGTGATCCGTGGCCGCCGGCCGCTGTGAAAACATCCTCCAGGATTACTGAAGGTGGTGTGGAGGTGGGGGCCCGGGACCGCGGTTGATTCGGATCGGGAAGTTCGGGATATCACCACTCACACACACACACGCGGGGATGTAATGAGGGGAATCAGCCGGGGTCGGCGAGGGGATTTCCCTGCCTGTTGTTCTATCGCTCCGTCCAGGAGAATCCCACTCCAACAGATAATCACACAGGTGGCGTTCTACAGGGCCACGTGCAATAAAGGATGATGGATGACTGATGGGTGCATCCGTACGCACACACAGGCTTAGGACACACCACCACCCACACACAGAAATACACACACAACCACACACACAGAAATACACACACACCCACACATAGAGAAATACACACACACCCACATACATACTGAAAAACACACACACGCACACACATAGAAACACACGCACACACGCAAACACGCACAGAAAAACACACACACCCACACACACACAAACGCACGCACACACGCACACACACGCACACACACACGCACACACACACACACACACACACACACACACACACACACACACACACTTTTTTATAGTGCTTGATGAGAGCTATATTGAAAATAATATTTTAAACCATATTTCCAGGGGACAGCCTAGCCCGGTATGGAATCCCTCTAAGTGGAGGTAGTAGTCTCGGTCATAAAGTCACGAGCAGAGAAAACGTCCACACACCACTCAGGTTTCAGCCACCGGCTCCGCTTCGCCTTCTGTCAAATCATAACTCAGTAGATACGGCCGAGGAAATGATCCACATATATATATTCACAAATTTGGAACAGATCTTTTTATTCTTTTTTTTTCCCCCCCACAGATAAGAAACATGTGTTTTATCGATGGCATTCAAAGGTACAAAAAAAAAAAAAGATAAAATAAGTGGGTTGACATACAAACCGTTTTTAAAGAGAGGAAAATCAGGGCGATACAGAAACCGATAGGCAGGCACTCGTGGTTTGGCAGCTCTGTGAGCAGTATGAGTATCCCCAGGTGCTCAGAGTCCAGAGTCAAAGGCCGTGATTGAAGGTCCGGTCAGCGAGGAGAAGCTCTCAAACGCGATCTCATCACAGGCAAGCCGCCGCGGACGCAGCTCGCCGCTATCGCTGGAGTGTGTCATCGCTCTGAAACGCTCAGATTGGCCGAGCTCTGCCAGCATAGCCCTTCAGTCCCCAGACTCCCACAGGCCGCAGGCAACGAAAAACACATTGGTCTTATTATTATTGTATTTCTGGGATGAAATGGACTTTAATATCGACAGTTTATCAAGTGTCAACGCTACAGTATTGACAACATCAAACACCCAACAGCAAATAGCCAGTGTCCTCGTGGTTTGATGTACAGCGAATCCGTGGAAGGGTTCCCTCACAGTGGTGAACGGGTTCCCTTTGGGCGTCGACGTGTCCACACGTCAACATGTCCATGTGTCAACATGTCCACAAGTCAACATGCACACGTGTCAACATGTCCAGCCGACACTCTTACGTCACGCACACGTTCTCCATCTTCTTGCCAGACCCTTATGAAGTATATCTGTTTTACAAAACCGGGCTCCCAAAGCTGAACCGTTGTTTCTTTGCTGTTTCTTCTGCTGATGTTGTTGTTGTTGTTTATTCGGAGCTCGGCGACGCGGCCGAGTCGTTGTCATCGTTGTCGAGGTCGCCCGGAGACAAGGACTGGCCCCCCTTCACACGCTTCCACTTCATCCTCCGGTTCTGGAACCACACCTTGACCTGAGGGGACAGAACCCGGTCATTAGTTAGTTTAGAACCAGACCTTGACCTGAGGGGACAGAACCCGGTCATTAGTTAGTTTAGAACCAGACCTTAACCTGAGGGGACAGAACCCGGTCATTAGTTAGTTTAGAACCAGACCTTAACCTGAGGGGACAGAACCCGGTTATTAGTTAGTTTAGAACCACACCTTGACCTGAGGGGACAGAACCCCGTCATTAGTTAGTTTAGAACCACACCTTGACCTGAGGGGACAGAACCCGGTCATTAGTTAGTTTAGAACCAGACCTTAACCTGAGGGGACAGAACCCGGTCATTAGTTAGTTTAGAACCAGACCTTGACCTGAGGGGACAGAACCCGGTCATTAGTTAGTTTAGAACCTTGACAGAACCCGGTCATTAGTTAGTTTAGAACCTTGACACAACCCGGTCATTAGTTAGTTTAGAACCTCGAAAGAACCTGGTTATTAGTTTGTTTAGAACCAGACCTTGACCTGAGGGGACAGAACCTGGTCATTAGTTAGTTTAGAACCTTGACAGAACCCGGTCATTAGTTAGTTTAGAACCACACCTTGACCTGAGGGACAGAACCCCGTCATTAGTTAGTTTAGAACCAGACCTTAACCTGAGGGGACAGAACCCGGTCATTAGTTAGTTTAGAACCTCGACAGAACCCGGTCATTAGTTAGTTTAGAACCTCGAAAGAACCTGGTTATTAGTTTGTTTAGAACCAGACCTTGACCTGAGGGGACAGAACCCGGTTATTAGTTAGTTTAGAACCACACCTTGACCTGAGGGGACAGAACCCCGTCATTAGTTAGTTTAGAACCAGACCTTAACCTGAGGGGACAGAACCCGGTTATGAGTTTGTTTAGAACCTCGACAGAACCCGGTTATTAGTTAGTTTAGAACCTCGACAGAACCTGGTCATTAGTTAGTTTAGAACCTCGACAGAACCCGGTCATTAGTTAGTTTAGAACCTCGACAGAACCCGGTTATTAGTTAGTTTAGAACCTCGAGAGAACCCGGTTATTAGTTAGTTTAGAACCTCGACAGAACCTGGTTATTAGTTAGTTTAGAACAATTTTCACCTGAGGGGGCAGAACCGTTTATTCAGTTACCAATTTCTCAGACGAGGCCCACATCTTATATTTGTGTGCGTCGAATTGTGTTAAGATCTTTTTTTTTAGTAGTTTAGAACCCAAACCCTGGATCTTTTTTCACGCATTTATGTGCTTTTCATTATACAGTGATAAAGAGGGGAGGACATGCAGCAAATGACCACGGGCAGGATCGAACCCGGGTCGCTGCGTTCAGGACTTGGCCTATATGGTACACGTTCTACCCAGTGGGTCCCTGTTTATACTTTTCTTTGAGATACCAAACAACGAATTAAAAGAGGAAAGTCAGGCAGCAGAAGAAGAGCAGACACATTCTCCCCCTCAAATCTCACAGTGCATCGCACAATTGGCCTAATCCTCTTTCTGGCGGCTCTTAGGGTGGGGGGGCTGGCTCGGACGCGCTCCCCAGACGCAGACCCCAGCAGGTCGCTGGGACGGCCAGCAGGAAGTCAGCCTACACACACAGGATGTAGGTCTGCTCCCCGCCATCGATTGTTGTGAGGTTTTGTGGTGCAAAAAAAAGAAGAAGAAAATAATGAGCTCATGATATCATTCTTTGGGCCGGCCGCCGCCAAGAATAGCAGCGGCGAGAAAGATCCACACATGCTCACACACGCGCTCACATGCACGCTCACATGCATGTGAGCGTGCATGTGAGCGAGCACTATTCGATACTGCATCGAGAATAGGCTGAGTGCGGAGAGTCGAGGGGAGAGGAGAGAGGAGAGGAGAGGAGAGGGGAGGGGAGGGGAGGAGAGGAGAGGAGATGAGAGGAGAGGAGAGGAGAGGAGAGGAGAGGGGAGGGGAGAGTAGAGGAGAGGAGAGGAGAGGAGAGGAGAGGAGAGGAGAGGAGAGGGGAGGGGAGGGGAGGAGAGGAGAGGAGAGGGGAGGGGAGGAGAGGAGAGGAGAGGACAGAGAGGAGAAAGAAGAGGAGTGGAGAGGAGAGGAGAGGAGAGCAGAGGAGAGGGGAGGGGAGGAGGGGGGAGAGGAGTTGAGAGGAGAGGAGGAGGAGGAGGAGGAGGAGGAGAAGGAGAGGAGAGGAGAGGAGAGGAGAGGAGAGAAGTGCCAAGGGATCTAAACTTGGTAATCTTGGTCTGCGTTCTTTTTCCTTGTGTGAAATATTCACTCAGCACAGTGACATT
>NC_136952.1:3189803-3195189 GCF_949987615.1 Pollachius pollachius
GAAAATGGTTCTAATTTGTCAAAAGTGAGGAGTTGTTGTACTGCCAGGCGGGCTGGACCTGAACGGGCTACGGGGCCAGATGTGACCGCTTCAGACGTGTGTGTGTGTGTGTTTGTGTGCGTGTTAATGTGTGTGTGTGTGTGTGTGTGCGTGCGTGAGTGTGCGTCCTCCATTGTGTGCTGTAAGGTGTGCCGCGGCTGGGGTCTGGCTAAGTCCGGTCCAGGCCTGTCGTGGGCCAGCGTTTGGAAGCACAACACCTGGCGACTGAGATTTAGTGGGCCGGCAAAACAGCCCTCACTAGACGGGCCCCCATAAATAACGCGCTCCGCTGGAGGCTGTAAACTGGGGGCCGGGGGGCCCGCAGCGTCTGGTGAAACGGTGCAAAAGGGCCGGAAAACCAGAGGAGAAAATATGGTGTTTTTTTTTAACAGATTCACGTGTTTGTAGTCCTCGTTTTAAGATAATTTATTGTTTTAATTGTCTGCGCTCACTAGTGGTTTGTATTATTGAATCATCTGCCGTGATGACAGCAGCAGACCACGTAGCGAACGGTCTGAAGACCGGGTCCAGATGGTCTGAAGACCGGGTCCAGACCGGGTCCAGACTGCTGGGTCTTGGCCCCGGAGTCTGGCGTGGGGGTCTGGGTCTGGCCCCGGGGGCCTGCGGTGGTCCGACCGGTTGCGTGCGCTCCGTGAGAGATTGTGTTACGGGTTTTTAGAAGGACAAGGAAAACGTGGACGGATCAGAATGTTTGAAAGAGAACCAGACGTGAGAGAGAAGTGGGCGAGCAATCCAGTGGCTATAGCAGACGTGGTCTGGGGGGGGGGGGGTTTAGATCCAGACTGGAGTTAATGGGGTCTCGTCCCGTTCTGTACAGAAGCATGTGTTATGCTAATCCATCGCTGTTGTTACTGCTAATATGACAGACGGTATATAATGGGTTCCAGCCCGTTTTTTTGATGCTGTGTTTCACAAATCCAGTGTGATTTCTAATATTATATATTTGAGTAAGGTTAGTAGGGCTTCATGTGAGTAATATTCTTTTTTACTAGTAGTATTACATATTTTATCAGTGAGGTTACCACATAATATAATGGTTTATACAGCGTGTGTTTCGATGATCCATTATTTTTGTTACCGCCAATATATAATATTTTTGCAAGCGGCACATCTTAATAACAATAGTAGCATTGAATAATGGAATTTGCGAGGTTGATAAATAATACAGAAATGAAAAGATAAAGATCTGGATACTTTAAAAAGCGCTTTACCGTGATTTCATTAACATATAAACTCGCTCGATTCTTCACTCTGAGGATTAAAGCGAAAACCCTTTCCTCATTTAAGCAGACTTTGTGTTTTTGCCCTGTGAGGTAAACGTCATTATATCAAAGTATCGCACTTTGGGTTGGAAACATTCCCAGGGCTGGGACCATGGTTAGCAGGAGAATGTTTGGAGATGCTGGGATAAGAGCCCTCGGCTCGGAGAGAAGTAATTGACAGTTTCATTACATGATTTGGCAATCGGCCTCATCAGCCATATGGAATCACAGACATTGTGGTTTGGCTTTTTAAATATATATTTATATGTATATATAAAATATATAAGCGTTTCTGCTTCACAAAAGACCATCTGGATTTCCAAGGGGACGAAGAGCTCCTATATTATTATTTAATGATCGTATTGAATGGTTTTCGATTTTATTTTGTCGGGATATTTCAATGAAACACTTGAAAACTAGTGGAAAGAGAACCGCATTTCCCCTTAAAGTTCCACAGCGCACATCGTCTCAGAACGTTCCAGGAGAACCTTCATTTGAACGTCCTTTGTGTTTTATTTTTATTCTTTAGAATGCACTATATTTATAATTATTAAAACTATTCTGTTGATATTTCTATAGCATAAAATAAAAAACAATTTAAAGGATTCCTCACATCCGGAATGCTGGCCTGATGCTATTAAACAATAGCATATTCAATAAACCCACACACGCACACACCTACACATGCACATCCACAAACACGCACCCACGCATCCACACACACAAACATGCACACACCCACGCATGTATTTGTGTGTGTTTGGTTACGAGCAACAAGTCTCATGATAGTTTCTCAGAAATGGAGTTTGTATGACAAGGCTTAATCGGCATGTACACACACACACATACACACACACACACACACACACACACACACACACACACACACACACACACACACACATACACACACACACACACACACACACACACACGCAGACACACATACACACACACACACACATACACACACACACACACACACACACACACAGATGCAATGACAAAGAGCGTTTCCCTTGTCCCATCAATCAACCGAACTTCTGTAAAATGGCTCTCCTTGAACAATAAGAGGATGCGCCCGCTGTTTTAAGTGTGTGTTTCAACACAAATGGGACTTTACCTTTCACATAGTTCTGTGTTGTCAGAGACAAATCATTTCCCGGCTCGGACACACACACCGCGGCCTAAACACGGCCTAAAACAGGCCTAAACCAGGCTTCAACCAGGCTTCGACCAGGCCTAAACTAGGCTTCAACCATGCCTAAACCAGGCTTCAACCAGGCTTCGACCAGGCTTTAACCAGGCTTCAACCAGGCCTAAACCAGGCTTCAACCAGGCCTAAACCAGGCTTCAACCAGGCTTTAACCAGGCTTCTGGTGGCTTAGGAAAGCTTAGGAAACGTTTGACCAAGCCGTAACCTCCGGCTCATGGCCCGGTCTGAACCTATGTCTGTTCTTTACTCCAATGGGAAATTTTACTTGCAAACTTATGCAAATGAACAATGAACTGAATGAAGTAAAGAAGTCTCCCAGGTTCTATTCCCACGTTGTAGTCCCCGTGGGTTCATCTTTTTGTCTTCACACAAACCCTCCACCTCTATCCTCCCACCATCATCATCATCCTCATCATCATCCTCATCATCCTCATCATCCTCATCATCATCCTCATCATCATCCTCATCATCATCATCATCATCCTCATCCCCAGCATCGTCATCATCACTTCACCCTACACCTGATCCCTGTTTCTACTGGTTCTACTGGTTCCATCAACGACTGGTTCTACTGGTTCAATCAACAACTGGTTCTACTGGTTCTATGGGTTCTACTGGTTCCATCAACAACTGGTTCTACTGGTTCTATCGGTTCTACTGGTTCCATCAACAACTGGTTCTACTGGTTCTATCGGTTCTACTGGTTCCATAAACAATTTGTTATACTAGTTTGACTGGTTCGAACAACAACTGGTTCTGTTGGTTCTACTGGTTACATCAAAAACTGATCCCTGGTTCAACTGGTTCCGTTGATTCTACTGGTTCCATCAACAACTGGGGCTCCTGGTTCTATTGGTTCAACTGAATTAACTGGTTCTATTGGTTTTACTGGTTCCATCAACAACTGGTTCTACTGGTTCTACTGGTTCTACTTGTTCCATCAACAACTGGTTCTACTGGTTCCATCAACAACTGGTCACTGGTTTTTACTGTTCCTACTGGTTCTACTGGTTCCATCAACAACTGGTCACTGGTTTTACTGTTCCTACTGGTTCTACTGGTTCCATCAACAACTGGTCACTGGTTTTTACTGTTCCTACTGGTTCTACTGGTTCCATCAACAACTGGTCACTGGTTTTTACTGTTCCTACTGGTTCTACTGGTTCCATCAACAACTGCTCACTGGTTTTTACTGTTCCTACTGGTTCTACTGGTTCCATCAACAACTGCTCCCTGGTTCTACTGGTCCCACTGGTCCTACTGGTTCAGCACTCACCCGTGACGTCTCTCTTCCTCTTGCCTCCCTTCTTGTCCGAGTCTCCCGAGGCCACGCTCTGGGGGGAGTACTCCCCCTCCATGCACCCCGCGGGGTCCATCTCGCCGCCCGCCGCCCCCCCTCCCCTGCCGCCGTCGGTCGCCGTGGCGACGGGCGGCGGCGGCGGCGGCGGCGGCGGCGGCGGGCAGGCGTCCGGCCCCCTCGCCGGCGGCCTGTGCGTCGCCTCGCACGGGTTGAACTGCCAGCCGCCGTCGCCGGCGCGCTGGTAGCCCCCCGTCGGCACGGCGACGGGGGCGGCCGGGTCCGGGTACAGCCGGTCGTCGCGGGGGTAGGCGGCGTGCTGCGGCGCCGGCACCAGGCAGGAGCTGGGGAAGTCTGTGTAGGCCAGGAAGGACTCGGGCTTCTGGTGCAGTGCAGGGAGAAGGGGTTCTGCTGGTAGGGCGACTGCAGCCCCCCGCCGCCCGGGACCCCCGTGTGGGGGGTTCCTCATGCAGCCCCAGATGGAGCCGCCCGGGTGGGCGCTACGCATGCAGCTGCTGGCCGGCTGGTCCATGCTGGAGCCTCTCTCGCCGGGTCCTGACGGATGGTCCTTGTGGGGGGAGTCTGAATCCCGTCCGCTGCCGGCTGCCTCAGGACGGACCGGACGGAACCGCCGGGAGCTGCTGGGTGTGTGAGCGCTGGGATCCCCCCCGGAGACCAGACTAGTGGACTAGACGCGAGACATGGTCTTCCCTCCGACACCCGTGGGTCAGCCCTGACCGCTCCGTGAAGATGACCTGTGGACTCTACCTCAGCCCGGGACGTCCCAGGATGAACGCTCCCCGCTGGCGATCTCTACTCGGAGCTGCTGCTCCCCACGTTCCTCACGTCCACGTTCTCCTCTCTGTTCCTCAGGCTCTCTGTTCCTCAGTGTCTCTCTGTCTCTCTGTGTCTCTCTGTCTCTCTGTGTCTCTCTCTGTGTCTCTCCCTGTGTCTCTCTCTGTGTCTCTCTCTGTGTCTCTGTGTGTCTCTCTCTCTGCCTTGAAGGGGACTGGCTCGAGGCTGATTGTGAATGCTCTCCCTCTCCGCAGCGTTCCTCCCCCTGCCCTCCCCCCTGCCCTCCCCTTGCCTCCCCCCCCCCCCCCCCCCCCCCCCCCCGGCTGGCTGTTTTCACAACTCTTCTAAGGCATTCTTGACAAGCGACCCCTCCTCCCTTTTTTCTATTTTTTTTTCCTTCTTCTTAAAAACGCAAAGGTGGGACGGAGTGGCGGCTTTACGGGCCGCCAGTAGACCCTCAGTGGGCGTGGCTCTCCCACACCACATGTCGCTGGTCCTGACCAGCACGGCCTCATCCTCTATTAATCACACCCCGCGCTTTAATACCCACACCTAGTGGTCCTTAGGAGCGGCACTTTGGCTCTTCGGAGACTGAGGGGGAACCTCCAACACCCCTGCCCCTGCGGGACCCCGACTTTGGGGTTTACGCCGGCTCCTTGGTGCCTCCGGACCCCCGGGTTCAGAGCAGCCGTCTCAAACACCTCCAGAGGAACCTGAACTCAGAGCTCTTTCCGCCCTTCAAACCTCATGTTAGAC
>NC_136952.1:3197889-3225389 GCF_949987615.1 Pollachius pollachius
TTAGGTGTTACAGTCGGCAGCTCTGTTCCACACACACACACAGGACAACGCACACCTGTTATGTGTGTGTGTGTGTGTTTGTGTGGTTATGATTGTGTGTTATGTGTGTGTGTGTGTGTGTGTGTGTGTGTGTTGTTAGGTTTGTGTGTGTGTATGTGTTTTGGTGTTGTTATAATATATAATATAATATGTGTGTGTGTGTCTGTATGAGTTGTTAGGCGTGTATGTGTGTGTGTGTGTGTGTGTGTGTGTTTTTTAGGTGTGCGTTGTCCTGTGTGTGTGTGGAACAGAGCTGCCGTCCGTAGCGTTGCGTGTTCCTGGATTACCTTCCTTCCTGTCCGCCTCCTCCTGGTTCCAGCCCTCACTTCCTGCTTTGGGAACGCCGCGGCTTTGAAGGGCCCGTCCCTCGGGGGCCCTGGGGGTCTGCCAGCTCACAAACAGCCCAGAGGGGAACGCCGTGCGATCGCTTCCTCAACACGCCAAACATACCCCTGGGGTTACGCCTCCTAGGACGCAGGGGCCCCGCTCCCTATTGGCCCCCCAGGATGCAGGGGCCCCTCTCCCCATTGGCCGGCCTCGACCATGCGTCCAAACCGACGGATCTGTCGTCCACCGCCATCGCTCCGACGCTTTTGTCCAAGCCCGTGGTCAATAACAATGTGCACGCACGCACACACACACACACACACACGCAAAAATCCTCCCCCACATCTGACTCATATGGAGGGAACGATGAAGATATGACCACTGGGGGAGGAGAAGGACTGTGTGTGTGTGTGTGTGTGTGTGTGTGTGTGTGTGTGTGTGTGTGTGTGTGTGTGTGCGTACCGCTGTGTACACAGCTGTCCCCCTGATTAATTCTCTTGCCCCATGTTTCCATCAATGTACGTGTGCTTGTGTTAGCAAGTGTGTGTGCGTGCATGTGGATCTGTCTGCGCGCGCGTGTGTGTGTGTGTGTGTGTGTGTGTGTGTGTGTGTGTAAACACATGTGTTTGCCATGACAGTTACACTGAATCACAGGAGATTGCTGCATTTGTATTATTTACAGGTCGGCGGTGCGTCAGATCTCGTGGTCGTGAGGAGGCTTTGCTCCCCAGGGTTGAAGAACCCCCCTTTGGGGGATCAGAGCAGCACATGCACGTCTGGCGTGGTTCCACACACGTTCGCTCACTTGGTTCCGAGCAGCCGGGAGTATTATGGTCTGTCGGACGTTCTTTATCAGCGGGCTGCGGAGGGAGTTCAGGTTTCCCTTTCAACCGCAGTGCACTCTTTTGAGTCGCTAAACTCTCGTCCCAGAAGAATATGTCATTGGAAAAAGTCAAGTTGCACGGCCCAGTGCACTCTGGGTAAACGATGAGACACTGAGCAGTCCGTCTTTTAAACGTAGTGGAGATGTGGAGGCTTCGAGTCTCCCGGTTTATGAAATGCTGTCACTTCCTATTGTCTCCTTGAGTCTCTCATGCCGATAAAGCTGAAACTATTATCTGAACTTTTCACTTGAATATATTTTATTCATAAATATAGAAGAAAGCAGTGCACTGTAGGGGTTTGGTACTGGATACTGGCTTAATGTTGAATAAAATACAGGAACACTGGGAAGTAGAATCAACCTCTAGAAACGCTTTTCCACTGCGCCGGTCACGGGACTGGTTTGATATCCCAGTGAGCACGCAGGAGATCGACGTTCCCAATCAGTCAAACCATCCATCTGTTGCCCCCTCCCTGAGTGACATCATCCCCACCCCCTCCTCCAATCAACCGGGTTTCTTCGGTTCGTCCTCAACTGTACTCTGAGTTCAAACTACTCCGGGACCCCCCTCCGGTTGTCAGCACTCTTCTGTCCAACACGATACTTCCTATGTTCCAACACAGTCTCAGCTTCTAAAATGCCCCCCTCTCGTTCTCCCACACATGAGCAGGAGATCGGGTTCCAGGAGAATCACCAAGGCGATCGGGGAACAGCGCTGGAAATGGAGAACCGACTGAGCAAGGCGTTCCATCGCAGATACGCCAAGACGTGAACTTGATTGCTCGTGACGTTAATCTCTTTATACAACAACTGTAACGTTGTGTGTGTACGGGTTTGCGTGCATTACTTCAATAAAAGCGCCCGGGGGGGGGGGGGAGAGGGTGGTGTTGGGGTCCAAACCCGCAGCCGACCGAAGACACGATAAGACGCAGTGCGGTGAATGGGAACAGACAGCTTCCATTAGGGTAATGGTTGCGTGTGTACGGTCCACATGCTAGACGTTACGCCCGCGCTGGTTCAGCGTGTGGTCAGACCCCGACGGGGGGGGGGGGGGGGGGGGGGAACCTGACGTGTTGTGAACATTCTGGGGTCTATATTTAGCGGGCCGGCGCTGGGCTGATAGGTGATGAACGTCCCGGAGTCAGCGCTCGATCCACAGAGCCGGGAGATGAATATGGACGGAGGAAAAGTATTATAATAAACGAGAGGCGGAGGAGGAAGGGAGCGGGAGAGGAAACGGGAATGCTGGGAAGGGAATTCCAGATGTGGACAGTAAAGCGGTCCAGCTCCGGTCTGTCCTCTGGAGGCCGGCGTACCTGTCCTGCTAAAGACATTAGTCCTGTTGTCTCCACCCGGGACACCACAACAAAGACACGGGAGCTCCTCAATCACTGTCTTCCCCCCCCCCCCCCCCCACGTCACATGCTGCATGCCAACCTTTCTCTCTCGCGCGCTATCTCTTTCTCTAACTCTCTCTATCTCTCTCTATCGATCTCTCTCGCTCTATCTCTCTCTATCTCTCTCTCTAACTCTCTCTCACTCTCTCTCTCTCTCTCTATCACTCTCTCTAACTCTCTCTCACTCTCTCTCACTCTCTCTCTCACTCTCTCTCTCTCTCTCTCTCTCTCTATCTCTCTATCACTCTCTCTAACTCTCTCTCACTCTCTCTCTCTCTATCTCTCTCTCACTCTCTCTCACTCTCTCTCTCTCTCTCTCTCT
The DNA here is from genome assembly GCF_949987615.1 of Pollachius pollachius. Lineage (NCBI taxonomy): Eukaryota > Metazoa > Chordata > Actinopteri > Gadiformes > Gadidae > Pollachius > Pollachius pollachius. Next base: position 3,200,858 of record NC_136952.1, read on the forward strand.
CTCTCTCTCTCTATCTATCTATCACTCTCTCTAACTCTCTCTCACTCTCTCTCTCTCTCTCTCTCTCTCTCTCTCTCTCTCTCTCTCTCTCTCTCTCGCTCTCAATATCTCCCACTGTATCTCTCTCCTGGGACAGAGTCCTGGGGGGCGGGGTCTGTATAGTCCAAACGTCCTGCTGAGCCTCTGGTCTGTCCTGGTGGGTATGTGTCTGGGGGTACCCATGCGTTCTGGGGTCTAGCCGCGGCCCTGGGGGTACTGTGGGAAATACTGTGTACTGGGTCCAGTCCAAGTTAGAGAGAGAGAAAGAGAGAGAGAGAGAGAGAGAGAGAGAGAGAGAGAGAGCGAGAGAGAGCGAGAGAGAGCGAGAGAGAGAGAGAGAGAGAGAGAGAGAGAGGGAGCGAGAGAGTGAGAGAGAGAGAGAGAGAGAAGGAGAGAGAGAGAGAGCGAGAGCGAGAGAGAGAGAGAGAGAGAGAGAGCGAGAGAGAGAGACGTCTACCACATTAAGACCAGTGAGGTGGGGGGGTCTGCAGCCTGTCATCACACTCTTCTTCACCTACCCCCCCCGCCGGCTCTCTCCTCTTCCCATGGTCATGGTTTATGACCGCAGTCGCCCCCTCATTCACCGCACCTTTACCTTCCCCTCTCCCCCTCCCCCACGCCCTCCCCCACGCCCTCCCCCTCCGTCACTTCCACTTTGAACTGAGCCGAAGCAGACGCTACTTAAGGAGTGGCGTGTAATGTGGCGATGGTGGTGGAGGTGGTGGAGAAGGTGGTGGAGGTGGAGGTGATGTTGATGGCGGTGGCGGTGGTGCTGGTAATGGTGGGGATGGTGGGGATGGTGTCTTGGGGTCGCAGTCCTCCTGTATCTGAGCCCCTGTGATAGCCTCCGTCAGTCTATTGAGCGGAGATCGCGCTCCACCCATCATTCAGAGGAGGTGAGCCGGAGAACAGAACGACCTGCGCGGCCAAACCTCAGCCCATAGATCCCGCTAGCCTGAGAGCTAAGGCTTCAGAAGGGTTTTTATTCGTTTTTTTGCAATAAACAATGTATTACTACAACTTTTTTTCCCCGATATCTGTCAACACTCTAGTTATTATTAAGATTGCAGAACCTATTAATCATATCCTGGGGGTTTGTGGAATGAATTGGTGAGTTTTTGCTTTTTAGCGGTTTATCGTGAATCTAAAGATTATAACCTGTAGTCCACCCCATGAATTAAGAGATTCATGTATTCTTAATATCGAGACATTTTGGGTTAGGGTTAGGGTTAGGGGTACGGTTAAGGGTTAGGGCTAGGGTAATTTATTACTTAAATTTCGTATACAATGTGAATTACTTAATTCGATTATAAATTAATATAAATACATTTTGTCTATTTACATTTAATTTTTTAGAGCATTTCATTAGAAAAAAAAAATATACAAATAAAAATCAATTAGCAAGCAGCATGCACACCATGGCTAAATGCAAGGATTGTTTTAAGGCTTCTCTCCTGTTCCATGATGTCCTGCGACTGTGTTATTAAAGGTAGAATACTCATCATTCTCAACTCAACTTTGTTTCTCTTACACAGCTTTCTTTTTCAAAGCGTTTACCTTGACCCATTATTTTGTGTTCACACTTTAACCAAATGAGGTAGGCTACATTTCCCTGATGATCCGTCATTCTCGCAGTACCCATCAAAGGAAGTAATGCTTTAGTCCCATCAGAAGCGTCTGACTCCTTTCCTTAGAAAAGCTGTTTCCACTGAGTTCCAAAGGCCAGATCAAATCAAAAGAACCCCAAAATAGACGTCGCCTCACGTCAGCCTAACTTCAGACTTTTGGCGATGCTGCCCTCTAGTGGACATGATGGTGAATGGCATTTATTGCGTGATCGATTTTAACCAACTTAACTTAAACGACTTATTTCCACATGAACGTCTAACGTCTGGGTGTCTGTCTGTCTGTCTGTCTGTCTGTCTGTCTGTCTGTCTGTCTGTCTGTCTGTCTGTCTTTCTATCAGTCTGTCTTCCTGCCTGTCTGTTTTTAGAATTGCATTGATGGCTCACAGCACATCATTTCACATTTGAGTTTCATCATCACTTTGTGCTCGTGTTGTTGACTTCCGATTAATCCCATGACTCAGAAAGAGAGAGAGAGAGAGAGAGAGATTTTTTTCCCTTTAAGTTATCTCCCATTCCTCTCCTCGTCTTTATCGACACTCTTTTGTTGACCGTATCGACCTCCCCCAACACGGCAGGGAGAGAGAGGAGAGATCTGAGCTGGAAACCTTAACATGCACTGAGGAACCTGAAGCCTGAACATGTGCTCTATGGGCCAATCAAGGCTCAACCTGGCGGACTCATGGAAAATATTACAAAAACTTCTTTTTACAATATAAATGCTGACAAAGGTTCAAGGATGCAAGTCACGCCCCCCGGAAAAGGTTCACAATGGTTATGCGCTCTATACGAGTGCGTACACGCCCACATCGGTCATTTCTGCAAAACGTGCTCCCTTCCGTTGTTGCTCGAAGTCATTGACACATCCTTAATATGTATGAGCACTTGATTCAAGGTCCGTCATTGGCCACATGGCCCCATTGGCAGTCAATTTTCATCAGAATGTTGAATCATAACTCATGGGTGGAAACTTGGTGGCGGCAGCTGTTTCTCATTTCACAAACGGGTCCGCCAATGCTGTGCCCAGCCCAGCTGTGTGTGTGTGTGTGTGTGTGTGTGTGTGTGTCAGTGTGTGAGTGTGTGTCAGTGCCGACCCTTGACCGGATAAACAACGCCGAGGGCTTCCAGAGAAGGGGAACTGATAAGGTGAGGGCGATTTACCACATATTGTAGTCCAGGGGAATGCAAGTTGATGAGAAGCCTAGCATTTAGACTTTCACTAGAGGAATAGATACCAAATGAGCAAGTCATAAACGGAATATGTAGCCTATATATAAGTTCACTAATATCGTTTTGTTTTTATACATGTTTTGCGGTTTACATTGTTATATGTATTATCTGATCATCTTGACGTTCGGAATAAGTAAAAAAATATATATTTCAAGTTATTTAAAAAATGTGACTTTCGGTCGGGCTGTTAATCATTGCGACACTGGTTGCTAGTGCTCAGCGGAAAACAATCCTCTATAGCTACAAATTCTTTCAACCCGAAATTATTTGGTTAAACAAAGGCCTCTAGGTCGACCTAATTTTAGATGTTGCTCTTGTCTTGATGATCCCAATAAACTTTGATGATCCAAAAAAAGTTTATCTTCCAAATAAACTTGGGAGAATGTGTGGATGATGGCCGGTTGAAGCAGCCTCACCTGGCTGAGTCTGAATGAGGAATTTCTGGGGCTGGGTGAGACTGTACACCTGCTGTGTACATCGAGTTATAAGTGTGCAAAGGTTAAAACATATCCACAAACACTGGGGAAGAGTCAAAAAACCTTTATGATAAACCAGTCTTACAACAACTCTCTCTCTCTCTCTCTCTCTCTCTCTCTCTCTCTCTCTCTCTCTCTCTCTCTCTCTCTCTCTCTCCTAGTGGAGTCCATCCTCCTGACCCGCCTCCTCATACCTGTGGCCCCGCATCTCTGGGATCCTCAGAGTCCATCGTCTTATGCGGCCGCTGCTGTCCTCTTCTCCTCCTCCTCCTCTGGCTGAGACCACCCTTCACCCACCCTCAGCTGCCCCTCATGCCCAGGGAGCAAGCAGGCTGCACACGGGGGGGGGGGCTGCGTTCGACCATCACTCCTAGTCCTGCCTGCGTACGGTTGAGCGTTTGGGCGTGCAATGGCGACCAAGCTGCGCATCGGGTTTTATATCCTGGCCGCAAGCAGCCTTCCCTTCCTCTACGTCCTGTGTGTGAGCCTTGAGATTTGGACGCCAGGCAGGCAAGTCGGGCTCAACTACCCACACACGCACACGCGCGCGCACACACACACACACACACACACACATGCACAGGACCATTGTAGGCAGCAGTAGCTCAGGAGGTAGAGCGGGTTGGCTGGTAAGGGTGCTAGTTCGATCCCCGGCTCCTCCTAGCTGAGTGTTGAGGTGTGACTGAGCAAGGCATCTCACCCTAACTGCTCCCGACGAGCTGGCTGTCGCCTTGCGTTGTTGACGCCGTCGTCAGTGTGTGAATGGGTGCATGAATGGGTGAATCTGTGCATGAATGGTTGAATGCAAGGCAATATTGTACAGGAACGTTGAGTGGCCACTGGTTACAAAAAATAGCTATGTAAATGCAGTCCATTTACCATTGTCGTTCACAACATGAGACGACGCTGGGAACATCCAGCGGAACAATTTCGGTTGGGACCTGGTGTGTTTTTGATGGGACGAAACGGGCCTGTCCGTTTCTGATCTCGCAGGAGTTCAGCAGGTATGAAGTGTGTGTGTGTGTGTGTGTGTGTGTGTGTGTGTGTGTGTGTGTGTGTGTGTGTGTGTGTGTGTGTGTGTGTGTGTGTGTGTGTGTGTGTGTGTGTGTGTGTGTGTGTGTGTGTGTGTGTGTGTAAAAGAATGTCAACTTGATGGGACAATGGAGAACATAAGACGGTTCCAAAGTAACCGGTTCTTCTGTCCTTTCTAGTTGATTCGTTGTGGTTTTGTCAAAGGACGGAATCTGACTCGCCGAATGAACAATGACATCCCCATTATTTCCAGAAGCTGACATTTAGTGCACCTGTTCAAAGAGCCAGTCCAGATTTTGGATGGCACAGCTTGGTGCCGCCGGTCTCAATGGAGCTGATGGCTGAATCTTGATGGCTGGCGACTTCAAATAAGCGTACTTGGGCATTAACCAGATCTGGTTACACTTTAATATCCAGTTATCCAATCTTCCTGTGTGTCTTGTTACTGGACTCGTTTAGTCTGCGCAGTTGTGGGTCACAGGTGACGTATGTACCATTCACCAACGGTACCATTGTTTGTGAAGCTGCAGCTGCCCTTCTGTGGGAAAAACAAGATTCTCAGTTTGATGACGATGACACATTGTCTATGTTATGAGAGAAAGGGATGAAAACAGCCTTTGTATTTGAAAATATCTGCTTGTCTGTTAACAGCTGATCATCTATATCAGACGCCAGACACGTACGTTCACTGGGGTCATTACTAGCAATGACGGATTACCGCAATGGCAAAGTGGGCACATGTCCGGGGCTGGCCAATGTGGGGGCCCTTGATACATATATTTTTTTTTATTTTTTTTTTTTATTAAAAAAAATTCAAATGGCCAAGACTTTGGTCATGAAAGGATTTTAATATTTTTGATTTGCAAAATAAATACAAAAAAAAATAACGTGACGTGACGTCAATGTCGTAGTGCTTGGTCAACGGACAATATAGTACTAAAGTGTGACGTCACGTTTCCATAGCAACTGCTTTTCGACCAAATTAACAAGGGGAAATCCTATGCCACACGAACGTTTTATAGAAAAGGAACGTTTTTTTGCGAATTGATTTGCGAGTTTGCTTTACAATGATGTAAGTAATATTGAGAATAGATTGTCTTCATATTAAAAAAAACAACTAAACTAACGTTTACAAACTTTTCCTTTTAATACCCCAGGGGGATACATGAACGCCTCGGCGTGTTTCGATTGGTGGTGATTTTCACCTTTTGAAATTGATTTATTTTCATTTTGAAAGAAACAACACATGGCAGCAATGGAAAACGCCATCTCTCGTTCGGTTGTTTAGAACTGAAAATCCGGTTGCCAGGACAACGTGACGTTTTCCCTTTAATACTCTATTTCACAGTGAAAAAGGAGACACGTGTGCTAAGCGGGTCGGCATAGCGTAAGCGAAAGAAAGAAAAAGACACTAAAGATACTGCCCTGGTACAACAAATACCGTCCATCTCGAAAATAAATTCTCTCTCAATTCAATTCAATTCAATTCAAAAAAGCTTTATTGGCATGACTATTGGTAGTCCAAACAGTGTTGCCAAAGCATTACAGTATTACAAATATTACGATAATAACAATATGGAACGTCAGAACAATATGTACATATATCAACCTGTAACAATATAACATAACATACAGATATACATATGTACATATGTAAAAAAAATATATATATATATATATATATATAAAAAAAATAATAATAATAATAATAAAAAAAAATAATAATAATAAAAAAAAAATAAAAAAAAAAATTAAAATTAATGAAAAGCTACATAAAACGCATTATAGGTTACTAATAATCATTAATCAATCAAACAGTGAGGCCTGGTGTAGAATGTCATCCTCTCATGTTGTGGCAAGCTGAAATAAATTGTGCTGCGAGGACGGAGCTCTCTTTTCTCTCTCCCATTAATATTTGTAGTTGGTCTACATGGGAGTTTATAAAATGAGGGTGTTTTTGGCCGAATTTGCTAAAGTATATTTCGCGGATATTTTTGATTTGATTATTCTCTCTCTCTCTCTCTCTCCTGGCTGCACGCTGCATTATAATGTGTGTGATTGTGGATTGCATGAGTTATAATATGCGACCAAATTCGGTGTGCTAGTGCTTGTATTTGCGTGTTGGTAGGGTCCATGGCTGGTTTGTATCCAGGGCCCGTGGTCATGTTAATCCGTCCTTGATTACCAGTATCGGTAGTGAAGTCTTACGAGGTAAAACAATGTGTGGGGCAGAAGTAGCAGAGAACTGACACTAGTTTGGATTGTTCTTTACCTAAGAAATGGGATCAAAGGCCAAAACAGGTTTCTAACCTATATTAGTCATGCCTTTTAGGAGTAAAGGCTCAGTTTTGGTACCACATCGATGCAACGCAAGGGGGTTTACGGACCCATTACGTCCTTGCGGGCCCTCCTTTCGTCCACCGCAAGGGCCTGACGTGCTTTTCCCAAAAATTGTAACCTTGCGTTAAGGCGACGCAGCAGCAAGGGCTGTGATTGGTCCACCAACTAAAGCCCAACGCAGAAGCAAAACAGGTTTGCGACTTCCTCGCGCCGTCTGCGTTGTCATTGCGTTGCGTCGACGTGGAACCATAACTGAGCCTTTATATGTCTCATATTGTTGATGTTCACCTGCCAATGGATTTCCCCTGGCTCAACAATTAATTATTTTGTCATTCCAGCATGACGGGAGATCGCCTGGGGCTCTCTTGGCTCAGCGAAAGTCTCTTTGGCCGCGACCCCGCGCCCACTGAAGCGACGATAACCTTCGAGGAACAGTTCATTGGAGATACGTACGGCCGAGAGGACGTCCCACCACAGAGCGTGAGTCCCTCCTCCACTCTAAAGGGTTTTCGCGACTGTTATCTCCCGCGGGTAAGACCTAGCCATGGTCATACTGGTTTATCGTTGGCCGAGAGACCGTCGCAAGGTTTGTTGCCCATTGGAGCATCTCCAGGCGAGTTACACAGTGTGTCTTTTGTTTGTGTGTGTGTGTGTGTGTGTGTGTGTGTGTGTGTGTGTATAAGCCACACTAAATCTACTTCGGGTCTATCTTTAACTATTAATTTGGAATGCAGTTTGTTTACATTCACCCGCTTCAGTGTAATGACAACAGCAGTACCCCCTGTCTGCTCCCCCCCAGACCTGCCCAGATACCATCACCAGGAAGTGGTCTTCCACCGACTTTAATGGAAGCTTTCTGGCGACCATCCCGGTTCTCCAGTGGTCCAAGGACGTCAGTCTCCAACAGTACCAGCGCCTGAAGCAGTATGGCGGTACCTACGGATGGGCATCGATGGACTATGAGAGTAAGAAGTGTGGGTGGGTGGGTGGTGAATTTACGTTCTTGTCTCAAGAAACTGCCCAGAACTCGATAAGCAGGGAATGTGGCTTGAGGCAGGGATCTGAAAGCACACTCAGCCAGCAGTTGTGAACTGTAAAAATATGTCCTGGTAAGGCTTCAAACCCACACCATATTGTCATGGAACCCGCCAGAAAGGCCTTCTTCACAGCTCAGGTTCTCAGTCCCCCTTATGTTCCTGAGACGGCACGTAGGATACCGATATTTACTTGTTGCAGTCTGCTTGTTATCCATGTACCCACTCTGACGGCTGTAAAGTGTGTTTGTATGAAGGTATGAATTTATATTGCCCCCTTTTGTCACTTGCCTGGTTAAAACCTTTTTTTTTTTTTTTCAAGCAAGAACCAACGGGAACTTTTATTACTGGCCATAAGTAAAATGACAGGCAGGCAACAACATAAGACTTCAAGGGAGAAGCAATTTAATTTAAGGGAACTTGACAGGTTATAATGTTGGTTAACAAGGAAAAGCGTTTACGGCGTAATAAACCAGCAAGCAGGTAGAAAACATTTCGCCCCTGAGGTATTGTCAGGTAATAATTTCTAGGGAAGAAGGCTTTGTCGAAGGGATGTCCTTTTGTAAACAAACCCAATGGATCTCCATGAACGGGTGGGTTCATTAGGTAGGCTTATTTAGTTGTTTTCTTAAATAAACCCAATGGATCACCCTAATATGTTTTCTTCAGCAGAATATGTTTGGAACAAAACAGGAAACAAGGCCTTAACTCCGGCCCTTTCCCATTTCTGTTTCCTGCTCAGGCGTCTGTACCGTCTTCACCGAAAAGTTTTACTCCAACATAGTAGCACTGCTGGATCCCTGACAACGTACAACCCGATGCACTACCGCGTCGCCTCTAGCTATTTCCCATCCAAACTCTGAGTCAAATTACCGATGAGTGTTCTGGCAGAATGACACAGAAGCTTGTCCAACTCTGAATCTTCACACTCCTCCCCACCGGCAGCACTGAACGCCACGCTCTCTGTCCTCAACCGGACGGCCAACCACCAGATGTTTGACGACTGGCAGCTCCGTCGCAAGGGCTCGCAGTGCCTCCGCTGCGCCGCGGTCGGCAACGGGGGGATCCTGAGGGGCTCCGGCAAGGGCAGCGAGATCGACGGCCATCACTACGTCTTCAGGTGCGCAATATCTATATACATATCTCTATAAATATCGGTATGTCTATATGACGGCCATCACTACGTGTTCAGGTACGTGACCTCTATATCTCTATATCTATATATTCTATATAAATGTTAATGTTTATATTCAGATTCAACTTTATTGTCATTGTGCAAAGTACAGTGTCAACGAAATGTAGTTGGAGATCTAAATAGAAGTGCAAAAGAGCAATTAAGGTGCGGTTTTAATATGAATTGTCATATAGTGCAATACAGCAGCAAAATTAAAGTGACGGGTATGGGTATAATGGTTCCATAAGATGGGTATAATGGGTAAGAGCAGCATAAGATGGATATAATGGATAAGAGCAGCATAAGATGGGTATAATGGATAAGAGCAGCATAAGATGGGTATAATGGATAAGAGCAGCATAAGATGGGTATAATGGATAAGAACAGCATAAGATGGGTATAATGGATAACAGCAGCATAAGATGGGTATAATGGATAAGAGCAGCATAAGATGAACAGTCCGATAACAATGAAGTTATCGGACGTAGTAAGTAGCATGTGAGTACTATATGAATTAAATACATCTCGCTTTCTTTCTTTTTCTTAAGGACAAACGGAGCTGTCCTCGATGGTTTCCAGAAGGACGTGGGCAGACGCACCACCCACTATACCTTCTCGACCAATACCTTCAAGAACTCCTTGAGGAGCTACCGTAAACAGGGCTACAGCGGGCCGCCACTGTCCACGGTCAGGAACCCGCCATGCCACCACCACCACCCTCACACCACCACCACCACCACCACCTCTAACATCACACCACCACCACCACCACCACCTCTAACATCACACCACCACCACCACCACCACCTCTAACATCACACCACCACCACCACCACCACCTCTAACATCACACCACCACCACCACCACCACCACCTCTAACATCACACCACCACCACCACCTCTAACATCACACCACCACCACCACCTCTAACATCACACCACCACCACCACCTCTAACATCACACCACCACCACCACCTCTAACATCACACCACCACCACCACCACCACCTCTAACATCACACCACCACCACCACCTCTAACATCACACCACCACCACCACCTCTAACATCACACCACCACCACCACCACAACCACCACCTCCACCATCACACCACTATCACCACCACTTCCACCACCACAACCACCACCTCCACCATCACCACCACCTCCACCCTCACACCACTATCACTACCACCTCCACCGTCATACCACCATCACCACCACCTCCACTATCACCTCCACCTCCACCATCACCACCACCTCCACTATCACCTCCACCTCCACCTCCACCTCCATCAAACCATACACTTTAAGCATTGTTTCAGTTGAATCTCATGTTAATGCTTGGGTGGGCGATTTGGAGCAAGCAGCCAGAGTTAGTATCCAACTGAAAAGATCCCACCCCTCCGTTCAGTCCACCCTCCAAAGCCACTCTCGTAAAACACATGAAACAAGCATTGGCAATAGGACTGCCCGTCCTTGGGGAAGAATCTGGTGATGTTCAGTGAGTTCAAAGGGCAGGGTGCACGCAGGCGGCCGGGTAGGTAGAAGGACTTGCGGGTAGGCCAGCTAATCCTTTCCTTTGTGCCACAGGGAATGGAACGGACGGGCTCAACACAGGCCTGCGAAATCCACAGATACCAGATTGGTTATGTCAAAGCTTTTTTATCTATTGCTTGCTGTCTTGATGTAAAGAGAAGTTCAACAAATATAGGACAAATTGATAAAGGAAATATGTGATTGCAAAAAAATCATCAGTAAACTGCCTACCCTAGTTTTAACTGATCACAGTTCAGGCGTCATCCCCATATATGGCTCCGGTTGGATCCTCTACGTTTCAACGTACACAACAAACGGTCTTGGGTAAAAGTTATGATTCCTCAGGAATCGTTTTAGATCACCCATTTTGATAGAACACCTAGCTACTGTCTCTGGCCGAGTCAATGACTCGATGACGTCTCTCGCTCTCTCTCGCTCTTTCTCGCCCTCGCTCCCCTCTCACACCTCCTCTCCGTCATCCCTGCGCCGGTCTACAGGAGACGCGGTATGTCTTTCTTCCAGACCACGACCGTGACTACCTGCTGGTGAAAGCTGTTGCCACACACACACCGGTGGAGCGAGGCCGAGATAAAACCAAAACGTAGGCGTGTGCTGCTGTGTGTGATTGTGAACCTTCTAATAAATAATTGTAGTACCTAGGGTCTAGCATATATGCAGCCTCTCCCGTCTTCATTAAAATGTACATTGACTACTTAAACTGATATAAGAACCCTTGTATGAATTGCATAATTTGGATGTTATCTATTGTTATATGAATAATAATTTTTACTAAATGTTTTAAATCATTTCTTTATTTTTTTTTGCTTGTTTGTCAATATCTTTTCAGCTTTTGTAATTTGGGATATTTAGGTGTCTGAATATTAACTATAACTATAAAATTGCATCTCATTCCCGATCATTTGCTGTGTATGTTTTCTAGTCCACCAACGTACTTCGGAGAGGATGCGACGGCGGAGAAGCTGAAGATGTATCACCCAGACTTTGTCCGCTACCTCAGGAACAGGTGAGCTGATACAAAGGCAATACAGTCAACAACAAAACAGTGGCTGAGTGTTTACATGTACTTAAATCAAAGTACATGTGTGTGTGTGGCAGAAACCTGTACAGGCTTATCTGTCAACCACACCCAAAATACATTTTCATATTAGAATACAAAACACACGCACTTAAGTACATCGTTTTCAACTTGAGAAACAAAGACAATGTGAGGTTTGGGTGGGGTTGGGGGGGGGGGGGGGGGGGGGTCGAAGATGGTTTAAGTTCATTCGAGATCTACATAGTGTTTCGAAAGTTCTTGTGTTTGTAGTGATGGGTGTTGTTGTGAAGAGGGGGCTGTAAAATGTGTCTGGGGGAAGGTTTTCTAACACTGTCAGCCCCATTCCCTACCAGTAGGGGGCCTCTTACACAATAAACCATTCTCTCATTTTTTTTTAATATTCTTCTATATACTTATTTTGAAAAATATCCGGTAGGTTCTTTCAATCCCACGCACAGAAGAAAGGATACAGGAGAATCTACCGTCCGTCCACAGGCTCTGTGATGCTTCTGGCTGCTCTGCACACCTGTGACCAGGTAACCAGCTTATATTTCAAACCAAAGGTGTTCAAAGCGTGTTCAAAACTAGTTGTTTGTCTGAGTGATGAATCAGATCTGTTCCCAATATAATTTGTTTGTTGATCATTTCAACTCACAAGGTCGTCAATTACTTGCTCCACAACCCCTCGTGTCTGAGATTGATCTTCTTTGTGGTTTATGATCGTCTTTGCCGTGCAGGTCAGCGCCTATGGCTTCATGACGCCCGACTATAAGAAGTACCCCAACCACTACTATGACAATACCCTAAGCAAAGTGAGATTCTTTGCCAACCATGACTATCTCTCGGAGCTGGAGCTGTGGCAGCAGCTGCACAAGGCTGGCCTCATACGGCTGTACATGCGATCGTGAGCCGTGGGGACATTCCGGTCAGCGGCACATGGCCTTCCTAGTACTGGGACGAGGTGGTCATTTGGTGGCAGGAAGACCTAATGCAATTTTATTTTTATTTTAATATCATGACAATCCGGGCATGTCAGCAGCTACCCTGCCTTGACTCTCTAAACGGAATTGTATTTCCCTCTCAAAGCTTGTTTAACATTTGTATTTGGTGAAGGGCTCGCTGTGTACGGGATTATAGTTGTGTTGGTTTAATTAAGTTAAAAGATAAATTAAGAATTAAAAATTAAGATTTGATAGGAAACCACATGGTGGTTGATCCCTCTAGTGCCTTGAATCTCCAACCTACGGGTCTTTCGTTTAAGAAACTTAAATTATTAAATTATCAGTTTTAAAGCAAGTTCATTATTGTGTAGTCTACGATGCACACTGTATTTTAAAAACATTATTGTAAAAAGTTGCAAATGACGCTGAGGATCATCACTGTCAAGTTCCAACCTAAGCGTCTTAAGTTTACCCTCTTAAACTCCCGTGATCGAGTGTGACCCGTGATCACTCTCGCAGAAAAAGGCATACAACACTGCCCTTATTATGTAGAAATAGTCACATCAAATTAAACATGAGAAACTGCGCTACAAGCACATACAAGTCATTTTTACACACACCAAACACAACTCAAACACCAAGCATATTAATTAGACAAATTAGACAATTAAAAATAGGCTGGAGCTTAAACGGTTAAAGGTCCCATGACAGGCCACCAGGTGTGGTGTGATTAGCCGTTACAAACCGTTTTGGAAATCTACCCTTATGACATCACATGTGGGCGTGTCTACCTAGATGTGTGACGGATAGATGAGCAACGTTTGCTGCAGTCCACTGGCTGGTAGACTGATCCATATTATTAATTGATCTATAAGATTCACTTATTCTGCAACCAATTTCATTTCTCCTTAACAATTGAGCAACCTCACCAATCCGGTAGGTAATTGCATTGAAGTTATTTTTTGAATTTGTTTATTTAAAAGGGACAACGCATATCCATTGACATTTTTAGTTTACACTCAAATTGTAAATGTGCCAGAGTTAGCAAAAAAGCTAATTTTCATCTATATTCCCAGGTCAACACATCAATCACATTACATTAATAAGGAAAAATGCGAGAAGGATAGAAAGCAATAAAGAAGGAATGCAGTGCCAAATATATGATTGTACAGATGCCATGAAAGAAGTCTTCCTCAGGTGAATGTCTTTCTCTCTCTGTCACGTGGAAACAACCGCCCGCAACTTAGAATACATTCATTGATGTTCGACTGTGTTGATGTTGTTGATGCTGATTTCTTGAAGCACTAACCCTAACCCTACTCTTGACCCCTTGTGGCGGGAATAAATCATTGCATATTTGGGATAAAGTCTGCCCCCATGACATATTCACTTAACCTGCCTTTCAATTCAATTACCAGCACCTCAACGATCGCTTTCAATGCTGTCAAAATGGGACCATTAAAAATCATTGAGTTAATCCCCAGTATGCTCAGTATGCATCAGCCTGCTTTGACCTGAGGGAAATGAAGGAAACTGTAAGTGAAAGTCATTGTTTACCTCATGTCAATGTGTTTGATTCTCATTTGTCAAATCCTAGTTAAAAACGGTTAAAAACCTAATCAAAACTGCTGTTCAAATATTTCTAATATAGCCTAGCGGTCTCTTTTCTGTATCTAATCAATCAGTGCTATTTTCCTTTCCTTTGCTTGCAAATTAAAGTGATATTTTGTAAGGCTAATGTAATTAACTGATTTGTAAGTCTATAGAGAATACAAGCCGTTCAGTTATTTTTATATATATATATATATATACACAGTGGGGCAAAAAAGTATTTAGTCAGCCACCAATTGTGCAAGTTCTCCCACTTAAAAAGACGACAGAGGCCTGTAATTTTCATCATAGGTAAACCTCAGCTATGAGAGACAAAATGAAAAAAAAAATCCAGAAAATCACATTGTCTGATTTTTTAAGAATTTATTTGCAAATTATGGTGGAAAATAAGTATTTGGTCACCTACAAACCAGCAAGATTTCTGGCTGTCACAGACCTGTAACTTCTTCTTTAAGAGGCTCCTCTGTCCTCCACTCGCTACCTGTATTAATGGCACCTGTTTGAACTCCTTATCAGTATAAAAGACACCTGTCCACAACCTCAAACAGTCACACTCCAAACTCCACTATGGCCAAGACCAAAGAGCTGTCAAAGGACACCAGAAAGACAATTGTAGACCTGCACCAGGCTGGGAAGTCTGAATCTGCAATAGGTAAGCAGCTTGGTGTGAAGAAATCAACTGTGGGAGCAATTATTAGGAAATGGAATACATACAAGACCACTGATAATCTCCCTCGATCTGGGGCTCCACGCAAGATCTCACCCTGTGGGGTCAAAATGATCACAAGAACGGTGAACAAAAATCCCAGAACCACACGGGGGGACCTAGTGAATGACCTCCAGAGAGCTGGGACCAAAGTAACAAAGGCTACCATCACTAACACACTACGCCGCCAGGGACTCAAATCCTGCAGTGCCAGACGTGTCCCCCTGCTAAAGCCAGTGCATGTCCGGGCCCGTTTGAAGTTTGTTAGAGAGCATTTGGATGATCCAGAACAGGATTGGGAGAATGTCATATGGTCAGATGAAACCAAAATAGAACTTTTTGGTAAAAACTCAACTCGTCGTGTTTGGAGGAGAAAGAATGCTGAGTTGCATCCAAAGAACACCATACCTACAGTGAAGCATGGGAGTGGAAGCATCATGCTTTGGGGCTGTTTTTCTGCCAAGGGACCAGGACGTCTGATCTGTGTGACGGAAAGAATGAATGGGGCCATGTATCGTGAGATTTTGAGTGAAAACCTCCTTCCATCGGCAAGGGCACTGAAGATGAAACGTGGCTGGGTCTTTCAGCATGACAATGACCCAAAACACACCGCCCGGGCAACGAAGGAGAGGCTTCGTAAGAAGCATTTCAAGGTCCTGGAGTGGCCTAGCCAGATCTCAACCCCATAGAAAATCTTTGGAGGGAGTTGAAAGTCCGTGTGTCCCAAAAACATCACTGCTCTAGAGGAGATCTGCATGGAGGAATGGGCCAAAATACCAGCAGCAGTGTGTGAAAACCTTGTAAAGACTTACAGAAAACGTTTGACCTCTGTCATTGCCAACAAAGGGCATGTAACAAAGTATTGAGATGACCTTTTGTTATTGACCAAATACTTATTTTCCACCATAATTTGCAAATAAATTCTTTAAAAATCAGAAAATGTGATTTTCTAGATTTTTTTTTTTTCATTTTGTCTCTCATAGCTGAGGTATACCTATGATGAAAATTACAGGCCTCTCTCATCTTTTTAAGTGGGAGAACTTGCACAATTGGTGGCTGACTAAATACTTTTTTGCCTCACTGTATATATATATATATATATATATATATATATATATATATATATATATATATATATATATATATATATATATATATATATATATATATATATATATATATATATATATACTACAGTATATAGAATTAGAATATATATATGAAGAAGTAACAGGTATGAAGTTAGGAGTCTGGTGCTTGCACTGTGCGCGTTCACGTGGGTGGCAACAGCATCCTGTTCACGACCTCCCCTCTGCCGCCCTACCCTCATTAAAATGAATGGAGGCGGCGACGTGAAGCCAGCTTGCAGAAGTATTCAGGTAATGAAATCAGAGGGGTGGTGTCGGCGGTGAGTCATAACAAGGCCTGACGTGTGTGTGTGTGTGTGCGTGTGTTGGATAAAGAGACCCTGAGTCAGACTTGCAGTCAGACACGAGAGATTGATGTGTGTAGATGGGCAGGAGGGTGTATGTGGTGTACTGCCTTATTCAGGCTGGCTTCTCCATTCAGGGATAAAACGCAGCATGTGGTTGCATGCAAAAAAAAAATGGTTTCTGTTGGTTTCATATTCAGGTCGGACACGCATACACACATTTCACTTTGAACTTTTCTGATCAAGGCACACATCAGCGTTTAGTTTATCCCCTTTTCCAGGGCTGACCCGTAGAAGTGTAGGCTACATTAATTCTGGCATCAGAACACTCGCATCTCTGACCGCTACAAGAAAATAACGCAGATGTGCCTTTTTCACCTAGCGGCGATCTTGGTTCTAACAGTGTTTAGAACCAAGAGTGAACTAAGACGGCCCCTCAGTGATTCAGTGGAAAGACTTGCGTGGGATCGTAGCGAGGGACCGGCCAAACGGACTCAACACAGTCAGAAATATTTCCTACATTAGTGACCTCCGCCGTCGATATTCTCAGTCAACTCAAGGTCTCTCTCTCTCTCTCTCTCTCTCTCTCTCTCTCTCTCTCTCTCTCTCTCTCTCTCTCTCTCTCTCTCTCTCTCTCTCTCTCTCTCTCTCTCTAATATATGTCTTACTCACCCAATTCAAGGTTTCCCAGTGAATGAAAAACCCTCTCTATCTGTCACTACTCCCGCTATCTCCCTGTCTCTTTTAGATAGAAGGTATGGGGCTCAGTGATCTTGCACCCGTCTGGATGAACTGCACCACCACCCCTCCTCTTCCCTCCTCTCACTTACGACCTCCATCCACACATTGGCTCTGGCCAGACCAGACGCCTCTCCCCTGAAGTGGCCTGCCCACGGGGGTGAACGGGAGGGCAGCGGCCAGCAGGGGGCGGTAGGACGTCTTGTTAAAGTACCACCTCCTCCAGACATTAGTCTTCTTCTTTTCAATTGCGGGAGCATTCGGTTACGTAAAACAATCATTCATAATTAGTTGAGTGCTATAAGCAGTGCTACACTATTGTTATTCTTAGGCTTTATTCTTTCTTTCTTTCTTTATTATTCTCTACAAATCCCGAATCGAATCACGCACTCCTATTCAAGTTTTTGAAGTGGACAGCAAAGCCGGGCACCAATTCTCTGAAACTTCAACATCTTCAGACTTCTCAATTTGCTCAATTTCTAACCGCTAACCTTCGTTCAAACATTCAGCAAATCAACGCATTTTGATGTTCAAATATATATCTAAACTGATTTTCAGATTTTCAGGATCAACGGTTTAATTTCATCTCCCTGTCTCTTTTATTTTCAGCTGATCTTCCGTTGAGGCTAATTAGAGTGTGATATTATAATATAAAAACTGTCTGTCGCGGTAGTGCTGTCGTGTGATGGACCCTCCCTGCGAAGGGACAGCTTCGTCTTTCGGTGCAAATTGTGTTCGGCGCGGCCACCTGCGGCAGACATGTTCCTGACAGCTGGTGCGAGACGGGATAAACGAAGAAGGGCGTTCAACAGACCACACCGGCACTAAACTTGTTGTGAATCACCGTTTATTTTGTTTTCATGTTTTTATCGTTTGCGTTTAATTTTTTTTATTAATGTCGAAGCGATGCATCGAATGTTTGGTTTATTGATCTATACGGCTCTCATCTTTTTTTTGAACCGACCGGGGAACGGCAGAGTTTGACCGAGTCCTCGGGCTCAGGTCTTCTATCGCTAGTGAGCTGAGCAGGAGATAGGGGTCAGTCCTTCCCCCTCCTCCACTTCAAAGACCCTTTAGAGCCGGCAGCTCAGCAGCAGCAGTAACACA
Organism: Pollachius pollachius; assembly: GCF_949987615.1. NCBI lineage: Eukaryota > Metazoa > Chordata > Actinopteri > Gadiformes > Gadidae > Pollachius > Pollachius pollachius. The sequence continues at coordinate 3,218,941 of NC_136952.1, forward strand.
CACACACACACACACACACACACACACACACACACACACACACACACACACACACACACACACACACACACACACACACACAGCCGGTCTGATTCCAGAGGCTTTGTTTCGGTGTAGTTTGTTGTCAGCCCCGGCTGAGTTATTCCCGCCACGTTGCCGCGCTGTGTGTAGACCCCTGGCTCACAAGGATTTGTGCGAAGCATCTGTTTGAAGTGTGTCTAAATGTGTTTGTCTTGGGACGAATGTGTGTAACATTTTCAGAATGGGAGATGACTAATTACACCGTGGGGGGCCTGCACAGCTATTCCAGCGTGTTTGACGCACAACAGTTTTGGTTTGAATTCGGCGTTCATCTGCCTTTTTGCAGAAGACGGAAAACAAGCGCCGCAACGGGCCTGCCTCCGTTGAGATCCAACGCGAGGATGTGTTTACGTCTCGGTATTGATGGGAGGCAGGACTGCGTTAGCCTCCAGCCTCCACCGAGTCTGCATTACAGAGCGCATCCAAAGTGCTTCCTGTGTTTCCAGCCCCGCCTGTAGAATGTGTTATTGCTGTAAGTTAATCAGACCCCCCCCCCCCCCCCCCCCCTCTGTTTGGCCCTGCAGGATCCAGAGAGCTCTCTCACAACATGCACGCAATTCGCCCAGGTGCGCACAAACACAGGCGCATGCATACACATACACAGAAACACGCACACACGGAGACGCACGCACTCACGCACACGCACGCATATGTATGTCACGCACAAACACAAACATAGGTACACACATGCACAAACACAAACATAGATACGCACGCACCAACGTAGGTACACACACAGACACAAACGTACACACACTCGCTCTCTCTCTCTCAGCGTGCATATGCGTGTATATGGTTGGTTACACACACACTCGCACACACAAACACAACAGTTGCACCTCCTAATGACTCCGCTTACGGTTCTCTCATTATTTGGCGGGGCTTCCTGGTTAACATCCCCCCGCCAGGAAGATGGATTAGCGTTAGCGGTGATGCTAGCCCCCAGCAGGTACAGCTATTAGACGCTAACTCCTTGCGTTTCTCAGGTAGAGTGACGCAGTCTGAGGGGGAGCGCTACCAAGGGCCATAACCTGCCTGGCAACAGATGATCGCGTCGATTGACGTAGGAAGGTTCAAAAACATTTGCGAAGTCGTTCATTGAGTTCAAGAACATTCGCGAAGTCGTTCATTGAGCGCGACAAGACAGATAGCCCTAACTTTACAAATTACATTTATTAGCGTTCCTAACTTTATATTTGTATTGCATTTAATTGTTTGATTGAATTTAGCTAGTTACCTCTGTGTTTAATGTGTAGTAAACCGGACCATTAACACAAGCTAGCTAGACTATGATATACATTAAACACTCAGTTTACTAGCTAAATTCAATTAAACAATTAAATGCAATACAAATATAAAGTTAGGAACGCTAATAAATGTAATTTGTAAAGTTAGGGCTATCTGTCTTGTCGCGCTCAATGAACGACTTCGCGAATGTTCTTGAACTCAATGAACGACTTCGCGAATGTTCTTGAACCTTGTTACGTCAATCGACGCGATCGTCCGCGATCATCTGTTGCCAGGCAGGTTTGGAATGGATTACGTATGGATTACGTACCCGGTACAAATTTGGCACCCGCTACAAATTTGGTGTGACAGCGGCGCAGCAGCATTCAGCACATAAGTGTGCTTATTTCGTTTGATCATTTTTGTGTCTTATTTTGTTGTGATTTGATCTAATCTCATTCGAAGATACCTCAACAGGCTCTACTGGCATACTATCGCCACACCTCAAACCATAACGATGCAACAAAAGGATACTTACTTCTGCTTTGATTTGGATGCCTCTGCCGTTTTTTCAGATGAATAGCCTCATTTTATTTTGACTGTTGATATGCAGATATGGTTGTATTGCCTATTATGTGATTTAATGTATTTTACCCCTGCTGGTATTACAACCAGCACAATTCGCCTTGGTACCCGACAGGGTAAGATGCAACATGATGCTGAGTACTATTTTTAAGTGCAAAGACGTACAACATACAACAAGTGTGAAAATGAAATGGCAGGATGTACAACATAAAATGTGTGTGTGTGTGTGTGTGTGTGTGTGTGTTGGGAGGAGAAGTTCACCGCTCCCCCAGAGTGTGTTGAACCCCCAGGGGTCGTTGGTTCCGTTACAAACCCTCTGTTGGACAATCCCACTCTGACCTTTTACTGACCGTCTGCAGAGAGAGAGAGGTAGAGAGAGAGAGAGAGAGAGAGAGTGAGGCAGAGAGAGAGAGATGTCTGTCTTTAATAACTGAAACGGTAATTTCAAGAATGCAAAAAGTATATACATTAAATATTTATTTTAAATGTACTTATGTGTTTGAATATGTGTAATGTAGTGGTTCTACATAGTACATGATTTAATCTGTTCTTTAGTAGGGCTGTCACACTTCCATTTTAAGAGGGATGAGGACACCTTTAAAAATAACCAAATGTTTGAACAGAAACCAGAAACGATTGATGGACTCGAGCGACCGGGACGTCAAACACAATCTCCTCCCGTTGGCGTTTCACTCTCAGCCATCCATCTTATCCGCTCCTTTCTGTTGCCAGGGCAACGGCAGACACACAATACAACACAACCTATCAGAGGGAGGAGGGGGATTATGAAGTGATCAGGTGCCGACAAGTAAGAGAGGGAAGGAAGGGGACAGAGCAGAACGCTTACAGAAACGGGGTACGCGTCTAACGGATGTTAGGGTGTTGAACCTTAACAAGCTGCCGGTCGGGGGCACTGCGGCCACAGAACACAGTCTGAGTGAATCGGGTTATGGCGTTGTTGACTAAGTGCCTGGGTGTTGAGACAGGGCTCTCAAGGTGATGGATGACAAGCCGTGTGTATATCACTCATCCATCTCCAGGTCTGCACTGACGCTCGCCAGGGGGGGGGAGGAGGAGGGGTAGGGTTGGAGGAGGAGGAGGAGGTGGAGGAAGAGGAGGAGGAGGAGACAGTAGAGTGCAGTACAGTAACCTGGCAGAACAGGGGAAGCGATTTGCATTCCTCTCATGAAATTGTATTTCAGTGAAAGCCTTACAGCGTGATGTCTCTGCAGAGGTTCGCCCAGGATAACACGCAAACACACACACACACAGACACACACCCACACACTTGCATCACTGCACCAGAACAACATGCTCTTGTGCAGCACCGTAGACAATCACTCAGAATATGTAATGTTTATGAAATATTGATGATGCATTATATAATATCAAGCCAGGGTACCAGAGTCTGCTCCTTCGCTCAGCTGCATGTCCACTGAGTGTGTGTTGACACCGGGAACTGAGCATATTCTGGACGGATGCACTCCTAATGTGCATTTACTCTCCCCTTTATTTCTCCATCTCTTGCACTTTACCTGTATCTATGGCTATATATATATATATATATATATATATATATATTCATATCTATGTTTATCTAACTTCACATCTATATCAGTCACTGTCTATCTCTATAGCTATACTTGTCTGTATATTCGATAGCTATATCTACAGCTATATCTATCTATTCTATATCTATGCTCTATCGCTCTCCCCAGAATATAACTGTCTATGTCTATCTCTACACATTTTATCTCTCTCTCTCTCTATTGATCTATCTTTATCTCTATCTAGCTCAGTGTCTCTCTATCTATCCATCTCTATCTCTACCTCTATCTATCTCTATCTATCTATGTCTATCTCCACCCGTCTCTGTCTCTTTCAATCTAACCATCGCTACCTCAATCCTTCCGTCTAGATATCGATCTAGATTCTGTATCTATCATCTATCTAGCTCTGTGTCTCTCTATCTCTGTATCTCTATCCATCCATATAGATATCTATCTCGATTAATATCTATCCATCTATCTAGCTCTGTATCTCTCTATCTCTGTATCTCTATCACTACCTATATCAATCCATCCCTTTCTAGATTTCTATCCATCATTCTAGCTCTCTGTCTCTCTATCTCTGTATCTGTATCTCTATCCATCCATATAGATATCTATCTAGATTTATATATATCCATCCATCTAGATATATATCTAGTTTCTACCTATCCATCCAACCCTGTATTTCTCTATCTCTGTATCTGTATCTCTATCCATCCATATAGATATCTATCTAGTTTTATATATATATCCATCCATCTAGATATCTATCTAGTTTCTACCTATCCATCCAACCCTGTATTTCTCTATCTCTGTATCTGTATCTCTATCCATCCATCTAGATATCTATCTAGATTTCTATCCATCTATCTAGCTCTGTGTCTCTCGTTCTCTTTGTATCTCTCCCTCTATCAGAACAGAAACTGTTCACAACCCTACAATGAACAACCACTCCATACCTCCTCTGCTGCTGCCTGGCATCCAATTCTAGTGAAAGTGAGATGGAGGAGGGAGTTTGTGTGTGTGTAGGTGGAGGGGGGGGGGGGTTTCTAGATGACGGATGTTGTAGTGTCGGGGGGAAGGGGCCTCCTCCTTCAAGGTGCACTCTACACACAGTGGAGTTATCGGTTCGGCCAACAGGTCTTCGGCTCTGTGTGTCTCCTGGGGGCCGGTCTTCCTGGTTGGGGGAGTAGGGGTGCAGATCTGGGATCAGTTGGTGTTATCTGACGCCGGGAGATGGGAACGTCGGGCCGGCAGGACATCGGAAAACGGCGCTTATCTGGACGGCGGGCAGCGCGTTGAGAAGCCAGTGTGGTGAGTATGGATGGATGCACTCCACAAACACACGCACACACATGCACACCCACACAAAGAGACACCCACTCACACATAAAGAGACTCACATACAAGTGGATACACACACACACACACACACACACATGCACACACAAATACACACACATTTATTTCTATACACATTTATATATTTATACACACACACACATACACACACACACATACACACACACACACATCTGCTGTTTGATGTTCAAACTGGAAAACCCATTTAAACACATGTCTCGGGGCTACTTGTTGAGATGGAGTAGGTTGTGCCACAGGCTGAATCATCAGTTTAACACCATTCACTCTAACTTCGTCTATCCTGCGAGTCCCATCCCCAGAGAGGGGAAAGGTTCTCGCTCTTCAAGGGACAGCCAACAAACCAACAAAAAACAAGCGACCTCAATCCGCTTGAGATCATTCCCAGCAGCAGCAGCACTCTCTCCCGCAGGATAAGAGCCAGCGCACCTCACCTCCCGGATCATTCTGGAGCAAGATGGCGCTCTGGCAGTCAGCACGCGGAGAGCTCCCGCTTTCAGCGCAATAAGCAATGAGGACAATTCGCGTAATCGAGAATTCTCCCTGCTGCGTGTCTATATCTCGCGTCCCCTGCACTCACGCACGGCGTCAGGAGGAGCTTCGCTCGCTGTCAAGGAAGGCGACGCTCTTAGGACGCTGCCCGACGCCTCTCTGCTTTTGCGCTGAATCAACGTGATTCCTCGGCTCCTCTGCAGTGACGCGCCGGTGTTCACAGCGCCGTGCGTAACGGATCGGCGACCGACGGATCCCATCGGCGCTGACATGCATTGACTTGCTCTAGATTAACCGTGTGGCAGAACATATGCATACCCTATCTGGTACCTCTCTCATTCAGCCTGCTTGTTTTTCCGTTCGTACGAAATGGAGGCTTTTTTTGACTCGTCGTCGGAGTCAGGTGTGAGGATTGAAGGAACAGATCTGTGTTCGAGATACAGTGCCGCTTAGTTCTGTTTTAATAATAGAAACAGCTGCAACATCCAAGCTTCTGCTGCTGCTCTCTCCACGTCGTGGAAGATGTTGGTGTTCCTGGCCACCATGTCTCCACTGTTTTTCAGCCCCGGTTTCGCTCTCAGCTCCCATTTCGACTCAGGTGAGCCCAGATTCCGTTGTTTTAAAGACGCTAAATGTTACATAATCCCAGCTCGTTTTCGCCCCGTTGTTTACTTCTTTACTTCAGTAAAATAATATAAAAGGGGCCGATACATACAGTACGCCATATGTCTACTGTACATGTTGTGAATTAGCCTTTAGCCTTCTCACACCACATCCAAACATATTAACGTTGTTTGGAGAATAATCTCGCCCCTCTGAATCTTTGTGTGTGTGTGTGTGTGTGTGTGTGTGTGTGTGTGTGTGTGTGTGTGTGTGTTTGTGTTTGTGTTTGTGTTTGTATTTGTGTGTGTTTGTGTGAGGTGGGCGCCTGTGTGTAGTAACATTCCTGGGCCACTAAGTTTGGTTAAGTCACATGTTCTAAATCTAAATTAAAGTCCACGGGGATAGGCCAATTAAGGGTAAAAAGGCTGTGTGTGTGTAAAGGAGAGAGAGAGAGAGAGAGAGAGAGAGAGAGAGAGAATTAGTATGAATGTATGTCTGCATGTGTTTAGGGGGGAATACATTACATGTATA
>NC_136952.1:3230389-3231998 GCF_949987615.1 Pollachius pollachius
AGATGGTTTAGATTACCTCAGCCAATCAACAGAAGGCTGAGCATACCTCAGCCAATCCACACAAGGCTGAGAACACCTCAGCCAATCAACAGAAGGCTGAGCACACCTCAGCCAATCAACAGAAGGCTGAGCACACCTCAGCCAATCAACAGAAGGCTGAGCACACCTCAGCCAATCAACAGAAGGGTGGATGGCTCATTGGTACGGTGACGCTCTCCTGCCAGCGGCAGAGCATCCTGACCCTGTACTGATCCCTCTCCCCGCTCCCCCGCTGTGAGACGGGGAGCAGGGAGGCGCTGGGGTCCCCCAGGGACCTCCGCAGATTCAATCCCGCCCGTTATCCGGGGGTTAGCTCCGTCTGCGCCTGCCTTTTGGGCGCCGCCCCGCACGTCGAGGAGCCAGCCTTGACATTAGGACGGAGGAGACGTACGCCCGGGAGACGGTGGTTAACGACGTTACGAGGGTTTGTGGGATATTGTACCGGCTGCCCTCCGTTCCCGCCCTCGTATCCCCTTTCAGAACGTCCTTTCAGACACGCCGCAATTATCGCGGGCGTCGTTCATCATGCGTCTGTGAGATCGATGCGGGTATCGGACATAAGTGAGGCGCACCTCTGAAAGCAATGAACGCAGAATAAATAGCACGATCTACAACAGAAAATAGGCAAAAGATGTTTAATTTTATTTATTTTTTTCGCCGCCTCCGGTTGGGCAGGAATGCCGGCGTGATAATCTCCCACACGGAGACGCTCGCAGTCTCCATAAGAAGCACTTGAGGTTCTTATAAACAAAACTTTAATCTGTTAATCCTCTCCATTGATTTTATCCGTTTCGTCGAATGTGCCACACAGGCTGCGTCTCTCTCCTGAATTAGCTTTGCTTCCAGCAGCTGCTGGTTTGATTGAGCTGTATCAGCAGCAAGGCACCCTATTGGTCTGTGGCCACACCCTTGTTTGGGCATGGAAGCCCGCCTTGGACTGTGTGCCCTGTTCTCTGTGAGTTGGTCTTTTAGCACCATGGCTAGCGACTCAGGGACTCCAGCTCAACTGTCTGTCTGTCTGTCTGTCTGTCTGTCTGTCTGTCTGTCTGTCTGTCTGTCTGTCTGTCTGTCTGTCTGTCTGTCTGTCTGTCTGTCTGTCTGTCTGTCTGTCTGTCTGTCTGTCTGTCTGTCTGTCTGTCAGTCTGTCTGTCTGTCATTCTGTCTGTCTGTCCATCTGTCCGTCAGTTGTCTGTCTGTCTGTCTGTCTGTCAGTCATTCTGTCTGTCTGTCTGTCTGTCTGTCTGTCTGTCTGTCTGTCTGTCTGTCTGTCTGTCTGTCCGTCTGTGTCTGTCTGCCTGTCTGTCTGTCTGTCTGTCTGTCTGTCTGTCTGTCTGTCCCCAGAGGCTTCTCAGCCTCAGTTTAGCCATTCAGATGCAGAGATGGGAGATTTCTGATAAAGATATGAAGTTGAATAAAAATTGGTTGTTTTAGGGTTTGGGTTTGGTGTTAGGGTTAGAGTTAAGTTTTAGTGCTTGCTTTTAGTGTTCGGGTTAGGAATTGTATTTAGGGTTTGCGTTTGGTGTTGGGGTTTAGGGTTAGCTTAATATTTGTTTGGTTTTAGCCATCCATC
>NC_136952.1:3232198-3252198 GCF_949987615.1 Pollachius pollachius
CACACACACACACTTCACCAAACTCTCCGACAGGCTGTAAAAGCCCTTTTCGGAACATAACATCCTTAAGGGTTTGGTGGAAGTGTAGCACGCTTCACATCTCTGAAAGGGTGCAGAACAAAACATATTGATAGGTGATTTACGTATTTATTTTATTCCTTGGCATATAAAATAATATATAATGAATTCTGCCCAAAGGTTAATGTACTTTGTGATCTGTAAGCGCTGTCTGGCTGCAACGAGTAGATGCCAATGTACTTATGACTTACAAACATGGGTTTAAATGTCAAAGATATGATGTGAAAACTCAATAGCTTGTAGAATTCCTTTAGTTCTGCTCTCCATCAGATGAAGTCTGGTACTACCTCAGCCAATCAGCAGAAGATTGAGAATACCTCAACCAATCAACACAAGGTTTTGAATACCCCTGCCAATCAGCAGGAAATTGAGAATACCTCAGCCAATCAGCAGAAGGTTAGAATGCCTCAGCCAATCCACAGGAGTCTGAGCATCCCTCAGCGAATCAACTTATATTTGAATGCAACCCAGCCAAATGAACAGAAGGTTGAGAATACCTCAGCCAATCAGCAGGAGTCTGACCACCCCCTCAACCAATCAAAAGATGGTTTAGATTACCTCAGCCAATCAACAGAAGGCTGAGCATACCTCAGCCAATCCACACAAGGCTGAGAACACCTCAGCCAATCAACAGAAGGCTGAGCACACCTCAGCCAATCAACAGAAGGCTGAGCACACCTCCGCCAATCAACAGAAGGCTGAGCATACCTCAGCCAATCAACAGAAGGGTGGATGGCTCATTGGTACGGTGACGCTCCCCTGCCAGCGGCAGAGCATCCTGACCCTGTACTGATCCCTCTCCCCGCTCCCCCGCTGTGAGACGGGGAGCAGGGAGGCGCTGGGGTCCCCCAGGGACCTCCGCAGATTCAATCCCGCCCGTTATCCGGGGGTTAGCTCCGTCTGCGCCTGCCTTTTGGGCGCCGCCCCGCACGTCGAGGAGCCAGCCTTGACATTAGGACGGAGGAGATGCACGCCCGGGAGACGGTGGTTAACGACGTTACGAGGGTTTGTGGGATACTGTACCGGCTGCCCTCCGTTCCCGCCCTCGTATCCCCTTTCAGAACGTCCTTTCAGACACGCCGCAATTATCGCGGGCGTCGTTCATCATGCGTCTGTGAGATCGATGCGGGTATCGGACATAAGTGAGGCGCACCTCTGAAAGCAATGAACGCAGAATAAATAGCACGATCTACAACAGAAAATAGGCAAAAGATGTTTAATTTTATTTATTTTTTTCGCCGCCTCCGGTTGGGCAGGAATGCCGGCGTGATAATCTCCCACACGGAGACGCTCGCAGTCTCCATAAGAAGCACTTGAGGTTCTTATAAACAAAACTTTAATCTGTTAATCCTCTCCATTGATTTTATCCGTTTCGTCGAATGTGCCACACAGGCTGCGTCTCTCTCCTGAATTAGCTTTGCTTCCAGCAGCTGCTGGTTTGATTGAGCTGTATCAGCAGCAAGGCACCCTATTGGTCTGTGGCCACACCCTTGTTTGGGCGTGGAAGCCCGCCTTGGACTGTGTGCCCTGTTCTCTGTGAGTTGGTCTTTTAGCACCATGGCTAGCGACTCAGGGACTCCAGCTCAACTGTCTGTCTGTCTGTCTGTCTGTCTGTCTGTCTGTCTGTCTGTCTGTCTGTCTGTCTGTCTGTCTGTCTGTCTGTCTGTCTGTCATTCTGTCTGTCTGTCTGTCTGTCTGTCTGTCTGTCTGTCTGTCATTCTGTCTGTCTGTCCATCTGTCCGTCAGTTGTCTGTCTGTCTGTCTGTCCATCTGTCCGTCAGTTGTCTGTCTGTCTGTCTGTCTGTCTGTCTGTCTGTCTGTGTCTGTCTGCCTGTCTGTCTGTCTGTCTGTCTGTCTGTCTGTCTGTCTGTCCCAGAGGCTTCTCAGCCTCAGTTTAGCCATTCAGATGCAGAGATGGGAGATTTCTGATAAAGATATGAAGTTGAATAAAAATTGGTTGTTTTAGGGTTTGGGTTTGGTGTTAGGGTTAGAGTTAAGTTTTAGTGCTTGCTTTTAGTGTTCGGGTTAGGAATTGTATTTAGGGTTTGCGTTTGGTGTTGGGGTTTAGGGTTAGCTTAATATTTGTTTGGTTTTAGCCATCCATCATGTCCATCCATCTGTCCAGCCATCCATCAATCTATCCATCTGTCCATCTATTATGTTGTGACTTCTTCGTATACTAGATACACTGACGCACACGTATACACACATACATGTACAAACATGAATTTTCCTTACATGTCACTTGGAGCTCTTTCACATACAAGCAAACCTCACAAACAATTTGGCCCCTCTCAAATCGCCTAGCATTTCATAGCTGGTAGTCCAGTTTCTATTTCAGCCTGTCAATACAGCAATAACACGCTGGGAGGTAAATACATTTATTGGTCTCAAAGAAAAATATATTTGCCATCAAGAGCAGGACTGGGAGATAGAACCGGCAGAAAGAGAAGGAGGCACGGGATGATAGAGAGAGAGAGAGGGAGAGAGAGAGAGAAAGAGAGAGAGAGAGAGGGAGAGAGAGAGAGAGAGAGAGAGAGGGAGACATGCAGACACAGAGAGGTTGTGAGAGCACAACCACTTGCTAATGTGTTTACACACAAGGGGCAGATTGCGCAGAGGGGCCAGGGAAGGGGGCTGCATGAGACGCATGCACACCTCTGAACAGCCTCGGATGACTGTCCAGGTCAGCACACAGCAGGGTCTCCACTCATTAACCTGCACTCCTGCTCCTCCAACATGGCCGCGTGATGCAATATGTTCACCTGTACAGAATGAGCATCTCTCTCTCTCTCTGTCTCTGTCTCTGTCTCTCTCTCTCTCTGTCTCTGTCTCTGTCTCTGTCTCTGTCCTCTCTCTGTCTCTGTCTCTCTCTCTCTCTCTCTCTCTCTCTCTCTCTCCCTCTCTCTCTCTCTCTCTCTCTCTCTCTCTCTCTCTCTCTCTCTCTCTCTCTCTCTCTTCTCTCTCTCAGTGAGTGAATGGTGTCCTGGTGTTAAAGCCCTGATTTAGTGATTCGGGAACGTTGGAGAAGCCGTTTTCACTCTCTTCAGCTGACTGCCTCCGAGTCTGGAGTCTGCCCGGGGAAGCCAGCCCCTGTATGCTTTGTGTGTGCGTGTGTGTGTGCTTGCGTGTGTATGTGTCAGTCTGTGTGTCGGTGTGTGTACGCCTGCATGCGTGTGCACATCATAATGGATGATGGGAGTGTCTGAGCAGATCCAGTGAGTGCAGGGCATGCTGGGAAACTCTCCCTGTGCTATGTTTATCTAGCGTTGGGGCTGATCATTTAACAAACTAAATGTGCCAGATGCCGTTTTTTTTCTGTTGCATGGTCTAGATTTTTTATCGCTTTGGGAATATTGTAATGCTGTCATTTAAGCTGCCAGGCTGTCAGACACACACACGCATGCACACAGACACACACACACACGTGCACACACTCACATGCAGACGCACACAAGCACATGCACACACACACACACATGCAGACGCACGTACACACACGCACACAAAGAAAAACACTAACACACACACCCACACACATAAATACATCCACGCCATGGTTCAGGCTGCAGTCTTGGGCTGCTACGTTGCATTAGACGATGTATGTAGGGCGACTTCAAGGTCTGCTGCTTCCACCAGCTCTAGCCGCGGAGCCTGCACTTCACAAAGACATGAAAGAGAAGCGGAAAATGAAGTATTCATACTGACGTCAAAGCAGAGCCAAAGATCAAATGCATCGCGCGGCATCAGAAGTGTATCAGCAATTTGTACCTGTTCAACATCGCGCAATGACACGCGAATCAGAGCGTTCTCCTGTCAGGAGATGATGAGGGAACAAAAGAAACCGTCAAGTTGAATGATCAGAGCAGCTTTGGGAGAGAGAGAGAGAGAGAGAGAGAGAGAGAGAGAGAGAGAGCGAGAGAGAGAGAGAGAGAGAAGAGAGAGAGAGAGAGAGAGAGAGAGAGAGAGAGAGAGACATAATTAATACATTCGTAGGCCTTTATTTATTTAGTTTGTGTGTGATATGGGTGTGTGTGCGTGCGTGCGTGCGTGCGTGGTCGCGTGCGTGTGTGTGTGTGCGCCTTTGTGTGCATGCGAGTGAGTGAGTGAGTGCATAGGAATGTTCGTCAGTAACAGAGTCGAAGAAACCAGAGTTGAAAATCCTGGAAAGCGCATCAACAACCAAAACATCTGAAGGCGAATCGGTTCGATTGCACTCCCCCCCCCCCCACGAGTTGGGCTGTGTGTGCGAGCACGACGCCTGGCCACGCAGCACGCCTGAGGCTTCATTGCATCATGGTGTCAGCATCGTTGTGGGAGCTGGGTGTGAGACAGTGAGGAATGACCCTGTGTGAGTGGGAGTGTGTGCGTGTGTGTGTGTGTGTGTGTGGGGGTGTGTCTGCGCGTGTGTGTGTGTGTGTGTGTGTGCGTGTGTGTGTGTGTGTGTGTGTGTGAGGGTGTGGGTGCGAATGTGTGTAAGTGTGAGTGTGAGTTTGTAAGTGTGTGTGGGTTGAATTGGCACTTGGACAAAAGCAGGTAAGATTCCAGTATCTTTGCTGAACAGAAACCCTAATTATGCAACTTTTGTTTCAGTCGTATTCTCGTCTTCCCTAAAACCACGCGTTGGCGGAAGGACAACAGACCTTCTCACAAACGTTTTTCCAAACACGTTAACCCTCTGACCCGTCAAGCACAGTTCTGCCAGTCAACCGCCACATGTTGGAAACAAAGAGAGGCTGAGGTACCGTGTCTCCATGGCAACAGCGCTTAGAAACGGCTCTTCCCCGTCCTGGGATTGGCTGAGAGATGGGTTTGTCTGTGGATGTCCGCCCTCCGAGGACGTAACCAAGATTAGACCACGCCCGCCCCCCCCCCCCCCCGATCAATAATTGAAACGATGCGTATGAAGCAGTATTTTGGAAGATGATTCATAGGGGAGAAATTTACTGGAATGAAATGGGGAGGGTGATGTGAGGGATATGGGATATGAGGGGGAGGCGGGGGGGAAGGAGAGAGATATTAGAGAGAGATACGAGGTTGAGAGGAGATACATGGGAGAGAAGAGAGAAAGAGGAGATAAAAGAGAGAGGGGAGAGAGGAGATTTAAGAGAAAGGGAGAGAGAGAGGGGAGAGAGGAGATTTAAGAAAGAGGAGATACATTTGAGAGAATAAGGAAAGAGGAGAGAGGGAAGAGATTTAAGAGAGAGCAAGAGAGGAGAGAGAAAGTAGATCGAGAGAGAGAGAGAGAGAGAGTGAGAGAGAGAAAGAGAGAGAGCGAGATAGAGAGAGAGAGAGAGAGTGAGATAGAGAGCGAGAGAGAGAGAGGGAGAGAGCTATGAACAGGTAGTAAAGTCACCAGGGCGACTTGCTGCAGAAAACAAGAGCTGAGGACGCAGGGTGAGGGAGGGACAGAGAGAAGAAAGTGTGGGAAAGAGAGAGAGCTTTCTCTGGGAAACAATACGGAAATCAAAGGCGGAGACGATGAGTAAACGGCGTGAGCATTGAGTGGAAACACACACACACACACACACACCAAAATACACCTAAACACCTACGCACAAACACGCATACACACAGCCTCGCAGTCTGTGATGTTTAAAAAGAGCAGGGTTTGCTCCGCTCCAGCGAGTCCCATCTACAGAAAGACATACATCACACACGATACAGCAGGGATGTCCCCACACACACACACACACGCATACACGCATGCACACGCACACACACACAAACACACACACTGCGCTTCGATGAGTCCCATCTACAGAAAGCCATACATCACACACGATACAGCAGGGACATACTCACAGTCACACACGCACACACACACACACACACACACACACACACACACACACACACACACACACACACACACACACACACACACACACAAAGCTTACCAGTGCACATTCAGTAAACAGTGTGTGTGCTCACAGGCGCAGCGCTTTCGTTTGGGAATGCATGTGCCTTAGTTTGTGATGGGAGAACTTTACTGTATGTTTAAAGGGAATATAATTATGATAAACATAAAGAAAGTATGATCATTACCTTTTCTATATTCTATATGAATGAAAATAAGTGTGGATTAACGCTCACCTATATATATAGATATAGATGTAGATAGATATTTAAATACTGTATATGGGTTTTGGATGTTTATAACGCTAACAGAGATGGATTCTCAGGAACCACTTTTTGAGAGGGACAGGTTCCAAACAGCGGTCTACACTGGAGGACCGGCACAGAGGACCCTCTCTAATGGTCTCTGTATCTGTTGATTGGGTCTAGACCGAATGGCGTGAGCTAAACCAGGAGGATGGCTCAGCCTCTGCTGATTGACGTTAGAGGAGAAGGGTGTCCTTGTATTGCACCATACCACTAACCCTTATAGTTTTAGTGTCCATTATAGTTTTTGGCAACCTCACCTGTGCACACATGTGCTTGAACATTCCCTACTCTGACGGAGCTCTGACGTTTGACAGTATAAGGAACTCTTTAAATCTGTGTTCATGGCTCATTCTGCCAGAGAAGAGACGTAATGTGCTGTATTCTGAAACTACTGTGTGATTGTTTGTGTTCAGGAGTCTCATTGGTCCTTGACGCAGTATCTCATGAAGAATTGTCTCCTGATCCCTTTCCTTGTTAGCGTTTAAGTGTTGTACTTTCCACGGCAGTGTGGTGCGTGTGTGTTTTTGTATCTGTACTGTGTATTCAGCTGCGCATCAGCAATATCTTTAACATAGTGTGTGTGTGCGTGCGTGCGTGCGTGCGTGTGTGTGTGTGTGTGTGTGTAAACTGCACAGCGCTGCATAATACCCCATCTCTCTCTGGGATGCCCTGTGTTTACTCAGGACTCGTTCAGTTACTCTACCTACCCACTGCACGCACACACACACACACGCGCACACACACACACACACACACACACACACACACACACACACACACACATATACACACATATACACACGCACACACATACATATGCACGCACACACACACAAACATACACACATATACACACGCATAAACATACGCACGCACACACACACACACACACACACACACACACACACACACACACACACACACACACACACACAATAGCCAACACATCTACTGCAGCCCATCAAGCCCCCGTTGTCCTCGTCCAGCCTGATTGGCTCTCGCGGGGATTGTGTGGTCACGTGAGCGCCATTAACCACAACATGTGACGCGCCGGGTACTCAGACGATGGCCGTTAGATAATGTAGGAGGACGATGATAATGGTGACGATGTCATATAACATTAGTTAGCCAGTTATTAAAGTGATCCGCTGCTTTCAAAAAGCTCTGACAGGCTGAGGATTGTTTCCACATCATCTGTTTGGTCTTGACATGTTTCCACAGACGTGACGTTAATGTGTCTATTAGGCCGCTATTCCCCGCGCCTCAGTGCCTGCCACTGATTACAGCGTAACAGGGTAATGTGTTGATGGACATTATGCAGGCCGAGGGCTCATTACCATGTGCTCGTGAGATCAGAGTCATTGCCTGCGTGAAGGAGATGTCAATCTTATTGTTAATAGTACAAGCCTCATGTTAGTATTATTGATGGATGTCACCTTCCTATCTTCTCACACACAATCCTGTACATGAGACACACGCACACTGACGGACGGACGGACGGACGGACGGACGGACGGACGGACGGACGGACGGACGGACGGACGGACGGACAGACAGACAGAGGGACACGCACAGACAAACACAGAGCGACACAGACATACAGACAGACACACACACACACACACACACACACATAGACAGAGAGCGACACATACAGACAGACAGACGGACAGACACACAGACAAACAGACACACACACACACACTCAGCCATGCCTACATGCCCTCATCCACTCCATACTACTCCTGTTTTGACCAAGTGAGAAACACAGCCACAGTCCCGAACCATTTCCGTTCCCTCATTCTGCTTACATCCCATCTTCTGCCCGGTGTCCTTTCAAACAAAGGCTCAAAGTGTCGCAGCAGCACAGGAAGCGACACCCTCCTCTTCAGCAGCCCAAGACACACAAGTCCTCTCCCTCGTTTGAGGTTCCACCACGGGGCATTTCCTCTGATGATGACAAGCTAAACGGCCCACCTTCAGCGGGCAGGAAACAGGCGTTTAGGCGCACCGGAGAGACGATTGATCTCTTTGACACCTCCACCTGTCACTGTTGGTCACTGGCAGACGCAAGGACCCATTTTCAAGAGCAAGAAGAAACTCAAACACACACGCACACACACACTCACTCACTCACTCACTCACTCACTCACTCACTCACTCACTCACTCACTCACTCACTCACTCACTCACTCACTCACAGCAGTGCTTACCTGTGCACATTCAGTAAACAGTTAGTGTGTGCATGTTCATGCTAGTCTGTGCATGTGCATTCACTACGCACACACACTTACTCACACACACTCACACACACACATACACAAACACATACACACACACACACTCTCGCACTCACTCACTCACTCACTCACTCACTCACTCACTCACTCACTCACTCACTCACTCACTCACTCACTCACACACTCACACACACATAGTGCTTACCAGTGCACATTTAGTAAACAGTTAGTGTGTGCATGCCTGTGCGTGTACATGTGCATGTGCGCAGGGCCGTCGGACTGCGGGGGAAAGGTGGACAGTTGTGGGGGGGTTAGAGTAACTAACCCTTCAAAAAAAGTTTTTTACTTCTTTTGAATTTTCTACCACCCCCTAGTGGTAGGAGTCGCACATTGCTGCCAGGCCACGCCCCCCCCCCCCCCCATCAACAATTCAGCGCAGGGGGCTGGATTCGGGGGGGGCCCATCAGTACCACTTGTATACAGGGCCCAGAATTTGGTGCTACGGCCCTGCATGTGCGTTCATTACGCATCGCTACCTGGATCCACCGTGCACCTTCTGTGTTTGGATGTCCCTGGCAGATCACAGGCGAGAGCAGAGCTGCTGACTCCAGCTGGGGTCTGTCCGGATTAGGGGGTCTACGGTGCGCACTAACGACTCACCGTGTCCACCACATGTCCACCGTGCCTGGCTGCTGCTCCCTTGGCTGGCCGTCCAAGGTGTGGCGGGATCCAGACAACCAGAGAAGCCTTCACTGGTCGCATGACCGCAGAGATCAGCAGGCTAGCAGGGCCGGGTTAGCTCGGAAAGGTAGCGCGGGTTTGCTGGTAACTGGAAGATTGCTAGTTCGATCCCTGGCCCCTCCCAGCGTCGATGATGTACATGAGCAATTAGGGTTAATTGCTACTGACGAGCTGGCTGTAGCCTCGCATGGTTGACTTTTACCATTACGTTTAGATTTAGGGCATTTAGCAGAATTTGCTAAATGCCCTAAATCTAAACGTAATGGTAGGTCTCGGTCAGTTGCTGGTTGAAAACCCTCTCTCTGTACTATGCACGGTGCTGTCGCCTCTAGGGCAGAGCGAGGAATGTTTTAATCGTTGGACGAGTGCAGGATAGGAGGTTGGTTTTCTGGTGAGCAAATAAAAGAACAGTGTGTTAAAGAGGAGAGTTGGGGGACGCTAACACTCACAGGCACAACTTTTCGCTAACGGAAAACTCAGGCAGCAGCCCAACCTGGAGCGCTCTGTGGTCAGCACAAAACGGGGTTTGGGAGACGGAGGAGGGTGTAAGGTTCCCGGCTCGGTACGTTTTCTGCCGACTAGAAACACTGTCTTCCTCTCTCTCTCTGGGGAATGGTGTTCCTGGGTGAGCTGTCCTGAATCACAGCCCCAACCCCCACCCAGGAACACTCACACTCACTCTCACACCCCCATCCGTCCTCCTGTAATTGGGTAAGAGTAACACACGCTTGGCTGCCCTCGAAAGAGTTGAAAAGGTACCCGAGTCCTCATCCAACACCTCAGCTTCCATCGCAGCCAACGCACCCTGAATCCCTAATCCCGCCGGCCGTGTGCGCGCCCCTCTCTCCTTTCCGACGAAGATCATGGCCGGACGCCCGAGATCCGGGATGAGATTGGTGTGTTTCAGATCTCTCTCGGACTCCGCGGGGGTCCGGCAGAACGATCTCAGCAGGGGTTTAGCTGCCAAATGGTGTAAGGCGACTAGAGCCAAAAAGCTGCAACCAAACACGGAATTAATCAGAGATGAAAGATAGAGCAGGCGTTGCTGCTTGTTCAGAGTCGTGTAGCCGAACTCTAATGAGTTCCTGGTCTGACCGGGGGGGGGGGGGGGGGGGGGGAGTGGGGCCTCTGCGCAGGTGTTGTTTGGTGTTGTTTTCCAAAGCCAGCATTTACATTTAGGGCATTTAGCAGACGCTTTTATCCAAAGCAGCGGTTCTACACACATTCCCACACCGACGGTGGCGTCAATCACGCAAGGCGACAGCTGGCTGGTCAGGAGCAGTAAGGGTTAGGGGTCTCGCTCAGGGACACCTCAACACTCATCAAGGAAGAGCCGGGGATCAAACTAGCAACCTCTCCGGTAACAAGTCAACCTGCTCTACCTCCTGAGCTAAACCGGCCCCAGCAGTCGTTGAGTAGCGCTCGTTAGCGCGCGGCGACGGGGACGGGGGGGACGGGGGGGACGGGGACGGGGGGGACGGGGACGGGGGATGCGGTTTGTTGGTTTCCTTTGTGTGGTGGTCTGTGAGGGGTGCCTCGGGGAGGCAGAGGTGGTCCGACTCTGCCTCCTGACTCTGGAGTGGAATAGTAAGTGTGTTCCGGGCTCGGCAAGACCGGACGTTCTGGTTGTTTTGTGCGCTGGGACTCGTGGACCACGGGCGGCGAGGTTGAGTTTCTGGGTCTCTCTCTCCAAAGCTGGCAAACTCGAGGTCCGTGAGCGACTGGAGGTCATGCGAATGAATCGGACCAGAGACGGTGGAGGGGAGACCGTCGCCATGGAAACGGGTCGAATTAATCCATCTATTTTAGTTTTTTTTTTTTTTTTCCCGGAACGTGTTCCTGGGTCCACCACGAAAACCCACCGTGACGACCTGCAAGGGGAAGGGTGGGGGGGGGGGGAGGGGGGTCTGCGGTTGTGTTATTGATGTTTGGAATCATGTGGTGTTTATTTCACGACAAAAAACGTTAACGTTTTACTGAAATTAGAATCTTGATGTTTTAGGCTTGTTGTACAATCGATAATGTCAACCTCTATGAGGGTCTCTCTTTTTGCCGGTAGCTATTCCTAATTGCCGGTTTTCGTTCTGTCGCCGTGCATCCTTCCTGTCCTCCAGCCCTGTTCCTCCTGAACAGGAAGTGCTAGAGGAACCGAGTGTTTAACGATGCCAGCACTCCTCCCCTCGTTAGCGTGGCCTGCTCCGAGCATCCCTGCCTCTCTGTCCCTGCTTCAGCTCAGGCAGTCACACACACACACACACACACACACACACACACACACACACACACACACACACACACACACACACACACACACACACACACACACACACACACACACACACACACACACACACACACACGCACGCACGCACATACATATGCACTGACGCACGAGCGCAAGCAAGCATGCACGCATGCAAACACAAACCAAACACACATACATCCATGCCCACATCCATGTTCGCACACACGGACGGATGCACGTACACACCTCCAACACACACACACACACACACACACACACACACACACACACACACACACACACACACACACACACACACACACACACACACGTCAGCCTTTACTGTCCCTGTCCTTGAGGTCAATGTCCCTGTCCTTGAGGTCATCACCAACACCACAAACAGGGACACACACATTCATTCACACACATTCATTCACACACACACACACACACACACACACACACACACACACACACACACACACACACACGCACGAGCACACGCAAACACACACACACAAACAGGTACACACAAACAGACACACACACACAAACAGACACACAGGTACACACACAAACACACACACACACACAGACACACACACACACACACACACACACACGTCAGCCCAAACTGTCCCTGTCCTTGAGGTCATCCCCATCCATCACTCATCGGTGACGTCACTTCCCCCAACGCAGACACCTGACACCCCCGTGACACACACATGCCCCCGCCTCAAGTTATTCTGCAGAACTACTACACTGCTACGGTACACACTGGAGGACTGACGGACTATTTGTATGTGGCGTCCCTTTCCCCGAAAACACACACCTTGACCCCACCATTTGAAAAATCCATGGATTGTCTTTGAACATCAATATCATTTAGAGATGATTGTGGATGGTGACTCACTCCGGGGTAAATTTCCCTTGAGTCATCCTTGTTTTTAGAATGGGTACCCCCAGTCCGTTCTGCCGGCAGTTTGAGTTCGCCCTGCAGAAGGGTCTGGAGAAGGGCAATACATTTCTTTCTGCTTCCGATACGTTTTTGCGGGAGCCAATCATCAAGCTGGCTTCCACCCCTGGCGTGCTATTGGCTGGTTTAACACAGGGACGCCGGTGGAGCGACGGCAAGCAGCCAATTGCGTACAGAGTCGGTTGAACTAGGCCCGTTGATCACGCGTCTTGTGCTGAAGAAAATGACAGCAGCTTCCCCAGACCAACTTGCAATCTACGATGGATCTTGGTCTAGCAACAGCCAGGCTACCTTGTTTTGGTATCGAGCGCAAATGTTGGCAAGATTCACAGATGATAATGCGGGCTCTGGTCTGGATGCTAGCAACACAGTCAGTCACCCGCTGTGATGCTAGCATGAGAATCACCCTCTGTGATGCTTGCATGACAGCTAACCACAGTGATGCTAACCTGTCAGGCAACCGTTGTGATGCTAGCATGACAGCACCACTCTTTGATGATGCTAGCACGACAGCCACCCGTAGTTATGCTTGCGTGACAGTCAACTGCTGTTTTGCTAGCATAACAGCCACCCATGCACGAGAGTCGCCTGTTGTGGTACTTGTATAACAGCCACTCGATGTGTTGCTGGAATGGCCGTCGACCGCTATGATGCTAGCATGAGGGCTTCAGTCAAAATAGCCATCCAATGACGAGGGAGGAGGTAGGAAACAGTTGCATTGCTCAGCGATCCAAATAATGGATTCTCTTTTACAAAGCCCTTTTTTAGGGTCTCTCTCATTCTTTCAATATATATTTTTAGTACCGTATATATCCTTGGGGTGTTATTTTGAGACGCTTTGAGTGGGCAGTGCAGGGCCTTTATGATGCATCTGATACAGCCGATCAACAGCTTATAAATCTACAGAGCTCTGCAGTGCATTTTGCACTGTACGTGCACGCGTGTACACGTGCACGTACAGTGCAAAATGTGTGCGTGTGAGTTTGTGCACGCATGCACGTTTGTGCCCGCATGCCCGTGGATCACCCCTGGGGATAAGGTTTTTCTACCGAAGGAGGGCGTGTATTTTCTATATCTGGCGCGGACCTCTGGATAGAGGTTGTGGTATCACGCTATGTTATGACACAACCACACAGATGCACAGCTACAGGCGCAAGCAACACCTTCTTCATGCTGGGCAGGGACACCGTCGGGTCAACGCCGAATCAGGAGTTTGGCGCTCTCGCTCAACCATAGCTGTTTGCTCAAACTGTTATACTCAAACAGTATAACCTCCTGTAGTAAATAAACATTATTATGTTGAGGATTCAAGATTCAAATACCATAAGTGCACATTGTTTCTGCCTCTAGAATTTAATAATATGTCTTCATTATTTAAAGACAGAGTGATTCCGGTGTAAACGGAGGCAGGTTATTAGGGAGCAGGGAGGTGTCAGTCATCTTGCTCCAGTCTTGGAGACATTGAGTTTCGAACCCAGAACCTCACGACAGAGCTACAACCAGCCTAGCCACTGGTTGAACCTCTGATTCGCATAGAACTGGATGATCGCAGTCAGGCTTGTTGAGGTCTTACTTGAGAATACAATGAAGGGAATAGCACCCTGAAAGAGCTTTTGGAGAATATGAACATCTGAAGACTAAGGATATTCACTCAGGGGAGGGTGAGAACGGTGGGGAGCTCGCGCTTTGTTATGTTTCTCCTCTCTCTCTCTCTCTCTCTCTCTCTCTCTCTCTCTCTCTCTCATCCTTCTCAGCATTAAGTCGTCCAAAAAAAATGTTTCATGCTTGGTGTCTCGAAGAAGCTCAAAATGTCTGCCGCTTCTGAGCAATAGTGCGGTGAGAGGAGTACAGAGAGGACGGAACAATGGCCCCTGTGTGGGTTGTGTTTTGTTGTGTTGTGTTTTGTTGTTCTTTTAGTGGCGATAGTCAGGCTGAGTGTAACAACCTTCATTTGGCTGGGGAAAACTTCAGAGCAGGTCTGATTACAGTCAGGACGGGGGGGGGAGGGAGGGAGGGAGAGAGAGAGAGAGAGAGAGAGAGAGAGAGAGAGAGAGAGACCCATGGCTTCATTAAGATGTTGGAGTCAATTCCAATTGATTTGGCACAGCTAGCCAGCATTGGTGGAACCAATAGAGGAAGGTGTGTGTGTGCGTGTGTGTGTGTGTGTGGTGTGTGTGTGTGTGTGTGTGAGAGAGCGAGCGAGCGTGCGTGCGTGCATGAGTGCGTGAGCAAGCAAGAGAGAAAGACATATAGACAGACTAGAGAGTGAGAGAGTTAAGAGAGAGAGAGAGATTAGTGTTGAGTGAGAGAGAGAGAAAGAATGAGAGAGAGAGAGTTGTTGAGTGAGAAGAGAGAGGAAAAGAGAGAGGTGTTCAGTGAGTGAGCGAGAGAGGTGTTGAGTGAGAGAGAGAGAGAGAGGTGTTCAGTTAGATAAAGAGAGAGAGGTGTTGAGTGTGTGTGTGTGTGAGAGAGAGAGAATTAATGAGAGAGAGTTTTTGAGAGAGAGAGAGGGAGGGAGAGAGGGAGAGAGAGAGAGAGGTGTTGAGTAAGTATGCTGCAGTGCACCAGTCAATAATCATTAGCAGATTGATGGCCACGTCAACCTGTTACAGACGGTGATGAATGGGATGGAGAGAACACGGCCATTACTGGACAACCGGTATCTGGTTGACCCGACCCACACACTCAAACACACGTTCAGCGCCTCCATTATCCCTCCTCTTCCTCCTCCTCCTCCTCCTGCTCAATGTCTCCTTTAGGACGTGTTGCTCGCTGCTTTCCCCCTGCTGCTCTCTCTCTCTCTCCTTACTGCTCTCGCTCTCCTTACTGCTCTTTCTCTCTCCTTACTGCTCTTTCTCTCTCCTTACTGCTCTCTCTCTCTCCTTACTGCTCTCGCTCTCTCCTTACTGCTCTCGCTCTCCTTACTGCTCTTTCTCTCTCCTTACTGCTCTCTCTCTCTCCTTACTGCTCTCTCTCTCTCCTTACTGCTCTCTCTCTCTCCTTACTGCTCTCTCTCTCTCCTTACTGCTCTCTCTCTCTCCTTACTGCTCTCTCTCTCTCCTTACTGCTCTCTCCCCTTACTGCTCTCTCCCCTTACTGCTCTCTCTCCTTACTGCTCTCTCTCTCTCCTTACTGCTCACTCTCTCTCTCTCTCTCTCCTTACTGCTCTCTCTCTCTCCTTACTGCTCTCTCTCTCTCCTTACTGCTCTCTCTCTCTCCTTACTGCTCTCTCCCCTTACTGCTCTCTCCCCTTACCGCTCTCTCCCCTTACTGCTCCCTCTCTCGTCCACCTGGAACCCGGCCACTCCTCTTCACATGGCGGCTGTCCCACGCACGGAGCCTACTCACTCAGAGTTCTCCGCCAACAGATCTGTTCTAATGAGCTGGTCCTCCTGTTGTCAGTTTTGTCATCAGTGGTATCACTCTCTCCCCTTTGATTCTCGCCGGTGAACCCTTCTTCTTTGTCTCTTTCGTCTTTTGAATCGTGTGTCTGACGTTACAAGGAGTCTATGGGTGCTAAGACAAGTCTGATATAGATCCAATGCATTATGATTATTGTTATGGTTATGATTTTGATTATAAGTGTGATATGAACCTGCCGAAACAGTCTATCCATCCTCAGTTTAACCCGTAAGCAACGTTAAGCAGCACAAAATGCTGTACATCATGCTAAAGAAAGAGTGCTGATGCATGACCGCCACCATTTTGGAAGGATCTTTTTTTCCTTTTCTTTTTTTTCCTTTGTTCAATCAGGTAAAAGATTGTTTGAGATAAAAATCTATTTTACAAGGGAGACCTGGTCAAGAGGGCAGCATAGAGCAGACAACAAATAAATGTTTCATACAAACAAAACACGCAATTGACAGACAACTTAACGACAGTTTTGGGATTTCAAGTAAGGAATTATACACAGGTACAATGTCCAATATTTCCACATACTAAGTCCTAAAGTAATGAGCCAAAGGCAATAGTGTTAGTTGTTATGTTCGTAGTAATGTTCTTTTGTCGTTGTTTAGTAGCTCAACGTGAAATGGTTTGAGTATGGGGAGACATTGTGTTAAAAGCTGCCATGGTGTTTCTCGTGCGAGACATGGCAAAACAAAGTTTTCATGAGACTTAAGTTACGGTATATTTATGATGATTTAGGATTTGACAGTAATAACACTCTCTTGAGTCCTCGCAAAATGGCAGTGTCGGCAACAAAAAAAGTCCCATGATGCATTCTGATGGACAAGCCCTTCACAAGTATTTTGGGGCAAGATCAACAGGCTTCACACCGCAATGCCAACCCCCAGGGAAAGAGGAGCAGAGAGGAGCACAGCAAAAGGGGAGCAGGAGGGGAAGAGGAGGGGAGGAGGAGGAGGGGGAAGGAGCAGGAGGGGGAGGGGAGGAGGAGTGGAGAAGGATGGGAGGAGCCGGAGGAGGAGGGGAGGGGGAGGAGGAGGAGAGGGGGAGGAGAGGGGGAAGAGGAGGAGGAGGAGGAGTGGGGGAGGAGGAGGAGAGGGGGAGGAGGAGGAGAGGGGGAGGAGGAGTGAGAGGAGGAGGAGGAGTGGGAGGAGGAGGAGAGGGGGAGGAGAGGGGGAGGAGGAGGAGGAGGAGGAGGAGAGGGGGAGGAGGAGGGGGAGGAGGAGTGGGAGGGGCAGGAGGAGGAGGGGGGGAGGAGGAGTGGGAGGGGGAGGAGGAGGAGGAGGGGAGGAGGAAGAGAAGGACAAGTGGGGGAGAAGGAGGGGAGGAGAAGGAGGGGGGAGGAGGAGGGGGGGAGGGGAGGAGGAGGAGGGGAGGGGGAGGAGAGGTGGGGGGAGATAACGAAAACAAGGTTAATCACAAGGTTGACTAACGATGAAAAGGCTACGAATCAAAAGGCCATGCTAATAGCTGCTCGCTACGGCTGGTGAGCCGGTTGGAACTGGTTCCCCAAAGAGCGGCGCTTTGGTTTCCATGTGTACATGGACGGGGGGCGTACGCCTTGCGCGCTATCAATATTTACGCTGCGCTGGTCGTCCCGGTGTGTGTGTGTGAGTGTGTGCGCATATGTTTTTGTGTGTTTGTGTGTGTGTGTGTGTGTGTGTGTGTGTGTTCTTGTGTGTGTGTGTGTGTGTGTGTGTGTGTGTGGGGGTGGGGGGGGTTATCAAGCTCCACAACAGGTACACAGAGGTATGTAACCGAACCCCTAATCCTCTCAAATTAAAAAGTAATCAGACCTAATTAAAAACACACAGATCTGACGAGCTAACCGCATCGGTAGCTCCTCCCCCTCCCACCTTCGGCAAACAGATAAAAAACTGCATGATAACAATAAACAATGTAATAACACTCTCACTCTCTCACTCTCTCTCTCTCTCCCCCCTCTCTCTCTCACTCTCCCTCACTCTCTCACCATCTCTCTCTCTCGCTCTCCTCCTTTCTCTCTCCTCTCTCTCTTTCACCATCTCTCTCTCTTCCCCCCCCGCTCTCTCTCTCACCCCCCCCTCTCTCTCGCTCTCTCTCTCTCCCCCCCCTCTCTCTCTCTCTCCCTCTCTCTCTCTCACTCTCCCTCACTCTCTCACCATCTCTCTCTCTCGCTCTCCTCCTTTCTCTCTCCTCTCTCTCTTTCACCATCTCTCTCTCTTCCCCCCCCCGCTCTCTCTCTCTCACCCCCCCTCTCTCTCTCGCTCTCTCTCTCTCACCCCCCCCCTCTCTTTCTCCCCCTCTCTCTCTCTCTCTCTCTCTCTCTCTCTCTCTCTAAGACTCTAAGATCTTGATATTCACTCAGCTTTCAGAGGATCATCCCAAACTGGCAAACTGGCTGTGTGTTTTCATGCACAGGCTTATGTGTGCATGTGTGTGTGTGCGTGTGTGTGTGTGTGTGTGTACTTCTGCATGTGTGTGTGTTGTTTTAGTGCGGTATAGTTGGAATGGGTCAACGTGAGGAATCGGAATGGCTATAACACTTTCTCAACAGAGCTGCCTCTCCTTTCCGTTTCCATGGTTACCGCAAATGCGTTGCACCCCCCCCCCCACACACACACACACACACACACCCCACCCTCTAAGCTCCTGTAGCAGCGAGACGGTATCAATGCTGATCTCTGATGGGGCAGCCAGCTCGGTACTGCCAGCCTCCGAGATGAACCAACAACCAAGTTTGTCCAACGAAAAAGCCAATGAAATAAGCAAAATATCAGAAACAAGTATAATTTCTAAGGTCTTTGTAAAAGATTGCATATGTATAGGGTATGATATTTTTCGATTACAATAGAGTGGTTCTAGAGTCAACGCACACACACCGTCAAAAGGGGTTCATGTGGAACTTTGTGGCGTTTTCAGGAATATTAACAAAAGGGCAATTCTGCTTATTTCTCCTCGTTAAGACAAATCAATCTCAGTCCAACTGAGTGAGAGTCAGGGCTCCTGACTCTCACTCAGGAGAACTGTAGCTCAAACAAGAGGGCCTGTTTGGCTCCCAGCTGTGATTCAATGTACAAGACCCAGTCTGTGCCATGCATAATTGATAGCCTATTTCATCGCTCTGCAATATTAATGAAGTTTGTTTTCAAAATATTTTCACTAACTCTATTTCTACCTCTGGACGCCTGACTGGAATTGCACTTATTCCATTACGCCTTCCTCTCAGCAACATGCGTCTTCGTTTAAAACGCCATTAATTCTTCTTTACCAATTCCCTAACCGCATCTCTGTTTCCAGCGAGCTTTCTAACCTGACAACCTTCATCATACCTCTGTAACGTTATTACTATTTAATGTTATTAATATTTAATAAAATACATTACAATCAAAAATTCATTAATACATTTGAATGCATCAGATTTTGAATCGAATATATGATATAGGCCTATACGTATTTCTATTTATTTTTATTTTGTACAGGTATTTTAGAGGTATTTTCACCAAAAGCCAAAACCCAGTTACCCCAAATTCATCTTGATCACTACGACTGATTTGAATAGCTGAGCTGATTTGATCGAGCTCACCCAGCGGAGCAGCACCCCTTAAATCCCTGATCTTAATTATCCATTCAGCCCCACAATGACGAGAAGGACAAAGCGTCTGCCAGGTCTGATTATCTATAACCTCTTCAACTGCAGTCGAACACAGGAAACAGGAAGTAAGCGTGCCCTGTACAAGTCCCTAAATTGCCAGCCTGAGTTTAAAATAGTACCCTCTCCTCGCGACGGCTGAGGAACCAGCCGCCATCGACGGCTTGATGTTGCATAATAGATGAAGAGCTCTGGAGGAACGCGGTATTTACATCTCGTCACAGACTCGGGATGAGAGAGAGTCTGCCTCCTGAGTGCCTCCAACGCTTCGTCGCGCCGTGATTCAATCGTGTCATTGTTTTTCGTGCTAATCGTTTCACGTACTGCACGTGGATTCGGTGCGAGGGCACCCGCGCACGTGTTCTCGTCATGCCAGGAGGAGCTCTGATGTTATTGGTGTTTTGTTACGTGGCGACTGAATTTGAATCATTGGGACTGAGGGTTCTGCTGCTGTCGCCATAAAGTCGACTCGGGGGTAGTATCACTGGTAGTATCACTCTCCCCCCTTTGAATCTC
>NC_136952.1:3257198-3259698 GCF_949987615.1 Pollachius pollachius
GTTTTTGTTTTTTTAACATACAGTTAGAGTTAGGTAATATAATTTGTGCAGTTATATGTAGTATCATGGTTAATTAGCCATTAATCAATGATAGTTAATTCAGTAACAAGCATTATAATATAGCATTAGCATTGGGGGTTAGGCTTAGAGTTAGGATTGGGGCAACACTATTGCCTTAGCTAACATGAACACCATTACCAAACATGAGTATCATTAGTAAAAGATTACTAGACTCTTAGTTAACTGTTAATTTACAATGAGTTAATGCTTATTACTGCATTAACCGATGTAAATGAAGTTTAATGTATGTACCCTAATTTAAATGTCTTACAGATTATGTGCATAAATATAGTGATTGCATACAATGATTGATAACGTTTTGTTTGAATATGCGGGTGTTTCATTAGCCTGTTAGCCATTAGAGAAAACGGATGTAGACCTGTAGATGTACCTTCTATGTTCTGTACATTGGACCAATCACAGCAGAATGTACGGAATGTGGGGGTCGTTCGTGTGTGTGTGTGTGTGTGTGTGTGTGTGTGTGTTGGCCTGTGCACAAACATATGTTCGTAAGTTTGCAATCATTTGTGTGTGTGCGCGTGTGCACAACCGTGTCTTTGTGTGTGTGTGTCGGGTGTGTGTGTGAGTACATGTTTTTGTGTGTGTGTGTGTGTGCATGTGTGTGTGCGTGCGTGCGTGCGTGCATGCGTGCGTGTGTGTGTGTGTGTGGCAGAGAGAGAGGTCTGGTCACTTTGATGGAAAACAGAGTCCAAGAAATGTTGAGAGTGATCACACCAGGCCTTGTGAACATCTGGATCTGTGCGTGTGGTTGTGTGTGTGTGTGTGTGCGTGCGTATGTGTGTGTGTGTGTGCTTATGTGCGTGCGTATGTGTGTGTGTGTGTGTGTGTGCTATCGTGCAATGTTGAGTGGGTGTTACAGAAGGCCACATTTTTGCGTTCTCCAGGGATTCCCATCTCCCCAGCCCTCCCATCTGAAGAGAGAACTTTATCCCCAACATCCGCTCTCTTGCTGGGCCTCTCTGCAGCCCCGCGCCCCTCCACAATGCTCTTCATTATCAGGGCTACGCTTCTTGCATCAGGCCGGGGAGGGCCACTCCTCCCCGGCCCTGTCCATCTGTCCAGCTGTAGCACGGCTGGATGTCGTTGGATGCGGATTCTGCCGCTGGTTTCCTCGCTAACTTGTGATGGTTTTGTTATTGTGCGGAGTGAACATAATGTAATCAAAAGGGTGGATGTTTGCAGCCCGATTTAAAATGAGTCAAGAACAAACCTGGGAATGATATTGACATTGGATTTTTTTTGTCTGTGTGTGTGCGTGTCTGCGTGTCTGCGTGTCTGCGTGTGTGCGTGTGCCTGCTCCAGGAGTTCAAGAATGTGGACGGCGAGGAGTACCAGGCGGACATGCCCATGTCCCCGGGTTTCCATGGCGACTCGGAGGTCTACTTCCTGCCCCTCACCGAGGTCCCGCTGCCCCTGTCCAAGCAGCCACAGTCCAGCCGCTCCGGTAGGTCCAGAGATTAGTCCTGACCCTACGGTCTGGTCTACAGTCTGGTACTATTAGAACACCTCACACCGGTGAGGTCCAGAGATTAGTCCTGACCCTACGGTCTGGTCTACAGTCTGGTACTATTAGAACACCTCACAGCGGTGAGGTCCAGAGATTAGTCCTGACCCTACGGTCTGGTCTACAGTCTGGTACTATTAGAACACCTCACAGCGGTGAGGTCCAGAGATTAGTCCTGACCCTACGGTCTGGTCTACAGTCTGGTACTATTAGAACACCTCACAGCGGTGAGGTCCAGAGATTAGTCCTGACCCTACGGTCTGGTCTACAGTCTGGTACTATTAGAACACCTCACAGCGGTGAGGTCCAGAGATTAGTCCTGACCCTACGGTCTGGTCTACAGTCTGGTACTATTAGAACACCTCACACCGGTGAGGTCCAGAGATTAGTCCTGACCCTACGGTCTGGTCTACAGTCTGGTTACTGCAGCTCACACCAGTGGGTCCAAGTTCGAGTCCTGACCCTGCGGTAAAGGGTGTATGGTAAATGGACTGCATTTATACAGCGCTTTTCTAACCAGTGGCCACTCAAAGTGCTTTACAATATTGCCTCACATTCACTGATTCATGTACACATTCACACACCGACGGCGGCGTCAGCCACGCAAGGCGACGGCCAGCTCATCAGGAGCAGTCAGGGTGATCTGCCTTGCTCAAGGACACCTCGACACTAAGCTAGGAGGAGCCGGGGATCGAACTAGCGACCTTCCGGATACAAGTCAACTCGCTATAGGCACATGACCCAGACCTGCAGTATGCTCCTCAGTCTGGTTCCATCACTGCAGCTCACACAAGTCATTCATTCAGACTGCTTAAGATATCATTGGTCTCCGATTGCTCTCTAATGTATTGAAAACATCCAGACCCCCTTTCAGTGAGATTAAAGAAAAGATACAATCTCGTCTTTTTCTACAGT
>NC_136952.1:3262198-3264698 GCF_949987615.1 Pollachius pollachius
CACATATACACACACAAATGCACACGCATACACATGCATGACAGAATACACGCACAAACACACACACATACACACACACACACACACACACACACACACACAACAAACCAAAGCATCTCACCTCTCTGCTGAAACCATGTTCCAAAGAACCAATCACATTACAGCACACACTTATCCGGTGAAAAAGAAACAGAGCGACGTCAAACAGCAGCTGAACCCGAGGAGGGTCCGAGGTCGAAGGCCGGCCAGCGGCGACGCCATTTGTGCGTGTGTGTGTGTGTGTGTATTCTTGTGCCTGTGTGAGTGTGTGTGTGTGTGTGTGTGTGTGTGTATGTGTTCAGAGCAGGGGTCTCTGCAGGCTGCATCATTTTGACACAGGTCCAATGCATCTGATTCACTGGCAGACAGACAGGCAGAGGGACAGACAGACAGACAGACAGACAGGGAGAAAGACAGACAGACAGACAGACAGACAGACAGACAGACAGACAGACAGATAGACAGGAAGGAAGACAGACATACAAGATGGTCAGACAGACAGACAGACAGACAGACAGACAGACGGTCAGAGAGACAGAAACCGAACCCTTTGTGGGCGGGGGAGGGGCGGTCCGGGGTCGAAGGCCCGCGGTGGCGCCACCCCGACCGGCCCGGGCAGCGAGTGGGAGGAGCCGGACGGGACGGCGGGAGGGAGCTAGTGGGAATCCAATTTAGGGCCGGGAGCCGTGATGGACTCAGCTGCAGGCAGGAGACTTCCTGCCCGGCGTCCATTTAGCAGACGCACTCTGGCAGAAGGCCGCCGTCCAGTACAAATCCAGTTATCCCATTGGCTGATGGATGAGTGAGTGCAGTGCGTCTCGGCTGTTGTTGTTGTTGTTGTTGCAGTTTGGGCTTCTGAATTGACGCGGAGACGAAAGGAATGCTACGAAAACTACACCGTGACCGCCGGCAACAGTCAGACGATCGGCGAGGCATGCCCACACATGGTGAAAGACAAAATGGCGGCCGAGCAGGCGACGTGTGACGGCGACTCTGACCCGATCGGACCCCCTGAGGACAACGGCCCCAGTGTGTCCGTACTGGTGCCGACTGGTTCCACCCCGGACATCGGGCCGTCCGGACAATGGCCGCTATTCTGCCGTGGAGGGAAGGGGCCAGGGGGGGGTCAGACGAGTCACTGGACTCGGAGAACATGGCGGAGGCGTGGAACGTTATGACGGAGGCGTGGGACACGGCGTCCGCAGCGTCTGGGGGGGGTCTGTGGGTGGTCGCGTTACAAAGCGCCGTCTGTCCGTCTTCTACTACCAGAATGCCATTGTCATCATGTTGGAGAAGGAGAGACACAACAGAGAGAAACGCACACCGAGAGGGTGTGAGGGAGAGACAGAGAGGGAGAGAGAGAGAGACGGAGAGAGGGAGAGAGAGACAGACGGAGAGAGGGACAGAGAGACAGACGGAGAGAGGGACCAACAGACAGACGGAGAGAGGGACAGAGAGAGAGACGGAGAGAGGGACAGAGAGAGAGACGGAGAGAGGGACCGACAGACAGACGGAGAGAGGGACAGAGAGAGAGACGGAGAGAGGGACCGACAGACAGACGGAGAGAGGGACCAACAGACAGACGGAGAGAGGGACCAACAGACAGACGGAGAGAGGGACAGAGAGAGAGACGGAGAGAGGGACAGACACAGACGGAGAGAGAGACAGAGAGAGACAGTGAGCGAGAGAGAGACAGAGAGAGCGGGGGGTGAGCTCCGGCAGCACCATGCTGCTCCCGTCTCTAAGAAATCGAGCTAAAAAGACGAAGGGAACAAAGCTGAGGAAGAATAGAGGTAAGACACGCAGGTGTGCGTGTGTGTGCTTTGTGTGCGTGTGTATGTTTGTGTTTTATTTTGGCCGTGTTTGTACCTATGTGTGGGTTTGTGTGTGCGTGTGTGTGTATGCGTGTGTCTGTGTGTTGGTGTGTGTGCTTTCGTACGTACGTGGGTGTGTTTGTGTGTGTGTTTAGAGCAGGCTGCGTCATTTTCACAAAGTTCGAATGCGTCTGATTCACCGGCACACAGACAGGCAGAGACAGACAGACAGACAGACAGACAGACAGACAGACAGACACCGAACCCTTTGTGGTTGTGAATCATGGGCAGGTCATCCTCTTTTTGCAATTTTAAGGTGGTAAAAAGATTTTCTCGTATATGATGATGATGATGATTCTGATGATGATGATGATGATGATGATGTAAGACATGGGAACTCACTGGAATTCGTCAAACTGTTTCATCGCTAAAGGGCGAGAAGTGCTTCACTCCTGAGCGCTCTGGACACCCTCCACCCCCCCCCCCCGCTCCCAGTACACTAACCTCCCTCCCTCTCCCTCTTCCAGTTCATCTGCAGAAGTCGACGGACTTCGGCCGTCACAGCCTCCTCTACCTGAAGGAGATAGGCCATGGCTGGTTCGGAAAGGTAAGCCGTCACACTCACGTCAGCTCGTTGAACAGCAGTC
>NC_136952.1:3272198-3298464 GCF_949987615.1 Pollachius pollachius
ATCAGACCCTGCCCAGCAACATCTGGTAGGACTCACATCCCTGCAGACACTGACAACAAGTGAACGTTCTTGAAGGTTTTGAATGTGAAGTTTCGGGTAATAATTAGCGAAGATAAGTTGTACTTTATTTATCCCAGAAGGGAAACTGAAGTTGTTGAGATATTTAAGGAATGGGTGGCAGTGGCTCAGGAGGTAGAGCAGGTTGACTGGAAACTGGAAGGTTGCTAGTTCGATCCCCGGCTCCGCTTCGAGTGTTGAAGTGTCCCTGAGCAAGACATCTGACCCTAACTGCCTTAACCATTTATGGTTGACACCAACATCGGTGTGTGGATGTGTGCATGAATGGGTGAATGTTAGGCAATAATAGTAAAGCGCTTTGAGTGACCACTGGTTAGAAAAGAGCTGTATAAATGCAGTCCATTTAATAAAATCCTCATCAAATTTCTCAATGATAGCGCGATAATTGAACTCCACTACCGTTGCTCCAAACCTGCCTCATGAAGAAAGGCCTTGGCTGAGCCTAAAGCTGACGTAGGGCTGTCCTGCAGGTCTCTGGGGGTGACCATCTGGGAGCTGTTTGAGCTGGCGAACCAGCCCTACCGACACTATTCCGACCGACAGGTGCTCAGCTACACCATCAAGGAGCAGCAGCTGAAGCTGGCCAAGCCCCTGCTCAAGGTGCCACTGGCCGAGCGCTGGTGAGACGCGGGCGTGAACACTGCTACATGCACACACACGCACACACACACACACACACACAAAAATATACACTTAAAAACGCTTTTGAATGCATACTGTACATATCTATACTTGTGTTGTGCTTTTGAAACGGAAACGTGAGAGAAAAAGACACACTTGATGAAAGATCAAGCACTTTATTTAGCCCTCCAATTCCAAAATCGAGACGAGTTCAAATTAAGTCCCTAAATGTCTTCTTAAATGTCACTTTTTTGATGACATTTAAGAAGTACATTTGAGCAGACATGAGTACAAATCACCACCTTCTTGTGCTCACGTCCATTAATACCCGTCCCGTGTTCCTGCATGTCTCCAGGTATGAAGTCATGCAGTTCTGCTGGCTTCAGCCCGACCAGAGACCCACTGCAGAGGAGGTCCACCTCCTGCTCAGCTACCTCTGCGCCAAAGGAGCCAGCGAGGTGGAGGAGGACTTTGAGCGGCGCTGGAACTCCCTGCGTCCCAACACCGGAGGACACCACGGCCACAACCACGGCTCCTCCCTCCCGTCCGACCGCCGCCCTCCGTCTTCCCCCTCAGCCTCGTCGTTCCCCCTGCTGGAGCAGTTCTCGGGGATGGGCGAGAGCTACCAGTCGGAGAGCGGCGACGACATACTGACGGTGACGGAGACGAGCCATGGCCTCAACTTCGAGTACAAGTGGGAGCAGGCGAGGGCGGAGCAGCACTACCAACCCGCCGCCCATTCCGACAGCCTGGGTCACCACCGCTGCCACGACGAGTTCTACCCGCCGGGGGGCATAGTGGGCGGGTGTCCCATGGAGGGAACAGGGGCCTCGCCTTCTTACTACCAAACCAAGCACCTCCACGCCCCAGGGGTGGTGCCCGTCCTCAGTGCCCACAGCCCCTCCTTAGGCAACGAGTACTACATCCGCATCGAAGAGCCGGGGGAGTGTAACATCCAGCTGGACTACAACATGTGCTCCTACAGCCCGGACTACCAAGGCAGCAGCGGCAGCTTCCTCACCGGAAGCGCTGAATCCGGGGAATGCATGTCCTGTCCCTCCCAGGCAAACAACATGGGCTCCTATTGGTCAGCGGACATCCACAAGGCCGACCTGTACGACTCGCAGGATTCGAGCCCGGCCATCTCGCTCACCATGGAGCCCTTACTGGGCCAAGTGTCGGACAGCAGCCCGCTGACGCCGTGGGTCTCCGGACACTACGTCTCGTACAAAGAACAAGACGGAGGTTACTACTACGAACCTTCACCCCCTCTGGGCATGGATCACCATTATCTGATTGGGGACGATGACCTCCCAGCGGAACCCCTGCAGGAGAGCTGGGGCTCCAGGAGTCTCCGGCAGGCCCTGGGGGAACTGGAGCACCCCCTTAGAGTACCCCCTGTTTTCAATGCCTCACCTCAGCAGGCCTACGGAGAGCCCTATCTGGATTCCAGCCAGAGCTCCATCATTGGCAGGAACGTCACAGGGGGATACTACGACATGATGGGCTCCTTGCGGAAGACCATGCCCAGCCACACCAACCACACGAGACACGGAACCCACTCCCTCAGCATCGACATGGAGACGGGCGGGGCGCTGTTCATCGGACACAGGGACAGCGACACAGAGGACGAGGTGGACGAGGAGGACGTGTTCCTGGAGAGGCACAGCTGTAACACCTGGCCCGCCAAACACGGCCACGGTGTCCCGAGCAGACACAGGCGGGCCAGCCACAGCTGCAGGCAGGACTCTTACGTGGACTTCCACTACACAATGCCCAGTACAGACATCGAAGACTCCTGGCCAGAGGAAAACAGTCTGGCCTTCCATTCGCTGCCCAAACCCATTGAGTACCTGGAGCCCCGCCAGGCCAAAGACAACAGTGCCTGCCTCGGTCTGAGCGCGCTCCAAACGTTAGCACCCTCCGACGATGACTACATCCACATGTGCGAAGAAGGGGAGACCCAGTTGCCTATGCCTGGTGAGTGCTGTCACTCCCACTTCATTGACCCCCTTACCGGCTTGCTGGTAAGAAACTATGAGGATTATGTCACAGACAAGGTCATCGAGACTCCTAACAGTGAGGAGCTGGTCAATCTATCGCCTGCTCCCGGTGGACCTGTGGTCATCAAGAACGCCCCCCTGAACTCTGACAAAATCACGCAGACAATGAGCATCCAAGAGCCATACATTGACCTCTCTGCAAGCGACACCACAGAAAAGACGGACATCTCGGCAAACCACATTGAGTACGTAGCAGAGGTTTGCATACCGCTAACGGCTCACGCCGGCTTAGGAAAGCCAGAGACGGCGCACAGTACCCAGACGGAGACGGAATCAGAGCTGAGTCTGACGGCGGACAGCGGGGTGGACCGATGCGGCTCCAGCGTCAGCCTCATCGACATCCTGGACTGCAGTGACGACGACGATGGCAACGACACCACCGACGACACCACCGACGTCACCTCCGGCATCTTTGCAGACGAATCGAGCGAGCTGACGGCATCGCCCGTCATCAAGTCCCTGCAGAAGCCGAGTGGAACCCCCGATTCCATGGACTCCATGGAGCTCCTGTCCGTGGGCGGATGCTGTGAGGGCTTTGCCCTTCCGCCTGCCAAACCCGCCAGCTCCCCCAGGGCTATGGACAGCGGCTACGACACGGAGAACAACGAGAGTCCAGAGTTTGTCCCCAAAGAGCCCCGTGAGCCCCGTGAACCGTCTGAGGGGAAGAAGACCACCCTCTACCCCAGTCTGGACGAGGAGGAGGAAATGGAGGAAGAGGGACTCAGAGCGGACGCGGTTCCAGTAGAAACAAGCGAACAGTCGGTCTCTGAAGATGCATGTGTAGAATCCTCAACGACCGGGGATAACACTCTCATTCCACTGAGTAAAAAGATTCCTTACAGAGACTCTGCCTACTTCTCAGACTATGAGAGCGAGAGACAGTCCAGGGATGAAGGGGATGAAGCTGTTGAGATAGGAACAGAGGGGGAAACAATTTCAGACCCTGAGACAAATCTCGACAACACGAGGGAGGAGGAATTAGAGGACCTCGAGGCCCTTGAGATGAACATAGAACCCAACAGAGCAACCACTCTCTTGTGCATCGAGGAGGATGAGCATATGGAGGGATCTTTTCAGTCCTCTGAGTCAGAGTTGGCCGAGTTGGAAGAGTGGCCATCCCAGGACGAGAACTCCTCCCTGGGGGACTGGGCGGCAGAAGTGGTGGGAGCCATGGAGGAAGCTCTTGGCGCTCTCGGTGAGGAAAGGATCAGGGCAGAGCAGGAGAAAGAATTGAGCAGCAGAGACTTCCTTCAAGATTCAGAGGAGGCAGAAGAGGCTGAGCAGTCACAGAGCGAACTCGCCGGAGGATTGAGTGAAAACTCCTCCACCTTAGCCAAAGACAAGATGGTGGCATTAGAGTACGGTACCCCCCGCCGGTTCTCCTCCTCCTCCCCCCCGCCTCCCTCTAGTCCCCTCCCTTCGCTGCCCCCGTCCCTGGGCCGGGCTACCCCCGGCGACGCAGAGGATGCTGACAAGGAGGACGCCGACTCTGACGACAGCGAGGAGTCGGACGAGGAGCTGCGCTCGTACAGCATGCAGGAGCAGAGCGGCGGCGAGGAGAGCGAGGACGAGTGCTACCCCGTGCCCGTCATCGTGAGCGACAACAGCGACGCCCACAACCTGAGAAGCCTCCTCAAGGTTCCCAGCATTACCACCCCGGACGGCATGGATGACGCTGTGGAGAACCAGAAGAAAGTGGTGTCCTTCTTTGATGATGTCACCGTCTATCTGTTTGATCAGGTGAGTTCAAATTCCACAAAACAGATCCGTGGGTTGTGTTTCCCCAAGTCGTGAATATTGCTGCGATCACTGCTGTCTTCTTACCTTTGCTGCGGTTTCCCTTGTCTTTGGTGCCGTTAGGAAAGTCCCACCAAGGAGTTGGTTGAGCATGGCTTTCTCTCAGGAGAGGACGGTCGAGGTACACCGATGAGACCCCAGGAGAGGGTGCAGGCCCTGTCAGACGACTCCTCAGACGGGAACGTCTCAGAAGAGAGTAAGTTAAAGAAGACGTCTTGGTAGAAAACAGTGTCACTATTACTGTTAATGTAGGATGATCTTGTTTAAGTAGATATGTGACCGGTGTAAGTCGAATCTGTGTTGTGTTGTGATGATGGTTGAAGATAGACATTTCCGGTCGTTTTTAATGTAGGTTGCTGCAGTGCTGTCGGTCTAATTCTAGAGCGTTTCCCATTCCTAATTAATTTGACCCTCAGGGATTGGATAGGTTTCAAACCTTACGGAAAGTCCCATGAGGGGGCGGCAGTAGCTCAGGAGGTAGAGAGGATTGACGGGTAGCCGGAAGGTTGCTAGTTCGATCCACGAGTGTCGTGGTGTCCCTGAGCAAGACACCTGAGCTGGCTGTCACCTTGCGTGGTTGACTCCACCGTCAGCGTGGGGATGCGTGCATGAATGTGCCAATGTGAGGCAGTAATGTAAAGCACTTTGAGTGGCCACTGGTTAGAAAAGCACGGTATAAATGCAGACAATTTACTATTTACCTTGAGTCCAGCTACCTGCTAACCCCTCAGCGTGTCTTATCTTGCCAGGTGCCGGCTATGAGTGGGAGGACGACTTCTCCCTGCTGCCTCTGCCCACATCTAAGATGGTGTCCGACTCCACCCCCCCGCCACACTCCACCCCCCCGCCCCCGGGGCCCCAGCCCGCCGCCAAGTTCTCCCGCTTCACCGTCTCGCCGTCTAGTGTTTCCCGCTTCTCAATCACGCACGTGTCAGACTCGGACGTGGACTCGGCGTGAGGTGGGACCCTTCGGAAATCAATAGAAAAAAGCTCAGTTCGGGTTCTCTCCACAACAGACTCCAGTTTCTCGCTTGATTACTTTTGCCTGGAAGGAAATTGCAAGGGGACGACAAAAATATATACGCTCCGGATTTTTATTAATGACAAAACATCATTAGCCTCATAGCATAATTGCCTAAGTCATATTTTAAGGTTTGTCTTGTATTTAGCGTAAAAAATGCCTAAGTCAAATAGATGACTCAGATGCAGATATTGATTATGGAATTTAAAAAGCACTCTGATTGGCTTAGGATAAAGCCAATGAGGCGGAGAGAATCAGCAGAGTTAGGAGAGTAGAGTTAGGATAGATAATTAGCAATTATGCTACGAGGCTAACGACATGCTGCTTACTGTGATTTCCTGTTGTCAATACGCTCTCCCGCAGGAAGTAAGGCAGCGCTGGAGACCCAACATCGCTTGTAAGTCACTTTGGACGAGGGCGTCGAAGCACTCAACGGATGGATGTGGAACGTGCAGGGGAAGGACCGACAGCAGCCCGGTGGAGACCAGACCAGTGGGCCTACTGGGAGGTCTTCTTCTGGGCTGGGTTTTACCCTCAGAGACGGAACCTCCTCTCTTTCAGAGACACGCTCCTCCCGACCGGGGTACGGAGTCCAGATCATCCTTTTTAAATTATTTAAAAGAGAGTATGGTAATATATATGTGGTTTTCCAAAAATAGATTAAAAAAAATAATACATAAATTATAAATATATTTACGTGTGTAAAGAAGAATCAATGATTGGGCTGGGGATGCAGAACACAATTCTGTTTATTTTTGGAAGATAAAGGCATAATCAAAGGAGAGATCTTTGAAAGCCATTGTGTGTGTCGTTTAGTTTTAATTGCCAACAGTTAGTATTATTATTATTATGAATGCGTGGAGCCAGCCGGGGATTTCAGGTAAGGCGAGTTATACTCCAAATACCAAGACAAACATTGACTGGGATTTTCTATGACCACTGATCAGCTCCGGAAGAGGACTGTTGGACCATCTGTGGACATCTTTTGTTTTTGTGAGAACCTTTCTGTTATCTTGTCAACATGGATATTTCCTGAAAATCCTTGAGGTATCAGAAGTAATACAACGTGTGTACTTGGGGGAAATTTCAGGAACCAGGAATCAAAATGGACGCCCAAGTGTTTTACAAGCAAAGTCCAAACTTGTAGGTACGGTATACAGGGGTACAGCATGACTCTGTATTAAAAACACAAATACAAAAATAGCTCATCCTGCTTGGACCATGGATGTTTTAATCTAAGTTTCTTTTATTATAAAAGTAATATCAGGACCTGATACTGTACTGCTTAAATGCGTCTCCAATGCTTACCACATGATACACATGAAGAGTTGTCAGTCTCTCCCCCTCTCTCTCTCGCTCTCTCTCGCACACACACACGCACACATACAAACACACTGTACTATGAACTATGGAGCAACAATCATCCATTTGAATATGTGTGTCCTGTGCGATAAACAATACGTTTGATAGCAATGTTTGATTACGTCAACGAAATAAGTCAGGAAGCGGCACTAAGCTTTGAGTGTCTACCACCTCACCGCATCATTTGTTAGGATCTGTTTTTTTAATATGACTGGGCACCATGGCCTGGCCTTTCAACA
Organism: Pollachius pollachius; assembly: GCF_949987615.1. Taxonomy (NCBI): domain Eukaryota; kingdom Metazoa; phylum Chordata; class Actinopteri; order Gadiformes; family Gadidae; genus Pollachius; species Pollachius pollachius. The sequence goes on from NC_136952.1 coordinate 3,279,380, forward strand.
CCGCTATGACCTGCTGTATATAAGCTACACTGACCTCCTCTCAGTCCTTTTGTATTAACAAGCCAAGAGTACAGTTTAAACTTTTCTTTTCTTTTCTCGCTCCATAATATCTTTGTCTCGTACTTTAAAAAGCATAAGTGCTTTCATCATACAAAAGCGATTACAGGATGACAGCAAACAAACAGAAAGCACCTGTTTGTTTGAGCATTGATTCACAGAACTGGGCTGGGCTGTGTGTGTACGAGTCTGTTTCTCTGTCGATACTGAACGGTAAAAACCCAGACAGCGCTGGGTGTTCTCGTTCGGTTCTCTTCTCTGTTCTCTACTGTGGGGTCACTAGAACCATTGTGCATATTTGTGTTCTGTCTCTTTTAATGGAAGGAAGGGACTTTTGCTGTTTCCGAGCGATCACGGATTCGCGGAAGAATAGAAATACGAATCGGTACGTCTGGGATCGGTTTGCGGTCGTCGGAACACGCTTGTACCGCTTTTACGTGTTTGTTCTCGGAATGCTTCAAACTTCTGTATTCGTTTAGCATAGAACCATCTGGAACACTGTGGGTGAACCTTACAGCCCATGACCACATCAAAATACTTTTCTTTCTTTCTAAAAATGTTGATGTATTGTAACTGTGGACGAGTAAAAAAAAAAAAAAAAAGGCATTATAAAAGGCGATTTCTTGTCTGTCTGTGGTTGCCAAAGAGATGTGTTGTATTGTCCCCGGAGCCCCGAAAACTGGAGCATTGGTATGATGTCGAATCCATAGACAGGACAGGGACAGGGGACTGGGGAGGGGATGTCTTGGCCTTGTAACTGCTGATGAAATGCCCTCAGGACCAGAGTTTGAGACACCATGGGTGAAACGTGTTCCTCACAAACACTGGACACTCACTCACACTCTGTACCTTTGATCAAAAGCGGAATAAAGTTTGGTTTATACATCGTAAACTTTATCTGTCCTCGTCTACGTGGGTTTGGGGAGGAACAGTGGAAACATTTAACATACTAAACACTCCCTCCAGAAAAACGAGATTATGCGATCACATAATTCAACGCATAATCAGCCAAAGTCCGCATATTCATGCAGGGGCCGCATTTTTTCAAATATGCCGTACTTTCACCGCATAAATTGCCGATTTCCGCGCAAAATATGCGGGGCTTGCATGATTTCATAATCCCCGCATTTTCGTTGCAAAAAAGTCACTTATATCTTAGCAGAAAGTTGAAAAATGTTGCGATTACTTCCCACAAGAGCAGCCATCTCCCCCTGTTGCCATGGGAACGTTATGAAGTGACGTAATTACGCGACGTGAACGTCTTCGAAAAGCTCCCGCAATTTCATTGCATAAAATTGCATAAATATGCCGCATATTTCATCGCATTTTTTAAGAAAACGTGCCGCATAATCAAGGATTTTTGGCCGCAACAATCACAAAAAAACGCCGCATTTTTCTGGAGGGACTGACTAAAGCTAACCCTGTGTCTGTGACGCTTGTACATCAGAATGCATCATGGGATTTCTTGTTGCAGATACGTCGCCATTTTGAGAAGACTCAATAGTTGGCAATCTTGGGGTATCTTGAATCAACGCAAATACGGTCTCACCTATGGTAAGACAAAAAATGTGACAGCAATGTCTGCCCATAAGGACTCATGAATGGCTCATTTCATGATGAATTGCTAAATAATTAACGAAAACACATTAACAATAACATAATCATTAACATTCCTCTCTTACTAAGTTCTCTTACTAGGTAAAGTTTTCTTACTAACTAAACTGCCATTGAATGACTAACTTTGATCTATAGATAGCCATTACGCATAATGTTAATATGTGTGATTGCTGTATGTGTGATTGGGGGAATTTAAAAAGTATTTTATACTTGAATTGTCATTTCAAGTGTGTAAACAGTCCTAGAATACCTGATAAATGCAAACATTGCAGTAATTTGTTTGTTTGGTCTCTGAAAAATACAACAAACACAAATTTTTCAGAATGTGTAATTCATTCACTTTTTAATTTTTTTCCAATGAAATCAATGTACTCTGTTTGCCATGACACTGATTACATAGCAGTAGCCTATACCTTACTCCCCACTGTTTTCGTTTCTGTAGTGTTATCCTAAGTTAGAGTTGATAATATTTATGGTGAAGGTTATAACAATAAAAACCTTAAATCCCTTGACGAACAGACAGAACCCTGTGTTCACTAACAGTCAATTATCCAATATCTTCAAATGAATTTTCCCATTAATACAGCAACACAATTTGCTACAGATTTGATTGAATGATACGTTTACAATATGGAGTACAGCATCGGATGAGCTGTTAATACATAATATGCAATCAGAGCTACATTTCCTTAAGGCAGGTTTATTTTATATTACACCTTGGATGCAGATTGGATTTAGATTAGGTTGATTCTCCTCTTTCATTTATTTGATTTATTACATTTAATCTGTTACAACACATCAGGTCCTCCAGACACACTCACGATTCCCCTGTGTTCCTTAAATTTTCATTTTAACAGTTCAAATCAGCTTCTGTTTTCAAAGGCGCATTCAAGGACTAAAGAACTGGTTAACGTCAAACCAACTGCACTGATTGGTTGTGGTCAGCCCCATCAACCAACCACCTATAGCTCTTGGAGTAGCTGTGGTGGTGATGGTGGAGGTGGGGGGAGGAGCCTCAATACAGCCCTGGTGGAGTGGGGGTCTTACGGACCAGGTCGTAGAGGGCGGAGCCTGTGGACAGGTCGTCATCGTCTCCGTCGTCGTCAACGTCAGCGTTGTAATCAACGGGGGGGGTAGGGGGGGCCTCCACCATCGGCTCGCTGGGGGGTCCGGTGCTGGGAAGACAAGAGACCACCGAATGTAAACCAGTCCGTCGTAGTTGAAAAAGTTACCCTTCACTAAAATCAAACCTAGCGAAACAGCTCCCCCTTCTGGTGAGATCGCGCTATTGCTTTGGTCGTAGGATGAATTCCGCTAGGTTTGGTTTTAGTGTTTGGTCAGTCTTTCACACCAGAGGAGGAAATATAAAAAACAAAGGAGATGGAATAACACACTGTGAAGAGAATGGGTTTCATGCAAATAGCTTAGGGTAATAATGGCTTATTATTGTTGATCAGAGAGCACATGCTGAGCCATAGTTGGACTGGTAGTCCCAACTTGTAAGGCAAGGCACCCAATTATATCACCCACTGCATGACAGAGAAAACCAACACGAAGAGGAGGAAAAGCCTTGCAGAGCAGCCACTAAGCCCTTAAACACAGATATGAATATATAAACCTAGGCTGTAACTTTGCCAATGTTTTTTTTTCACAGTGCTGCTTATTGTTGTTATTTTTCCGACAAACATTGCTTCAAAAGTAGGAGGCATCAAGAATTGGTGTGAAAGGAAACCACCAGAAGTGTTTTGAAGTCAGTTCTCTAACTCCTCACTTCTGGTCACACCAGAATTAGACTTAGCATGAAGCGTGAGGATTAAAGGTCCCATATTATACCACCAGGTGTGAGTGTGATAAGCCGTTACAAGCCGATTTGAAAATCTGCCTCTTCCTGTGTTTTAGTGACATCACAAGTGGGCGTGTCCATCTAGACGTAGGACAGATAGATGAGCAGGGTTTGCTACTGTCCACTTGGTAGGCTGGTAGACTGATCTATCCAGCGTACATCTAGATGGACACACGCCCACTTGTGATGTCACTAAAACACAGGAAGAGGCAGATTTTCAAAACGGCCTGCAACGGCTAATCACACTCACCCCTCGTGGTATAATACGGGACCTTTAAGCACTTATCTTGTTTCCAGGTTGTCTCCTTTATACGGTTTATCACCACATGAAACAAAGTTACATCGTTTGGTTTGAGGGATGGGAACAGGCGGTGGAGGAGGCAACACGAGGAAGCACGCGGTGGTAACGAGACACAGGCGGTGAGGAGTAAGTCGTCCGCTCCACTTACGACGGGGTGGGGTCGAGGTTTCAAAAGCGGGCATAGTGTCGGCCCGCACTGAAAGGCAAAGGCAGTCCTGCAGTGTGAACGTTAGTTCAGCTCCCCTCAGGGAGGTCTTACCACTGTAAAGGGGAGACTTATGGCTGAATAGTCTTATCACGCTTTTACAAAACAGGCATAGCAAGTCAGATACTTAACCTTAGATTATAAATCAATCACACGCACTGAAAATATATACAGGTTGCAAGTTTGTCCGCGGAACTTTTACAACACCAAACAAGAAATGAATGCAGAAAAGTAAGAACAATTCAATCAGAAATGTCTCAAGAAAGAAGCTCCCAAATAAGACACAAAAGGTACATTTTATGTTTTATACTTAGTGTTGACAAGATGGAGGTGCAGATTGCGGTTGAGATGCAGCAGAGCTTACTACACACATAGACACACAAATGCACACACACGCGCACACACATGCACATACACCCAGCCACCCACACACACACACACACATACACACACACACACACACACACGCACCTACACACACCCACACACACAAACACACACACACACCCTCACACATCAGGCGGCCATGTAGGTGACAGAAAACGATATAATGAGGAATCATCATGAGCTATGTTGTGTAATCGTCGTGACGGGAAGGCGCCAGTGATTGTGTGAGCAGCACCGGCACTGGAAGGTGTGGGAGGAGGGAGTGGTAGTGTGATTACTGCAGCTGTGAAATGGTCCATCCTAGCAACAGAGGGGGCGCAACATTAAAATCACAAATGGATTTGTGAGAAGATTAACTGGCATTTGGTTTTTGCTTCTGCCAGAGCAAAAAAAAAGGGTGATTAGAGTCATTCAGAGACAAAAGGAGTCCTGTTTTTAAAAGGCGGATCTCTTCTTTGCATCTCTCAGGAGTCGGACTTCAGTGGGTGAACAAGGAACTCCTCCTTGGTAAATTATCCAAACATGAAAAAGTAAATTCATCATCCCCAAGTATCGCAGAATAATCCCATAACTTCTCTACATTGTTTAAAAGGGTATTAGTATTTTTGTCAGCAGCTTGTCGCAGGGTTTGATTCTGTAGCGATGGCAGTATTCAAAACCTTGGAAAAGCTTGTCATTCAAATAATATTTTCTTACATAGTAGCTTCCTAACTTCCAACTTTTTGCAATTTTGTTAAAAGAATAACATGTTTTTAGGTTGTTTGTGCTCAGGTCACGATTATTTCTTAATACATGTATTTAGCTCAAGGTGGGCTATAGCTACATAAAAATATAATCAAACAGCGAGCTAAATGGGGCTGCTAAGTGCCGCGTCACAAACACATCTTTCATCACAGAGACAGAGCCAGGCAAACGGGTCATATTACCTAACGGGTTCATTGACCATTTATTAATCAATCATTTTTATTGCAGAGATGTTAGTTTGAGAAGACACCACACCATCCATTTCATAGAACAGAAAAATAAATAAATAAATATCTGTGGCTGGGAACCATCATTTAATCCAGTGCGTCTCAGCCTTCTGTTATGTATGTACAACCACTTCTGCTCTAGACTATCTGGTCCAGTCCTATTTTGTTTCATTAATTAAAAAGGATTTATTCAGAACATAGAGATTATATTTGAAGTAAGTGGCTGGTCGTTGAGTAATAAATAACTCAACTTTATCATAGATTAGAAAGTATAATCGTACATTTCTGCTCTCGTCACAATTCTTTTCTATAGCTTTTGTTTGTATCAAGTTAACGTTGGTTGTGTTTTTGCTGTAAGACGGCTGAACCGAGGAACAGTCTTTACCAATCGCCCCTTTTTCCAATGCATGCACAGTACCTCACCACAGGGACTGCATTGCTTGCATGTCTCTGAGGGATAAGGGTTATCATTCAGCCTTGGCAGAACAACGCAGACAACACAATATATGAGGACCCAAGGACCCCAAGTAGCCTATCTGCCTAAGGAGGGCACACACGCTGCCCGTCTGAAATAAACACAACCACAACAGAAAACAACACTAAAGTGTGTCGATAACAGGATATTGTTTACAGTACACCAAGGCAAGGTTATTATCTGTTTATAAAGATTTCTTTTTTGTAATACCATTAGATATACTGTAGATAGACTGTATGACAAGCACTTTGTTATGGCACATGTATTTACAGTAAACATTCTTTGATTATAACTGAAAGGCTTCCTCCTATTGACAACATGTACATAACACAAGTCATTTACACGCTCACATCAAGGACTTGCATGTGTGTCGCAACACACACTCATACACACACATACACACACACACACACACACACACACACACACACACACACACACACCAACACCGGTCGGACGCAGTAAACATATCCATTGCTATTTCATCTCTGCACGCAATGTGCGCAGTTCCCCTTTGGAGATCCGACACTCAAACCAAAACATACAAACCCCATGACACGCTTGTCCTTAGAAAATCTAACGAGTTGGGATGCGTTCCAAACACTCCCGACTGATCTAGGAAAGACACGGTCATGCACAAGACGGACAAGTCGACGACACACACGTTCCTCCAGAAGACGAGAGGAGTCCATTCCGTGGTTGTGGATTCAATCTCAGGACCCATAGTGAACATCTACAGACCTCAGGATCCATAGTGAACGTCTACAGACCTCAGGATCCATAGTGAACGTCTACAGACCTCAGGATCCATAGTGAACGTCTACAGACCTCAGGATCCATAGTGAACATCTACAGACCTCAGGATCCATAGTGAACATCTACAGACATCAGGATCCATAGTGAACATCTACAGACCTCAGGACCCATAGTGAACATCTACAGACCTCAGGATCCATAGTGAACAGCTACAGACCTCAGGATCCATAGTGAACATCTACAGACCTCAGGACCCATAGTGAACATCTACAGACCTCAGGATCCATAGTGAACATCTACAGACCTCAGGATCCATAGTGAACATCTACAGACCTCAGGACCCATAGTGAACATCTACAGACCTCAGGATCCATAGTGAACATCTACAGACCTCAGTATCTGGAGTCAAAATCTATAAACAGCCGGATCCCTAGTCGATATATTTAAACACAGGATCCACAGTCAATAGCTATAAACATAAAGCTCCACAGTCAATAGCTAGAAACAGGAATGTCCACAGTCGATATCTTTAACCCTCAGGATCCATCGGTCAGTATCTAGAAACAGTCTTTTCAGTGTTGGATCAGAGTTTAGCGGCTCAGGGTAACGTGGCCCCCCAAGATTCTGAGACCCCCCCAGAGTCTGAGGCCCCCCAGGGTCTGAGCAGTCCTTCAGAGGCCGTGGGGCTGGGACGCCCTGGCCCGCAACGGGGTGGGGTAAGGGAGGCAGGGAGTTTGGGGTGGGGGGGGAGGGCGTTGCTTTAGGCAAGAGGTGGTTGGGGTGAGGGAGGAGGCAAGGGGGGGGGGGGGGGTTGGTTATTTGGAGGAAGAAGCAGGGGGGCGCAGGGTTAGGTGTGGAGGTGTGTCTGTCCTAGTGCACGGCCGGCTGGCTGGGTGTCGGCTTGAGTCTGGTGCCTGTCTGTGTGTGCGTCTGTCCTCACACTGTGGAAATCAACTTGCCGTCAGCGGCGCTGTGGAGCAGAGAGAGAGAGGGAGAGGGTCCGGTCGGACGGCTGCCAGCAGAGCAGGTCAACACACAACGCACACAAACGCACACGAGACAGGGGGGGCGGGCCCTGGGGAGCTCAGATAGGAGCTGGGCGTCGCTCAGGCCTCGGGGGGGGGGGGGGGGGGTAATGGTGACTAGGAACCTGTGTGAAGGGGTGAGTGGGTGGTGATGGGGTGAATGGGTTGGTGAAGGGGGGAGGGAAGGGTGGGGTGGTTTAAGGGTGGAGTGGGTGAGTTTGTGAAGGGGTGAGTGATGGGGGGGATGGGTGAGCGATGGGGAGATGAATGAGTGAAGGGGTGAATGATAGGTTGAGTGGGCGAAGGGGCAGATGGAAGCAGCCCTACTACTAGGGGGTGATGGGGGGCCGAACGTGGGGGTCTGGACGACTAACTGTGTCCTCACGGCTGACTCAACCTCGGCTCGTCATGCTGCTAAAGCATTTACTATTCATTTAAACGTTTCACTTTTTAAACACCTTCTTAAACCCAGCTCCTTAAACGTATCACAATACAGTAGCTTACAACTTAATCTACTGTTGGACTATAACTTAGCATCTACGTGACACATCACAAAAATAAAAAAAGACAATATAAACAACTTACAATAATGCAAAACAAAGAATCACCCACATTACATAGATACATTTTCTTATTTCTTAAATATCTCTATAAGTTTGTATGAAGGACTTAACGTTCTACATCCACATTCCTTTGGTTGAATCATTTAAAAACCACAAGCCCCATTTCCCGTTAATCTTTTAACAGTTTAATCATCTAATGGAAGCCATCGATTTCTTGGTTGAAAAAACAAAGTTAATCCGAACCACAATTTTATTTAGGGAATAATGTGAAAAAAAGTAAATAAAAATGGGCCTTACCTCATTGGGAAGCGCTGCTCATACTCCTCAGGTGCTTGCTATGAAAATGAGAATATGCTATCATCAGTCACTTAGTCATTTATGTGCTTTAATACAACACCATATAACACATCGGCCAAATGTTGGTAAATGTTGCAATAACTGCAGTCGCCACTAGATGGGGCGCAAAGCACCCTGTCGGCAATCGAGGGGATTCTTTCTATGTAGAAGGAATACTTGGCCGGCTATTAGTTGGAATATACAAGGACGAAACGTTTCCCAGCGTACGAGAGGGAGGTGTTTGTGTGTTTGTGTGTGTGACCCAGACCATAATGAACCCGGAAGTGCAGCCAATTAAAGTCATGAGCACTCAAGAGCTGAAGGCCCTACAGAAGCATAAGCAGCACTCGTCCTCCTCTCCTCGCCCCAGGAGAGGCTCTGATCACATCCCGTCATCACAAAGTGAAGGAGCTCGCGGATCCACGCACAACAGCAACCGAATGGAGGACGGCCCCCTTTGTGACGCCCCCTGATGATTGGCCGACCGGATGCAGTTATCTCGTGGCGTTGGGATGATCTGAAGAGGGAAGTGGCTCAGAGGTGATCTCTCACACAGGAAGTGCACACGCTTCAAAGGTGTGGATTGGGGCGAGAGAGAGGGGGAGAGGGGTGTCAGTGCCGTCACATGACGTAAGTAAACCCCCCCTCCATATTCCTTCTATTGGTCCTTGTTGTTGTTGTTGTTGTTGATGATGTTGATGTTGTTGTTCCCCTCTCTCTCCTCTTGCTAGCGTCTGTATTAGTGTGTCATCTGCGACGGATAACTGACATAAAGTGAGAGATGGGAAATTGCGTCTGGGTAGTTCTGAGGGTCAAGAGCAGAACGAATGCTGTCCCATGTTGCCTAGCAGCCGTGCCTAGGGGCGTGGTCAGGGGACAGAACCGGGAGGAGGATCGCTTGAGCGACAAATAAAGGGTTGGCTGTTGTTTAAGTTCATCCTCCTCCTCTCTCTCCCTGTTTATCCCCCCGTCTCTCGTCGCTCCGCTTCGAGAGACGAGATAGCTTAGCGAACGACGCAACCTCTGCCTCGACAAACCAAGGCGACGACGGAAGGATGCGCAGACACAGCGACTACAATGACATCCAAAAATTTATTTAATTAATACTGAAAAATAATCCGATTTGGGGGGCATGTTGGCCGAGGGAGGGGGCCCTTCTGCTTATCCCGCCTAGGGCACCGAAAAAGCTAGGGCCGGCCCTGGTGCAGACACACACACACACACACACACACACACACACACACACACACACACACACACAGATTGGACAGAGTGCGTCATCCGGGCGCGCGGGGGGGGGGGGGGGGGAATGATCCAGATGTTTGTGTATGCTAAGTGGGCCTGTTTTTAATGAGTGCCACTAGAGAAGCTGTGTAGAGGAAGAGGATGACTGTGGGGACACAGAAGAGGTTCTGAAACCATCTTTGGTTCTGGTAATCTTCTGTTGAACAAACACAGTTTTTGACTCGGGTAACGCCTTGTTGCATGACGAAAAGTATGACATAAGCACATACGAATTGAGAAAAAAGTACGAGTTTGTGTGTACACCACGGTATGCATTCAGTGTTTTCTGCAAGGGTTCTGTTTTTTCTGCGGGATCCCTGCAGATCTCTGTGACATTTAATCTTTGCGACAAGTGGGGATTTTTCTGCAGAACTCGGCACCCTGACGCAGGGAGGAAACCACCGTCGCTGCTGCAGCGGGCGTCTAATTCGAGAACGCGTGGGTGGATTTCACTTGTACCCCGCAAGCCGCATTCGGTTCTCCATTACCTTAACTTATCTATTCTTCTTCATCTCCCCTCTCATGGCTGGCTTTTCACTCATTTACGTTTGCCTTTTATTTCTTATCAATCTATCGCTGTGTCCTTGAAGGGCGCTTAGAATTCCCTCGATATTGTCTACGGAGCGCGTTGTCACATCTGCTTGAGGATGTGCGTTATTAATAGGATGCTCGTGGTTCTGTTTACCTGTGGGTAACCGGGAGCCATCATGCTGTAGGGTCGCGGCTGCTGCTGCTGCTGCCGCAGCACCAGGGCTGCGTTCTGCGCGGCCATGCGGGAGTGCATGTTGTAGTCGGGGAGCGGCAGGGAGGCGTCCTCCCTCTCTAGAAGGTTCCCTGTGCTGCTGCTCTTACCGTGCTGGAGGCTGCTCACACACACACACACACACACAAGGAAGCGCACGCAGGTACACACACGCACCCACGTAAACAAACGCACACCCACGCACACAAACGCACGTAAACACACACGCACAAGTGTGCAAACACAACCTCGCGCACAACCACACACGCACATTTGTATACATTCACACACAGACACACACACACACAGCGGCACAGACCGGCACACACACACAGGCACACAGAAAACACACACACACACACACTCACACACACACACACACACACACACACACACATAAGGAAACGCACGCAGGTACACACACGCACCCACGTAAACAAACGCACACCCACGCACACAAACGCACGTAAACACACACCCACAAGTGTGCAAACACAACCTCGCGCACAACCACACACGCACATTTGTATACATTCACACACAGACACACACACACACACAGCGGCACAGACCGGCACACACACACAGGCACACAGAAAACACACACACACACACACTCACACACACACACACACACACACACACACACATAAGGAAACGCACGCAGGTACACACACGCACCCACGTAAACAAACGCACACGCACGCACACAAACGCACGTAAACACACACACACAAGTGTGCAAACACAACCTCGCACACAACCACACCCGCACATTTGCATACACTCACACACAGACACACACACACACAGCGGCACAGACCGGCACACACACACAGGCACACAGAAAACACACACACACACACTCACACACACACACACACACACACACACACACATAAGGAAACGCACGCAGGTACACACACGCACCCACGTAAACAAATGCACACGCACGCACACAAACGCACGTAAACACACACACACAAGTGTGCAAACACAACCTCGCACACAACCACACCCGCACATTTGCATACACTCACACACAGACACACACACACACAGCGGCACAGACCGGCACACACACACACACACATTTGTATACACTCACAAACAGACACACACACACACAGCGGCACAGACAGGCACACACACACAGGCACACAAAAAACACACACACACAGACACACAGGTTAGCGCTGGACCCATTAACAAGCGCACACAATCATTTTTCCGTGTTCATTATTTTTATCATAATATCGTGCATTCATCACGGTTGTTAAATAATTGACGGGGCTGTAACCCTGCTGTGGTACTACAGGGGGATCGTGAAACCCTGGAGACTGGAGTCACGTACTTGTGGACCCGGAGCTGCGTCCCCGGTTCCTCCTCTCTGTCGGTGATCAGGTGAGTGTAGGAGAACGGGAACCAGCCGCGCCTGCAGCACAGAGCAACGGGACGTCAGCGCCATAGGGGGGGGTGTGTGTGTGTGTGTGTGTGTGTGTGTGTGTGTGTGTCCGCGTGCGCCTGCATGCGAAACATGAGGACATGAACACAAACACGTGGGGGCATGTTTGTGTGTGTGTGCGTGAGTGTGTACGTGCACGTGTGTTTACGCGTGTGTGTGTGTGTACGCATGCGCGTGTGTGTGTTTGTTTGCGTGTGTGTGTGCGTGAGTGTGCACGTGCACGGCCACGTGTGTTTACCTGTGGGTTTGTGTGTGTGTATACACGTGCGTGTGTATGCGTGCTAGAGTGTGTGTGTTTGTTTGTGTGTGTGTGTACACGTGCGTGCGTGTGTGTGTGTGTGTGTGTGTGTGCACGTGCATGTGTGTTTACCTGTGGGTGTGTGTGTGTGTGTGTGTGCGTGCTAGAGCGTGTGTGTACATGCGTATATGCGTGCGTGCGTGCGCGCTGCGGTTGTGTGTCCGGCTGGGGGACTCACATGCGGTTCTTCTCGTTCTCCCCGTAGTGCCAGCCGTCCCGGGCCTCGGGAACCAGCAGGGTGATGACGTCGCCCGCCGCGAAGCTCAGCAGGGTGCTGTTGTCCCCGGCCGCGTGCGAGAAGATGGCCTGCACCCGCGTGCGGCCGTTCTTCTCCAGCCCCGCCGCCATGGAGCTGGAGCGGGGCAGGGTGCGGGTCTCCGCTGGGGGGGGGGAGGGACGGTCAGACCCTCTGGGAACACCCATGAGTTCTGACTGAGAGGGACGCTTCAGCTCCCATCGCCTCCTCTGATGAGCGGCTCTCTCTACGTCTTTGGTATGCGTCAGACTATCCTGAAGCTTGAAAGATGAGTAGCTACTGCTAGCCTACTACTACTACTACTACCACCAATACTACTACTACTACTACTACTACCACCAATACTACTACTACTACTACTACTACTACTACCACCAATACTACTACTACTACTACTACTACTACTACCACCAATACTACTACTACTACTACTACTACCACCAATACTACTACTACTACTACCACTACTACTACCACCACTAATACTACTACTACTACTATACCCCCACCACAACCACTAATACTACACTTACACCACCAGCACTACCACCAATACTATACTACCACCACCACTACAAATACTACCGCCACCACCACCACAACTACTCCTTCTACTATACCACCACCACCACCACCACCACCACCACCGCCACCACCGCCACCACCACCACCCCCACCACCACCACCGTCCACTTCCTGTAAAAGTTTCTATTCATCAAGAGGCTGCTGAGCAGCAGAGGCACAATGAAACCGCAGCAGACCGACATAAGCGCTCTAAATCCCCGTGCTTTAAGACCGCCTTCACACACCGCTGTAACTTTCCCATCGCCTCGGGCCTCGGTCCTCGTCCCGTTATCCCGTCGCACACCGCTCACTATTCCCGCTCGCTCTGTCCCACCTCAGATGGAACCGGCACGGCGGGGCCATGTGTGGCGGTAACCATGGCGATAAGCAGAAGGCTTATCACAAGGACGTCTGATACAATGGTGTGGTTAGTCACGCCGTGTTTACATGGCTTCTCACCGATAGAGCCGCCGTCCCTGGGGAAAGTCCTTGGCAGAAGACCCCAGTTCTTGTTAATACTAAACTTAACACTGACCCTGTCGCCCACCACTGTATCAAAGAGTGGTGTGTGTGACCGAAACCGGGACGATTCAGTGCATTGTGTGCATTGTGTGTGCGTGTGTGCGTGTGTGTGTGTGTGTGTGTGTGTGTGCTCAATGATTGCTTTTTGTAACACGGGGACATTTGATGCAAGTTCTGCCTTGCTTTAGGTTAGACCGCTAGGATGCGAAAAGCGCTGGGTGAATTCTGAGTTTCTGGTGATCAGATGGTCTGCAAATATCATGTCGGCCTCATTACCTGTTTAACCCCCGGAGCTCCTGCCCACTCCCTGCTATTCCTCCTCTGCTCCGTCTGCACCTCCGAGCGGTATCGTCCCTTTTTAATGGGGAGGTGCGAGGGAGTCGGCAAATTGTTGTGACGAAGGTCATGATAATTACTTTTTGTTTTTCCAACAGTAAGGTTAGGTTTTTTTTAAGCTGCTTGCCGCAGGGTTGAAAATCCAGCAAAATATTTGTTATGCTGCATTGTGTTTTATTGGCAGGAGAGCTTTTGTTTTGTAGATGTTTCAAATGGATGCACTGATGTTATATCTATAGCATGAGTCAGACTATCCTGAGGCTTGACAGATGAGCTACTACAGCTAGCCTACTACTACAGCTAGCCTACTACTACTGCTATCCCCAAACCACCACTATTACCACTACCACTATAACTTCTACTACTACTACTACTACTACTACTACTACTACTACTACTACTACTACTACCACCACCACCACCACCACCACCACGAGTCCCTTGGCACTTGTTTCCATGAACATTCTCGCTGTGCCGACAGCCATAATGTTAATTCCTTCTGACAAACGTACACATTGTGAGTCGCTCTGTGTAAGACTGTCTGCTGAAGGCCCCCGATGTTAATGTAAAGGTAGGCGGGTCTTACGCAGGGCGGCCTTGTGCTTGGCCGGGGCCCCCTTGCGGACAGGCAGGGTGTTGGAGTAGCCCTGGGCCCCCGGCTGGGAGCCGGAGCTGGAGCTCTTGGCCGCCTTGGCCTCCATCCACTGCTGGTAGTCGTCCCCCCCGCCGTGGGGGCCCGCGGAGCCGTTCAGCGTGGCCACGCCCCCCTCGGCCCCGCCCTGCATCAGCCGCTGTGAGAGAGAGAGAGAGAGAGAGAGAGACAGAGAGAGAGAGAGAGAGAGAGAGAGAGACAGAGAGAGAGAGAGAGAGAGAAACAGAGACAGAGCGAGCGAGCGAGAGAGAGAGAAACAGAGACAGAGCGAGCGAGCGAGAGAGAGACAGAGACAGAGAGAGAGAGAGACATAGACAGAGAAAGCAAAAGAGACAGAGAGAGAGAGCGACAGGGGGATACAGAGAGAGATAGCGAGAGAGAGAGAGAGACAGAGAGAGAGAGAGAGAGAGAGAGAGAGAAACAGAGACAGAGCGAGCGAGCGAGAGAGAGACAGAGAGAGAGAGAGAGAGAGAGAGAAACAGAGACAGAGACAGAGCAAGCGAGCGAGAGACAGAGAGAGAGTGAGAGAGACATAGACAGAGAAAGCGAAAGAGACAGAGAGAGAGAGAGAGAGCGACAGGGGGATACAGAGAGAGATAGCGAGAGAGAGAGAGAGACAGAGAGAGAGAGAGAGAGAGAGAGAGAGAGAGAGAGAGAGAGAGAGAGAGAGAGAAACAGAGACAGAGCGAGCGAGCGAGCGAGAGAGAGACAGAGAGAGAGAGAGAGAGAGAGAAACAGAGACAGAGACAGAGCAAGCGAGCGAGAGACAGAGAGAGAGTGAGAGAGACATAGACAGAGAAAGCGAAAGAGACAGAGAGAGAGAGAGAGAGCGACAGGGGGATACAGAGAGAGATAGCGAGAGAGAGAGAGAGAGAGAGAGAGAGAGAGAGAGAGAGAGAGGGAGAGAGTCAGTCTTCTATACCGTGGATGATTTTATCTGAGCAGCAATATTACCAATACTAGTCAAAGGATGCAACCAAGACGACACCATTCGTATGTATGTATATATGGAATATCAAAGGCAGATCAAAATAATAAGAATAATAAATTACTTACAGCTAAATGCACATCGTTAATAAAGGTTTGGAAGGACTTCTATTTCAATAATTTATATCTTTATGACGCAGTGTCTGTTATGTAACATCAACTGAGTTCATAAATAGTGATGAAGGAGAAGAGGCGGGGGAGGGGGAGGGATTAAGAGGAGGAGGAGGAGGAGGAGGACCAGGAGGAGGAGGAGGAGGAGTGGGAATCCCTGATTAACTGGGAGATCAATGGGGTCCTCTTAGACCAAATGAACCGAGCGCCTCCGAAGACAATCGGTCGATCCTCCGTTCGGGGGGCGGGGGGAGAGAGGAAGCAATCGGTAATGCGTTGCTCCCGCGCTCCAACCAGCCACTGGAGCCAATCACAGAGCCTCGTTCTCCCGCTCATCGCCAGCGCGACAAAAGCTGAGTGTGTGCGTGTTTGTCGTGTGTGTGTGTGTGTGTGCCGGGGGGGAGCAGGCCGTTTTAATTAAACCCTTAAGCCAGACTGGAGGGAGTCTTTCATGTGAGCCTTGAAAGGGCCTTTCTCTTGATGCTACGGCCGGGCCTGCAGGGGAAGGCAGGGCCAAACACAGAGCGCCAAGCGGGGGGATAATGAAAGAAATAAACAACTAAAAGCAGCCAGCGGTGCCCGTGGGAATGCAGGGTAGGGCGCCTCTCATGCGCGACAAGCTAATTAGCGCCTTTTCGCTAACGACTTCATTAGCAAACGGTGGCGGTTGTGTGTCGCTAGTCGCTACAAACCTCGGGACGCGGCCGGGGTACATCCAGACGCACCGCTCAGCAGCACCCCGGGGCCTTCATTAGGGCCCCGTAAAACACTGTGTTATAATGTGCGTGTGTGGGTGTGTGTGTGTGTGTGGGGGTTTGTGTATGTGTGATTTTTATGTGCGATTGTGTGTGTGTGTGTGTGATATGTGAGATTGTGAAGTGTGTTTGTGTGTCTGTACGGATGTGTGTGTGTGTCATTGCGATATGTGTGAATGTGATATGTGTGTGTGTTTGTGTGTGTATGGATATGTGTGTTTGTGTGTGTGACATGGATATGTGTGTGTGTGTGCGTGTGTGTGTGTGTGTGTGCGTGCGTATGGATATGTGTTTGTGAGAAAGACAGAGCCTCCACGAAATATCTCTCGGACGACACATCGGATTGGAATCTTCCATGTGGAATCTTCAATGAGGAAGCTTATTGTGGAATCTTTCACGGTGTTGTTTTGGGTGGTGTTTGGGATTGGGATGGTGTTTCGGTTGGGGTTTCGGGTGGGGTTTCAGGTCGGTTTTGGGTGGTGTTTCGGGTTGGGTTTGGGATGGTGTTTCGGGTGGGGTTTCAGGTCGGTTTTGGGTGGTGTTTTGGGTGGTGATTCGTGTTTTGTTTCATGTTGGTTTCGGGTGGTGTTTCGGGCGGGGTTTCAGGTCGGTTTCAGGTCGGTTTTGGGTGGTGTTTCGGGTGGTGTTTCGGGTTGGGTTTGGGATGGTGTTTCGGTTGGGGTTTCAGGTGGGGTTTCATGTTGGATCGGGTGGTGTTTGGGGTGGTGTTTCGGGTTTGTTTTCGGGTGGTGTTTCGGGTTTGGTTTCGGCTGGTGTTTCGGGTTTGGTTTGGGGTGGTGTTTCGGGTTTGTTTTCGGGTGGTGTTTCAGGTGGTGTTTCGGGTTTGGTCTCGGGTGGGGTTAGTTTGTTTCAGGTGGTGTTTTCGGGTTTGGTCTCGGGTGGGGTTAGTTACCTGTTGCCCCCAGGGTGCCCCCCGGCCATCAGGGCCCGCCAGCTCCGGCGGGACGGGCAGGGGCTTGGCGCCGGAGACGGGGGGTCAGAGATGGCCATGGCCCCCTTGGGGTGGGGCCCCCCCCGGGTGGTGGGGGGTGGGCATGGGAAGCCCGGAGGCCCGGCCACCCCCGCTCATCTGCTGGGCCAGCAGCATGGCCCGCTCCGGCAGCTTGTTGGGCTCAGCGCAGGCCTGCTGCCACCCGGGTACCTTCTGGGAGAGCAGCTCCTTACCCTGGGGGGGGGGGGGGGGGAGAGGGGGGGGAGGGAAGGAGGGAGGGAGGGAGGGGGAGGGGGGGAGGGAGGGAGGTAGGGAGGGAGAGAGAGATGGAGGGAGGGAGGGAGGGAGGGAGGGGGGAAGAGAGAGGGAGAGAGGGGGGGAGAGGGAGGGGGGGGGAGGGAGGGAGGGGGGAGAAGAGAGAGGGAGAGAGGGGGGGGGGAGAGGGGGGGAGGGAGGGAGGGGGAGGAGAGGGAGGGGGGGAGGGAGGGAGGGAGAGATGGAGGGAGGGAGGGAGGGAGGAGGGGAGGAGAGGGAGGGGGGGAGGGAGGGGAAGGCGAGGAGATGGAGGGAGGGAGGGAGGGAGGGGGGAGAGAGAGGGAGAGAGGGGGGGGAGAGGGAGGGGGAGGGAGGGAGGGAGGGGGAGGGAGGGAGGGGGAGAGGGAGGGGGGAGGGGAGGGAGGGAGGAGAGGGAGGAGGGAGGGAGGGAGGGAGGGAGGGGGAGGGAGGGAGGGGGGAGGGAGGGGAGGGAGGAGATGGAGGGGAGGGGAGGGGAGGGAGGGGAGGAGAGGGGGAGATTTTTTAGTTAATTCCACCTCATTGAGTGTTTCTCCAACTCTTTGTTTACGTTTCTTCAATAACAGATGAGAGCGAGTGAGCGAGTGAGCGTGAAGAAAAGAGAGAGCCAGAGCCAGAGAGAGAGCTAGATGATTCAGAGGAGAAGGAAGGGAATTCATGAAGGTTAGCAGGGGCCTGATGGAAACAGAGATGAAGAGTAATAATAATAATAATGAGTACAGTAGGAGGCAAACAAAGTCATGTTATGAAGCCACTTCAGAAAGACTGAGAAGTCTTTTCTCCAGTTATCTGAGGGTCCAGAGCGGTCTTTTGAACACTGGAAAACTAAATTGTGTTTAGGGCAGTTATTTGTATTTAAGTCAGATTCAGGCGCCCAAGGGAAATGGTTCAGCCGAATTATGATGATGAAATAAAAAACAAATTTCCCTGCAAAGGTTTGTCTGTCGTTACCGGGCACGTGCAGAGACATGTGTTTTTTGTGTTGTCGTGGAAACCATGTTTTTGTAAAACGCGGGCAAATCTCAGAAAACAACTACAAATTGAGGTAGTGTGTCATCCCGGATTCATAATAAACAAAGCCTCTTTTTGTACAGAACAGACGTTCCTTGTGCCACCTGTTGTAAATATTAATTGTTATTTTTTCTATGCTTCATACAGTAAAGCGCTTACTGGGCTAATATCTGCGATGGCCAGCGGCCACAGATCAAATTAAAAAGGGCAGTCCGCCATTAAAACCGATTCCTTCTTGGATTGCTACACGCAAGGGCTCTGTACATTTATTCATTAAACTTGGCAGTTGTGTTCTTTGGGAATATTTTATATTAGGGACT
>NC_136952.1:3298664-3321077 GCF_949987615.1 Pollachius pollachius
TGTGTGTGTGTGTGTGTGTGTGTGCTATCAAAGTGCATCTCTGGACGGAAGTGCTGAATGAAAGGTAATCCCATTAAGATCATATCAATGCAAATGACGTTGCTCACAGATTTCAGTTGTCCACCTGTGCTTGCTGAGATTAGACCATTCGATTTTACAGAATCACAATTTAAACACGTTGCAATCAAAGTGTGCTGGTGTGCTGTTTAACCCGATACTAGTACTGTTTGTCAGCTAATAATTTCAGAAAGGCAAATATAAGCTATCAGAATGCTTGCGATTTTTTTTTACGGTTTGCGGTTTAGATATTAAATGGACGAAGTCAGAACTGGCTAAACGTTTGACATTTTCTAAAACAGGAGCGTATGTAGAAGCTTGTATTTCGCTATGGCTAAAATTAAACTTTGGCCACCTAAACATAGCCAAAAACATTTCAAGACAAAACGGCCTCTTCCAGACATGTTCTGGTTCAGCTAAAGGCTAATTCCATCAGGATGGTGTGCTTCTTCAAAGGTTGGGCTCCGTCGAAAACAGAGAGAGGGAATGACTTTGCGGTCAATAATGCATCCCAGTCCTCCCCCCTCCCTCCTCCCCTCGCTCTCCTTCCTTTCTCTCCTCCTCTCTCCTCTCTCTCCTCCTCTCTCCTCTCTCTCCTCCTCTCTCTTCTCCCCTCTCTGTCCTCCCCTCTCCCTCCTCCCCTCTTTCTCCTTCCTCTCTCTCCCTCCGTTTCTCACCTCCCCTCTCCCTCCTCCCCTTGCTCTCCTTCCTTTCTCTCCTCCTCTCTCTCCTCCTCTCTCTCCCTCCGTCTCTCACCTCCCCTCGCTCTCCTTCCTTTCTCTCCTCCTCTCTCCTCTCTCTCCTCCCTCTCTTCTCCCCTCTCTGTCCTCCCCTCTCCCTCCTCCCCTCGCTCTCCTTCCTTTCTCTCCTCTCTCTCCTCTCTCCTCCCCTCTCTCTCCTCCTCTCTCTTCTCCCCTCTCTGTCCTCCCCTCTCCCTCCTCCCCTCGCTCTCCTTCCTTTCTCTCCTCCTCTCTCCTCTCTCTCCTCCCCTCTCTCTCCTCCTCTCTCTTCTCCCCTCTCTGTCCTCCCCTCTCCCTCCTCCCCTCGCTCTCCTTCCTTTCTCTCCTCCTCTCTCCTCTCTCTCCTCCCCTCTCTGTCCTCCTCTCGCCATCTTATCCATCTTTACACGTTTCATTCCACTCAGCTCACCTCCGCAATTAAAACAAACACAGACCAGGAACACAAAAGACCACACACACACACACACACACACACACACACACACACACGATAACACAAGTTCAATACCGAGAGAGATACGGAGACAAAGAGAAAACAAACAGAGAGAAAGAAAGACAGAGAAACACAAAGAGGCAGAGAGAACAAGATAGCGAGACCAATACACACACAGAAATAGAGAAACAGAGATAAACAGAGACCGAGAGATAAGGACAGACAGAGATAGACAGAGAGTTAAGGACAGACAGAGATAGACAGAGAGTTAAGGACAGACAGAGATAGACCGAGAGTTAAGGACAGACAGAGATAGAAAGAGATAAAGAGAGAGATCGAGAGAGTCAGAGAGGGACAGAGAGAGAGAATGGCGCGAAAGACCGACAGAAAGAGACAGAGACAGAGAGAGAGAGCGAGGGAGAGGGAGGGAGATAGAGAGCGACAGAGAGAGACAGAGAGAGCGATAGAAAGAGACCGAGCGAGGAGAGAGGGAGGGAGATAGAGAGCGACAGAGAGAGACAGAGAGAGCGATAGAAAGAGACCGAGCCAGGAGAGAGGGAGGGAGATAGAGAGCGACAGAGAGAGACAGAGAGAGCGATAGAAAGAGACCGAGCGAGGAGAGAGGGAGGGAGATAGAGAGCGACAGAGAGAGACAGAGAGAGCGATAGAAAGAGACCGAGCGAGGAGAGAGGGAGGGACGCCGCCACTGAGAGAGGCTGTCAGGTGAAGGGGGGGACCCGGCGTCTATGTGAGAAGGTAAACGGCATCCCACGCGCCCGCCTCAGCCTCCACGGGTGGTGACGCAGCGTCTTATTCTGCTGCCCACACCCCCAGCCCACCAGCCGTCGCAACACGGATAATTGGTGCTCCCGGCAGACTGCGTCTGGGGGGGGAGCGGGGGACGACGAACATCACTAAGAAGATGCGGCAGTGAACAGCCGCTCCGATTAGAGCCAGCTGACGAGAAGCGGCTCCTCTCAGGACAGCGGGGGCTTGTGGGTAAGCACGGAGACACGACGAGACGGGGGTGGCGATAAAGACACAGACCATTGTGTTTTTAATCAAGGCTGATTTCACCCGGTGGCCGGCAGGCTCCGTCTGCGCGTGTAGCACGCACATGCACACGCCCGCACAATCGCATACACACACACGCACAAACACACACTGAGGCGTGTGAGACCTTCAGAGATAAAGATGCGACTGGTGGAAGAGAGACGGAGCAGGGAGTTCAACGAGTCGACGACCCTCCGCAACTCAAAGGGGTTTGATATTTGTTCATTAGAAGAGAGAGTGAGGCCCCCCCGCTCTTTTCGCTCGTCCCGCCAGTCGAAGCGTCGGAACATAACCCCCTCCGTCATCGAGCCACAAATGTGCCCCTAACATGAGGCTCACCCAGACCTCTAACATGAGGTCGACGTCATGTTAACCCTAACCCTCACCTTTTAATTATCCATTTCGTTTTATTATTTTATTTTATTTGAGTCTGCCTCGCTCACGAAACGTGCTATTTAACTAAAGTGGCCTTGCCTATGTTTGCACCGAGGGACAACAGCAAAGGCCCAAACAAACCAGAGGACAGCGGGGGCCAGTTGGGGCCAGTGGGGACCAGTGGGGACCAGTGGGGACCAGTGGGGACCAGTGGGGACCAGTGGGGACCAGTGGGGGCCAGTGGGGACCAGTGGGGACCAGTGGGGGCCGGTTGGGGCCAGTGGGGACCAGTGGGGACCAGTGGGGACCAGTGGTCCGCGGGGGACGATGGGAGAGGCCAGGGAGAAAGGGCCATTAGAAGAGGCCCTTAATGACAGAGCAGACCGGGATGCTGATGCTGACGGACGCGGTAAACCAGTGGAAATTGGATCGTTGTGAACATATTCAGGGAGACCCGACGGACCACCCAGACCCCGTGGCTGCCACAGGAAACACAATCCCTCGTCCTCGTGTCTGACCTGATCTATTATGAACACTATACTTATCTTTGATGCTTTTCCTTGCATTATTATTACGTAAGCATTACAGCCTTGGCTTTCATAACGAGGGTGGGTGGGTTGGTGGGTGGTTTGGGGGGGAGATGGATCGTTTATCCATCCACGCATCTACGCACGCACGCACGCACACACACACTAATGCACACACACATACAACTCCGCCCCACACCTACACTTGAGAGACAGAGGGGGAGGAGGAGGAGGAGGAGGAGGAGGAGGAGGAGGAGGAGCGCTGGGGGTGGGGGGCAGCGGAAGTGCACTTCACGGCGCACACTGTATAAGTGCGTGTCGCGGGTCACCTCCCACCCCGTGAGTCGGGGTCAGGGACGAGATGCATGCGCTGATGTCTGCCCTCCCCGTCTCCGCGGGGCCTCAGCCTCCACTCGAGGTGCCCCACCCCCCTTCTCCACCGCCACGGCCGGGCTAGCGATGGCTGCCTCGTCCCCGCCTCAACCCCAGCGGTTGCGTAACGCCGCGCACACACGGAGCCTTCGGGCGTCTTGTACACTTACCACGACCCCCCCCCCCCCCCCCCCCCCCCACCCGTCCGCTGTTGTCCTCAGACGACTCCCCCCACCCCCTCCACCAAACTCCTCCTCCGCCCTTCCAAGGAAAAATAAAAAAGGCACAGTTTTAGTCCAAGGTGCAAGCAGCCACTGCCAGCCTTTGATGAATACGGTGGAATGTGTGTGTGTTTGCACGTGCGTGTGTGTGTGTCTGTGTGTGTTCGGTGTGTGTGTGTGTGTGCTTGTGTGTGTGCGTGTGTGTGTGCGCGCGCGAATGTGGGTGTGTTTTCACGTGTGTATGTGTATGTGCGTGTGTTCTATGTGTGTGTGCCTGTGTGCGTGTGTATGCGTGTGTGTCTGTGTGTGTGCATCCGAGCTACGAGCGTAGAGAACGTGTCTCGGCTGCAGCAGCCAGAACCTCGGGGAGATGCGATGCCGCGTTTCAGACTCTTAAAACAACCGTGGCGCATTTCGCCAGACCTGGAGTGAAAACATTGATTGTGAGAGTGAAGGTGGGAGTGGTGGATTCTCCCGAGTTTAGGTACGAGACTTTTGTGCGTTTGAGAGCTGATGATAAACCTTCCAAATGTTTGTTTTACAAATGTTCTGCCTCTGCTTGTTTCCAGCCGTCAAACAGTTTTTTTCTTTTGTTTAGTGTTGTCTTCGTTTTCCGTGCAGTGTTAAGGCCTTAACAACAATAGGGCCCCGCCTTGACTACCAATGTATATATAAAAAAAAATATATATATATATATACATATATATAATAATAGATATTTTTATGCTCTAAATGACCATGTGACATTTTAGACCAATTACAATCAGGAGAAAATTCCCAGACAAGCTCATTGGTTAGCCCTGCTGTGGGCCTGTGCAGACAATGCTTACCGACAGACAGACAGACACACAGAAAGATACCACACACAAACACACACACAGACACCACACACTCACATAGACAGACACCACACACACACCCACCCAGACACACTCACACACATACAGACACACACACCCCTACACACACACACACAGACACACTCACACACACACACACAGACACACAGACTGACCTGCATCTCCTTGTCTCCGTACTTGGAGGGGTGCTTGCTGCCCTGGCTCTTCCTCCGCAGCTTCTTCAGCTCAGCCTGGCACTTCTCCAAACTCTCCCCTTTGCTCTTGTGCTCCGTCTGGTACTTCTTCAGCGCCGCCTGCGGGAGGCAGCACTGAGTCAGCCGCGGCACAGCGACAGCGATTGCCAAAACCAGATTCCAAACAACCGTTTAAAAGTGCACCAAAGTCACTGGGAGCTGAGTTCGAGGAGAGGACGCCTTGTATTGACACCTCGCGTGGCATTCGCATTGTGTCAGTTTGGGGTCAATCTGGACTTGGAGGAAGGTGCCATTGCTGTACAATGGTGTATTGATGATTGGGACAATGTCTGTTGCCACACTCCACCGAGGTGACTTTTATTGGGCTAGTCCAGACGAGGCTGCAGGGTGGTGCTGTTGAAAGCCGATTTATTGTACGGTTTGCAGCTAATGATACATGGCACTGGGGCTCCACGTTTCAGTGCAGGAGATCTCTCCCTGAGTGTGTGTGCCGAGACGGCTGGTTTAACCTGTGCACACTGATTACTCAATGAATGCACAACAGTTGTGCAGCCTCACCTTCCTAATATAGTCTTCATCGTGAAACCGGCAAACACCAGTGGCCGTTTTAACCCTTACTTCCATCATCATGTTTATCCTGCTCTCAATCTCCTGAGGATCCTCTGAAGCATGCTAAGTGCTTTTGTCTGTTTGGGGCTTTGATAAAAACCGCAAGGGGAGGAGCACCGGTGAATTACTTCTGGCAGAGAAGGAGATCACGGCGGGGTGATCGACGTGGGACGCATCGGAAAGGGGAGGACCGACGAGGAGGCTGCAGCCGAACGAATCACGTGATGTCACCGAACGCATCTGCAGTTGATTGTCTTGTCAAGGAGATAAAAGAGACGCTTCCCGAGAACAGCGGGAGGCTAATTTATATGGGAACTGTAGAGCAGGATTTGGCTCGAGGTTGCGTTCGCTCCGGTTCCATCGGGTTAAAATTCTGAAGATTAATTGTGGAGACACCAAGCGAAATACCAGGGCCTTTTTTTGCATAGTCTCTAAGTCCTGCGAATTACATGGGATTTAGATATTATTAACCAAACTCACGTTCAGATAGCGAGCATCCAGCTCCACCTTCTTCTCCAGTTCAGTCAGCAGCTCGTTGTGGAACGACTTCAGCTGCAGAGGAACAAAGAGAGGCACAGAGAGGATTCGTTTTACATCGTGTCCCCCCGTGAACCGTCCACTGGGGTGGTCCGTCCACGTCGACGACACGCACAGGCAGGCTGAAGTTAACCACCGCGTGTGTGTGTGTGTTTGGGTTCTGGTTCGGCTAAGTGCTCCTTGTGGGCGTGGTGTGAAACGCGGGGGTGAGGGGCTGATCTGCAGATGGTTCACAGAGGTGAGTCAGCAGTTCTTTTAGAATCGTTCAACCCCGCTAGTCAGCAGAGTCAAAACGGCAAAAACCAAAAGAGAGGGGAAAGAGACGCTGACCACTGCAGAAATTCATGAAATTTTGTCATCAGAGGTCAGCAGGGTTCGAGGCAGGGTCGAAGGGTCACGACGGAATGCGAATGTTGAATTGTGTTAATATACACGCAGCAGTATTGTTAGCTGGCTGCGTTTGTGTGTGTGTGTGCGTCTGTGCGTGTGCTTGTGTGTGTGCGTCTGTGTGTGTGCTTGTGTGTGTGTGTGTGTGGTGTGCGTGAGTTTGAGTGCGTGTCTGTGTGCGTGTTTGTGTGTTTGCATGTGTGTATGCCTGTGTATCTGTGTGTGTGTGTGTGTGTGTGTGTGTGTGTGTGTTTGTGTGTGTGTGTGTGTGTCAAAAGAGCTGAGTTCACCCGATGGTGAAATTGAAATGCCACGGTACACTACATTGGAATAATAGGGTCATGAAATTATTTTATGATTTTGAAACACACGGGCGCGACTGTTTGTCAAACCATACGTTTGACCGTACGTTTCCTTTTATATTCAACAACTGTACGCAACTCCTGGGATATTTATAGGATTTCTCTTTTTATAAAAAAGCGGCTTAAGCCACTAAGTATAAGACTGTTTAAAACGTCCACTAACTGCCATGGCAACTGTCAAACGGCGGTGAGTTTTGCGTACAAGCACGGTTGGAACATGAGGTTTTACAAACTATAATACTAATCCAAAACGATTATTATAAATATATATATATATATATATATATAGTGTAAATATACATGCAGCAGTACTGTGTGTGTGTGTGTGTGTGTGTGTGTGTGCGTGTGTGTGTGTGTGTGTGTGAGTGTGTGTGTGTGTGTGTGCGTGCGCGTGCGTGTGTGTGTGTGTGTGTGTGTGTTTGTGTGTGTGTGTGCTTGTGTGGGCGGGAGGTTCAGTGCGTGTGTGTGCGTGTGCGTGTTCAGTGCGTGTGTGTTTCGGAAGTGCGAACACAAGGTTTCAAAAACTGAAACACTAATCCAAAACGACTTTTACAAATCGTTCTTCTCGATCCTTTTCAGAATAAAAGCGTCCCTAGCTCCCTGCTTGTCCTCCGTGGGGGGGGGGGGAGGGTCTCACCATCTCCTCTAGCTGGATCTGGATCTGTCTGTGGACCTCGGCCATCTGGAAGAGCACCTCCCCTGGGGACAGAAGAAGAGCGTCAGGCCGGTGTGTTTGGGGGGGTGTGGGGGGCGCTGAGAGGCGGAGATTAAACACCTTCCCCCCCACGGCGCCCAATGGAACGCAATAAGTGAGCGTGCGGTCGGAGCATGCAGCCAATCACGGATGACGGACAGGTGAGCGGACCACAGGTGGAGGGAGGGAGGGGGAGGGGGGGGGAAGAGGGGGGGGGGGGGGCGGGGGGGGCGAGGCGAGATGGACAGGATGGAACAGCTGTGTCGTCACGAAGCGCTCCTCCAAAATAAAAGCATCGACAGAAATCAATAAAATAAAGAACGTACAGAAAGCAGAAGGAGGTTATCTGATCAAAGTCATTCCATGTCAGTTGTCTATATCGACACACAACTGAAGAAACTATTTTAGCCGTAGCTAGGATTATAAAAAGAATATTTGTTGTTGTAAAAAAAAGAATGTATATAAATATAGACAGATAATATCTATATAGAGATATGTATAAGGTGGATAGGGAACTGACTTGTACAGCAAATCAGCTTTCTGTCTAACTTATCGTAGGACATAACGGGGAGATATATCAACAAACGAAAAAAACAGCCGATAAAAAGGTCACAACGTGAACCGAGAAATGAATAAAAACGTTTTCAAAACAGTAAATAATGCGTCATGCAGCCAGTGGGAAGAGATACCTACATGCTGCCTCCTCTGAATATGCAATGCATTGTGGGGGAAAAACAAGGAACAACAAAAGAGCTAGTTTGAGCCAGTAGCAGAGAGAAAGAGAGAGAAAGAGAGAGAGAGGGAAAGAAAGAGCGAGAAAGAAAAAGAGAGAGAGAGAACAAGAGAGAGAGAAAAAGTTAGAGATAGAGAGAAAAAGTGAGAGAGAGAAAAAGTGTGAGAGAGAGAGAGAGAAAGGGAGAAAGAGAGAAAGAGAGAGAGCCCTGTAGAAATGGGTCTCTCTCACTCAAGTCAAATCAACCTAAAAAAAAACATCCGCCCACACCACCTTTGCTCTGCCCCCCCCGCTACAAGAATGACGCACACAATGGGCTCACACAGACACACAGTTCAATTTCCTACCTAATCACAACGAAACACACAACTCCATCCCGCTATTAACCCGCCCACCTGCATGGAAAAACTTAATATTTAGCTTTGTACATTTCGGGTGGAAAATCAAACATATACACACACACACACACACACACGCACACACACACACACACACCAACGCACATGTACACACACACGTACGCACACACGCACACACACACACACACACACACACACCCCCACACACACACACACACACAGACACACACGTACCAGCACACACACTTACACACAAACACCTTAACAGTTTCCGGCCCTTTTGCTACGGATTCAGATGCGTCACAGCAGTGCGCGTACCTTGAGCGTTAATTGCCATCTTATGAATCACTTAACGGGCCCCTTCCTCTCCAATGAGCCCTTTGACGTCCATTAGCCAGCTTTCGTGTCGCTAGCCTCCGGTCTAATGGCCGCCGACAGCGGGTAATGCGTGTTGGTCTGGCGGCGCCCATGGGGAACAGAGCGAGCATGGCCTTGGAACCGAGACAGGGTCTGCGGTGTCTTATCCTAGCTATCTGTGTTGTGTACGGGGAACGGGTTAACCTAGCGATTGTAAGTGCTTGGCACTTGGTTCTATGAACATCCTTACTGCACCGACAGAGATATATTGTGGTTTCTCTTTCTTCTGACAAATATACTTATTGTAAGTCGCTTTGGATTAAAAAGCCTCTGCTAAATGTCCTAAATGTAAATGAGTGGGCACGCTTTAAAAGGCTTAAAACAGAGAGAGAGCAGGAGAGTCACGTGAACGACTTGGTTGTGTGTTTGTGTGTTTCTGTGCGTGCGTGGGTGAATCAGCAATTGATGGAGGTGTGTGTGAGGATCTATACATTGTTGAGCAGGTTAGTGGTCTCCCCCAACCCCCCTCAACTCGTTCTAAATGCGCAGACGGACAGTGAGTTGGATGTACGACAGTCATATAGGTGTGTGTGCGTATGGAGGGAGACGGTGATTTAAGGGTTGAGGAAACATAATTGAGCAGCACACTTAAACACTTAGAAAAGAGACAAGGAAGTGCACTTTAAAACCATGCTCCCTCACATAGTTAAATGCCTGTATGTCATCCGCAACAACACTACACACGGGGACTCACATGCACACGTGCACGCACACACAGAAACACACACACAGACACACACCTGGCCCGTACCTCTGCTGAGACCAGAGTGAAGGCAGCTATAACAGTTTATGGGTGAACTGTCTTTGGATGCTGAAAGGCATGATGGGTAGAAACTAAGGCCGATAAATTTGGTCACTTCCTGTTGCCGCACTGACTTTTATAGGGTGCTCATCCCTTGCTCTCTCTCCCCTCCTCGTTCATTCTCTCTCTTTATCTCACACACACACACACACACACACACACACACACACACACACACACACACACACACACACACACAGCTCTCTGACGTATCAGCGCATCACATGTTTCCTAAAGGCATCCCTTCAGATATGTGTGAAGATACAGTGAGCGAGAAACGATGTTAGCGTGGGGAAGGCGTCACAGACTCCTACGCACGCTCTAACACACCACACTAACACACACACGCACACACACACACTTCTACACCTTCATCGTCATTCCCCCAAAGACCTCATCCATATTTCTCTACAACCTTGTAACCGCCATTCCCTCCCCACTGCAGGCAGCGTGGAGGCCAGCGCTCAGAACAACACAGCAACACGCACGGGAAGCGCATCGGAAGCTACGCAACGTTAAAGAAAGATCCCAGCACCGCACGGTAATGAATAACTTTAGCTCCCACTTTTTATTCTGGCGGCTGTGGTTCTGCTGACGACCCGGCTAATCCCAGACCGCCACCGTGCAACGCGACGCAGAATATATCACACTGTGGCACAGCAGGTCCATAAGCCGCTTACTATTTAATCACCGCAGATAACCTCGGCAAAGCCTGGTGTGGGAAGCCCATTGTTTTATTGTTGGGAGCCGGGCCCCCTTGTCTGTGGTCTGCGTGGTTTGATGTGCACAAAAGCGGCTGCGTCAGCAAGCCACCTCAGCTGTGCCTCGTTTATTAATTTGTTGCCTTTTTGTGGCCAAGATTGTGGACTTTTCTTCCACCGGTGTTCATTAGCAATTTTCACATTAAAAGAAAGGGCTCACCTCGTTAATATGAATTAGTGCGCACTGTATGCGTGTGAGGGAGGGGGAATAGTAGTGAAGGCGTCAGGGGAGCTGAAGAGTTTAGCTCTGAAAACAATGATCAACAATATGGCTGCCAGTGCCTAGGCAGGACAAGGTCCAGCAGTAAGCTTAATCAGAGATTAAAAACGGGTTATTATCGCTGAAGGTAAGTAACTAACAAGAACACGCTCTCACAAAATAAGGCAGATTGAAAATAATTCCAGGGAATTATTCCGGTTGATCAACAACGCAAAAAACAATCTTCTTGTCGTTTATTTTGTCCTCTGAAGAAACTTAACCTCAACCCACCAAAAACGCTTACAAAGCGTTCTTTACTGTATTATGGGATGGCCTTGGCAGCTCTAGTCTCTCAGAGAAGGCTCAGGGGACAGTCAGCTTAAGGTACAAGAGGGGGATTTGTTCTCCACAAAGTCACTGCGTTTTAAAGTCCAAAAAACGCTGGATTGTTGTTCGATTTCTTCAAGGACCCTTGAAGGAGGTGGAGAGGCTTTTCTCTCCGACTCACTTCACTTTAGAGATCACCAACGAATGGGCCGCAAAAAGGTACATTCCCTGTGTATCAGAGAAAGGAACACAACTCAATCCACCGCTCATTCTGACGTCCTCAGTCACACATCAGGGTGGAAGGGAAGGAAAATGAATCCCTGGGAGGAGGATTCGAAGCTACATAAGGGAAGATCGATTGAATTGACCAATGCTACATAACCATTAGTGTGTGTGTGGGGGGTAAAACAGAGATTGATTATCACTGGCAGCGGCTGGACACGGCAGAGAATGAGAGAGAGAGTGAGACCGAGCCAGACAGAGTGAGACAGAGAGAGGAAGCAAGAGAGTGAGAGAGTGTCAAAACTCTCACTCTAGAGTCGGAGAGAGAGAGATAAAGAAGAGAAGAGAAGAGAGTGAGAGTGAGAGAGAGAGTGAGAGAGAGAGAGAGAGAGGGAGAGGGTGAGAGTGAGAGAGAGTGAGAGAGAGAGAGAGAGAGAGACAGTGAGTGAGAGAGAGAGTGAGAGAGAGAGAGAGAGAGTGAGAGACAGGCATGGCTTTTATTTAAGACAGCCTCTTCAAAAGAAAACCTGTCGTCAGTGAACTGCTGAGGGCCAAAACAAAGCAATTATGAGGATTTGCATTTTCAAAACCCATCTCCCGCCTGTCAAAGCCCTTCAAAGAGACCGTCTGGGCGAGCGGGCGAGCGAGCGCGTCTGCCCGGGTGACCTGAGGTTAGCCGGTCCGGTTTAATCTGGCCTGCTGCCCCTGATCCACGGCCGCGGCTCCACCGCATTACCAGCACCATTAAGTCACCGCCTGGCAGCCCCTCAAAGCCAAGGACGGGGCGACAACTCAAGGACACGAAGAGGCTGAGAAGTCCAGCGGCTTCTCATCAACACTTCAGCCCTCCTCACACCAGGTGAACTGCAGTCGAACCGGACGACAAGATATATATATAGATCTAGATCTATAGATGTATACACAGCCACTCTCCTGGGGCCGTGAATTGAATTGACAAAATAAATGTATTAGTATTATGTTGTTGAGGAGCGATGTACTTCCTGATTACAGATATGATGATGACGAGGATGAAGGAGCAGAAAGGGGGCAGTGGGGATCGAACCCAGAACCCTTGGGCAGGAATCAGAACACCCTACCCACGACTACCACGGCGCGATGCACCGTGTCCCCGTCCCGTTCCCCCCTGTGGTGTCAGGGGCCACCGCCCAGACTCCTCAAGCACAGGGCGAAGGGTCGTTTGGGATCCGACTTTGAAGCGTGTGATGTCCGCGAGTGATGGACAGGAAAACACAGCGACAGGACGGAGGCATCGGTGCAGTGGAGCCGGGGGGGCGGGGGGGGGTGATGTGCCACGGGCCGCTGTGGGGTCTGGGCTCTGACGCGAGCGGCGTTGGCGTGATTAATGTTGTCCGGCGAGCGAGGTCCGAGAGAACGCCCGTGCTGGGCGGCCCGCCCTTTGATTTCTGTTCTCGCTGAACTCTGTCGCTCTCTCCCTCCGTTACCTCGCCCCCCCCTCCACCCCCTTCTCTCCGAGGGGTTTGCTCCGAGGCGGCTGGCAGTTTTTTCTGCAGTGCCTGTTGTTGTTGTTTTTCGCTCGGTTCTGCGGCCCACCGAAGGGACGCTGTGAGGTGAAGGGAAGGGGGGCCAATTTATCCACGCGCAGTGTGTTGTATCGCGGCCAGGACAGAGGCCACCTCTGTCTCGCCCTCCGCCCACCAGTCAGACGGTATAGAGCAGGTACCTCCCCCGACCCCGTCACACACGCACAAACGCACACGCAGACACACACAAACGCACACGCAGACACACACAAACGCACACACACGCACCACTCTCGTCCTACCTCACTGCCACAGTGTTCCGGCTGCAGTGCTTGAAGCAGCAGGACGGCCATAGAGAGACGGATAGAGAATGGGCACCGGGCTTGTGGGCCATGTTGACTACCTCAATTAAGGCCATTAAATAACAGCATCGGTCCTCCATCATGACCCAGGCCTCCTGCACCAAACCATCAAACGTTTTCATTCGGGAGGCTCTGCCTTTTTGAATGTATGTCTGTCTGTTGACCATGTACGTCCAATACTAAGGTCCCCACACATTAAGACCCCCACATACACACTCTGGTCCGTGCATACACACACTCTTAGACCCCCACATATACACATACCCTAAGGTCCCCAATAATGCATCTACTGCCAGGCATATAAACAATGATCAACTTAAAAATACTCTCTCCCTTTCAACATACACACACACACACACACACACACACACACACACACACACACACACACACACACTCACACTCACTCCTTCTCCCCTTCTGTTCCCTGAGGGTTGAGCACATCTCTGCATGACGTCCATCTCATTTATAAATACATTTAGGGGTTGATCCAAATGACCAGATTTGGGGTCCCGAAAGCAATTACCCTTTAGCTAATGAATGTTTAATGCCGCAATATTTAGAGGGACGGTGTTATGCATGTATCTGTGTTCGTGGGCCCCACCCACGAATGGTGTCTCCCTATGGGAGTCCTCCTTCTGCTGAGAGGAGGTCTAGTCCCCCTATACTTTTGATGGATGTAAGTAACTTTGTGCAAAGAAGCACCTTATTTCTAGAACCTAATAGTATTGTTTGTTCTACCTCAGCCATTGGGGCATCAATCATTGGAACATTTGAGGTGGGGTAGTTTTACCCGACGCTTCGTACAGAGGTCAGGTGAGGCAATGCTCCCACTGTTAATGGACAAAGCAACAGAACAATATGACGATAACCAAACAACCTTGAGCTCAAGACATTGAATCCTCTGCCTAGCGTCGTGTTTCCCTAGTATGCCTGGCTGCCTTTTTGCTGCGTGCCTCTACAGCAACAGCAGACTCTCCACTTGATGGACAACGGATGCCAGCGGAGCCCTTATAAGGCTCGTCGAAGGGGAGGCTCGGAGGGGAACTGCGCCGGCATCATATCTTTTCCTCCCACTCTCGCAATCTCGCTCTCTCTCCAATCCCTTTTATTTCGGTTTGGCCATGTCCATATATAGAAGCGGAAGTCTGGGGAACGCGTTTTTTCTCGCAGACGCGTGACGTCACCTACACACCACTCGGATGACGACGGGCCACGGGCAGCCCATTCTCCTCCTCCTCCTCCTCCTCCTCCTCCTCCCTCAACCTCCTCCCTTTCTTCCTCCTCCTCCTCCTCCTCCTCCTCCTCCACCTCCATCTCCATCCTGCTCCTCCCCTCCCCTCCCTCCTCCTCCTCCTCCTCCCCCTCCATCTCCATCCTGCTCCTCCCCTCCCCTCCCTCCTCCTCCTCCTCCTCCTCCTCCTCCCCCCCCCATCTCCTCCAGAGGGGCTCAGCCATTGGTCTATTGTTAGAGCCGCACAGTGGCGGCGTGCGCGTCTCTCACAGGGCTGCCGGAGCTCCCACATCACCGCGGGGGTGTGTGATGAGATAATAAAGGAGGGGGGAGAGGGTGAGGGAGGGGGTGTGTGGGGGGGGGGGGGGGACACACTCTAGCTTCTGCAGCGGCTGAACCGTTAGGATGCTGCTCCGAGAGAGAGAGAGAGAGAGAGAGAGTGAGAGACAGGGCGACGAAGAGACAGAGAGAGAGAGAGAGAGAGAGACAGGGTGACGAAGAGAGAGAGAGAGAGAGAGAGAGAGAGAGAGAGAGAGACAGGGTGACGAAGAGACAGAGAGAGAGAGAAAGAGAGAGAGAGAGAGAGAGAGAGAGAGACAGTGACGAAGAGACAGAGAGAGAGAGAGAGAGAGAGAGAGAGACAGGGTGACGAAGAGAGAGAGAGAGAGAGAGAGGGAGAGAGAGAGAGAGAGACAGGGTGACGAAGAGACAGAGAGAGAGAGAAAGAGAGAGAGAGAGAGACAGTGACGAAGAGACAGAGAGAGAGAGAGTGACGGAGAGAGAGAGAGAGAGAGAGAGAGAGAGACGGAGAGATGGAGAGACAGGGAGACTTCACTTGAAGTCATCCAATCTTTCATTGCACCAGAATCTCTTTATATATATTTTGTGCCTTTTTGTTTTTTTATGTATTATGTAGAGGCTAAAGATAGCAGGGCTGCCTTGTACCACATCATTGCTACACGGCTGTGAATGTCTTCGTTTTAAGAACAGTGGTGGGTTGATCCGCCAAGATGCCTTCACTGCAGCAGAATTAATTTGATTTGATTCTAACTAAAGCGACAATTTGTCCCGTAAACACGTTTGGCATGTGTGGGTGCTCTCGTGTAGAGTGTGTGATCATCACAGGCAACAATTAAAGTCTTTGCTCGTAGTCCCAGCGCAGGGTAAAGTGGCAGAACTGGGTTACGTGCTTCGCTCGAGGCTACACATATATTCTGTAAGGTATGCCAGCTATGATCACAATGCTACAGGGCATTCTTTCTAGGATGAACAAGAAGCTATACTACACACGCACACATGCACAAACACACGCACGCACGCACGCACACACACACTACACACCTAGCATTGATTTTTACTATGTATTAGTCGAAGAGTGAAACCAATTGCTGAATCACTTCGAATAGGAAGGCGAGAATCTGCCTTGTGTTGAAATCCTTGCCCTGAAGAAAAGGACGGAATAGAATCACATAAAAACAGCTCCAGGGAGCGAGTTCAACGGGCTCGTTGACCAAGAGATTAACTAGTGTTTGGCCAATACCAATGGTAAAATGGAGATGAGCGCTATGTCATATAATGTTTCCCTGGAGGTATTAACGAGAATGAATTGTGTGGAATGCATTAAAAAATTATAACGCAACACCCTTGAAATAACCACATTATAATGGGAATGTTAACGGGATGGGATTATGCATCTCCCCCCTGTTCCGAATCTGCTTTTCAGATATCTAGCGGCGATGCCTTTTTGCAGGGAGCTCCTCGATTCCATTCACGTGGGGAGCAGGTGAAGGCCTTGCTCCTGGTGTAGTCCTGAACAGATGCTTCTTCGGGTTTGATTAACATGTCTTGGGGCACGATTAAATCATACTAAAAAAGTTATTCATTTGAATTACTAGCGTTCTATAATTGCCGATACTTCTAGACGATAGATAAGTGCTTTGAGAAAGCCTTGCACATAATAATGTAATAACTTTGACGCCATAAAATATAACAAACATATTGATGGGGATTAAGTGTTTATTTGCGTGAGTCAACATATCACCTCTTAAAGATTAGAGTGATATCCATTCAAAGCAACAAAACTCCCAAATGACATCATCCGCCAAATTGAACCTCTGCTTAATTGAACCTCTGCTTAATTGAACCTCTGCTTAATTGAACTTCCGCTTAATTCCACCCCTCTCTCCAGCTCTCTCCCTCTGCCCCTACACCCCTCAGACCCCCGCTGGATCCCACCAGGGTCAACGTGACAACAACCAGTCAGAACGGGAGACGTCGGGCCCCTGGCTGTCCGTCTTACTGGGGTGAGACGGGAGTGAGACTGTGAGATGCTGGGGATGAGCCTGGAGTGTCTATATTGTTGAACCCCGGCTCCGCCCCGCTGGGACAGACAAGTCGGGGTCAAAGGTGTCGCTGGGAAGCTTTTAGATACACAATTTGTGTTCTGTAACATAGTTGGGCTTGGCAGAGTTCTCTCCGCCAGTTGTCAGCTTTTTGTGTAAAAACGGAGACGGTGTATCATCCACGATTAATTCGTGACGCGCCTACGAGGCCGAGCTTCACCGTTTGCCCTTTTAGCGATAGTAAATAAATAGAGAGGAAATTAGCAATGAGGACCAAATGTCAACATCACGGCAGAGAGAGAAAAACCCAAAGCGTGCCGTGCCACAGTCCACCGGGGAACACTGACATTCTCTGTTCCCCGTGTCACGTTTTTCGGCCCACCGAGCGTGACGACAAAACAGACGCTTACTGCTCTGGATCGAGCCGTTATTCATACGGAGCGTGTTCCTGTTGAGGGCCAACCAGGAAGTACAAACAGAATGCATTAATAAGGCACTTTTCTAACCAGTGGCCACTCAAAGCGCTTTACAATATTTCCTCACATTCACCCGTTTATGCACACATTCACGGCGGTGTCAGCCATGCAAGGCGACAGCCAGCTCGTCACGAGCATTTAGGGTGAGGTGCCTTGCTCAGGGACACCTTGACAGCCGGGCTTGGGGTAGCCGGGGATCAAACTAGCAACCTTCCGGTTATCAGCCACCCAGCTCTGCCTTCTGAGCCACATGCCGCCCCTGAACCGTACAACAGACAGGGCTACCAAACGAACACAGAGCGGCTGATGGATTGAGCCCCGGGCGGGTCGACTAAAAATCGGTGTGTTGATGTGTCTTCAGAGTCGCTCAGTGGGGGGGTGGGGGAGGATTGATTGCAGGTGAGAGAACGAGGTGGGCGTGTCGGGTAATATTCTTAGCGCTGAGCGGTGTGGCGTGGCGGAGGGCGGCCGCCATTAACCCCGTTCTGTGAGTCACTCTGCGACCGGGAGGTGATATCCGTGGATTGAATCATCAGCGGCCGTGCATGGCGGGGTGGGAAACACGGCTAATGTGTTTTAACCAAAGCCCAGAGCAGGAGCGGGGCGGAGGGGTGGGAGGACGGAGAAGAGAGAGACGTTTGGAAAACCCAAAACGAAAAGGGAGCAAAATGGAGGCAACAAAATAAACAGGCCTCGGACAACACTAATCACCCTAACCACACAGACACACACAGACACAAACTTCATGGGCTTGTTTCTCGCCTCTAGTAGTTCCCCCCGGCCCATCCAGTTCCAACACACGCCTGTCATTCTCAGACTACTCTGTCATGTCGTTCTCTAAAGAGCGGATGATAGGAGGGCATCGAAGCAGCACTAACGCGCTGCCATCACGCGCTCCCTGCGGCCATGTGACCACTGGAGTCCCTTAATGACTTAATGAGCGTAGTCTGAGTACAAACGCTCTTTGGGGTCGACGGACCCCCCTAATGACCGCAGGCAGCCCAAAGCTCATCAGCCACGGCTCCACGGAGACCCAGGGCGGAGCCAGCCTGCCAGCCTGAACTAGAGATGTTCCGATACCATTTTCTCCTTCCCGAGATTTACTGATTTATAAACTATAATTATAATAATGCATTTGTATTCTTGTAAGCTTGAGCATCCATGTTTTCCCGACTTGGTAGCTCGAACGAACGTAGTTCCTCTTCCAACTTTCCACCTCTGACCATTACCAAGCTGAGGAATTTTCGATACTGGTATCGGTATCGGAACAACTCTATCCTGAACCAGAGGATTCTGGTGAAGTTTGTAGAGTATCACGGAAGTAAGTAGGTTAGCGCTGGTAGAAAGTTGAAAATGAACGTTCCTGAATCCCGTTATTTCGCTCTTATCTGATATTTTGTTGTCAATACTGGGAGGGGCAGCTACTGGACAATAATGAACAGTTCCTTCCCAGGCGCAGTTGCTCGTTCGAATGCTAGCAAATGGTTGGACATGAATAGTGGATCAACTATTAGCTCTTGGTTTTTCGATTATTTGTTACGATAGGAAAAAAGACTTGATCAACGTTGATATAGGTCGGAAGCAGACACGACAAGTTTGAGTGGTGAGAGACAGATGATGGTGAGGTAGCATTGGATGAGCTGTGTGAGGAAGTAAGGCGAGGTGTCGAGTGTGTGAGTGTGGACTGCTATGAATGTAACCTGACTGCTAAATTACCAGTTATGGGGAATTCGTTGTCTGTTTTGCCTCTGCATCCCGTTACAGGTAGGTCATCAGCTGAATTCACTCATGCCTTTCGCACAGACACACACACACACACACACACACACACACACACACACAGGCGGGCCAACTATAGACTACGTTACGCTAATCTAGGCTACTTGTGTAATTCCCCCTCCAACCCACTAGGGGCAGCTACGGCCACTACTGGGACTCACCAATATCCTTAGAGCCTTGACTCTCGCTCGCCATCTCGCCCATCCGCACCAGAGCGTCGAAGTAGCCCTTTGCAGCGAATGTCACACCTGGAAACATGAAGGCATTGGGGCGTCAGATCAAGGGCGGTGTCGGGCCTGGGGGTGCAGCCGAGAACAGGGGTACCGTCCTCCGTCCAGGCTGCCTCCCCCTCTCCCCCCTCACCCCCGGAGAGGGCGGGGGGGAACGGGGGAGAAAGGGAACGGGGGAGGCCGCGGGAGTGACGTCTGAGAGCTAGGTGTGCAGACTGAGAAGGAAAGGGGGGGGGGAAACAAAACGAGGACCAGAGACAAGCCGAGGGCGGGCGACAGAGTCTGAGAGGAAGCAGCATGAGGGTGCTGATTGGTCAGCGGACGGCCTGGACCAATAGGAGGAAGCAGTAGAAGGATAGCGATTAACAAAGGGTGTGTGTGCTGCTTGCATGTGCGGATGTGTGTGTGTGTGTGTGTGTGTGTGTGTGTGTGTGTGTGTGTGTGTGTGTGTGTGTGTGTGTGTGTGTGTGTGCGTGTGCGTGTGCGTGTGCGTGTGTGTGTGTGTGTGGAGGCAGGAGTCATCACTCTAAATTTTTATCGCGTGATCCTTATGCTAACATATTGGGCAATATAATAATCATCTGGGCTCTGTCGCGCCTCCACCTCGTTTGCGGAGGTGGAGGAACGATGTGGATTTGCGTAATTGGCGAAAGAGAGGGCGGGACTTTCAGTGACAGAGGGCGGGTCTTATTGTTGTCTGTGTTAAGAGTAGAGAGAGAGGGCGGGACATTGCTTTACATGGGCTTAGAGGAGAGAGAGAGAAGAAGTGACTTCAAATATCTGTTTCCTGTTACACGTTTTGAAAAGTGCCTCGTCAAATTATTCATCCCATAAACCCCTAACCCCGGGGAACTGTTAGGTGGCGTCGCGGTATCACCCACAGGAGCTCCTCGGTGCCTAAAGAAGACAGCATGGCAGCACGTGCATCGCAGCTGAGCTCAGCGGAACGTCGTCCATATGTCACCGTGCTGCGCCTCCTCTGTCAGGAGGGAGGGTAGGGGGGAGGGCAGGGGGGAGGGCAGGGGGGAGCTGGGGAGCCCAGTGCCCCTGGGGTGAGGGAGGTCAGGCCAACTGCCACATATGCAGCAAGCGTCGTGAGACCAACATGATATTCATGTTTGCGTT
The DNA here is from genome assembly GCF_949987615.1 of Pollachius pollachius. Taxonomy (NCBI): domain Eukaryota; kingdom Metazoa; phylum Chordata; class Actinopteri; order Gadiformes; family Gadidae; genus Pollachius; species Pollachius pollachius. The sequence continues at coordinate 3,318,956 of NC_136952.1, forward strand.
TCTGCGATGGATATCCGTCTGGACTTGGCTGGGCAGCCATCAGTTTACAAATATGGCCTCAGCCTTACGTTGTCTTGGCTCTTGTCGAATACGTTTTCGGGATAAAGCTGTAACATATTCTTATCTGAGGAAAAGCCTTCCGTGCAGATTTCGGTTAATCTCCTAACATCGTTATTCAGGCTGTTTTTCCGTAGATTGCGGCGGCAATCCTCCCCTGAGTGCTGATTGGTACATGCGTCATTTTGAGAGCGAAAGAGCGAGATATAAGAGAGATAAAAACACAAAAGGAAGCCACGCCATTTAACTTGTCATGGAGCAGGACACCACAAATCCTCGTCCCCTGATGTCTTCAGAACGGGGGAGTCTGTGCCAGGCCCGGGGCGAAATCCTCCCCTCTCCTTTGGAAGATTGAGTCTCTGGCGGGACGACTGTATCATCGTCTGATGATGGTCTAAAGTCCACACAGTAACTCTGGGTCACACACCAGAACGGAGACCATTGAGAGATCCTGAATTGGCAGCAGCTGATCCCGGGTCAGGGTTAAACCCACGGAGGGATACAGGGAGTGGATGGTTGGCAAGAGGAGGAGGAAGGAGCTTTGAGGGTAAGCCTCTGAGCCTCTTCCAGAGTGTGTTTGTGTGTGTGTGTGTGTGTGTGTGTGTGTGTGTGTGTGTGTGTGTGTGTGTGTGTGTGTGTGTGTGTGTGTGTGTGTGTGTGTGTGTGTGTGTGTGTGTGTGTGTGTGTGTGTGTGTGTGCGTGTGTGTGTCGTATAGCGATATGGATCATCCTAAAAGAATGCACTGTAGCATTCTCATCATAGCTGGCTCTTGGGTGTAAGGGGTGGGGTCTTCATGTAGAGGTACAGACTATACAAAAGGTTAATGCAAAAAAAAAAACGGTGCCACTACCTAAACGCACATAGCTCTCCTGCCAAGCTAAGCTGCAGATTAACAATACCCCCGCTCTACATCATCCAACATCTAGTTACTGTCAAACCCCGCCTCCCTCAGAGCGCCTGGAGTCTTGCCACCGTTCCGTTATCTGTCGGAGAGGAGACAGTTTGACTGGCAGAGATGAGCGCATCAATCCCTGCCCTGTGGCTGTCATTAAAACCCTTCCTCCTGGTTCTCCCCAGAAGTTTCCAGGCTTCGGTGTCATCCTCCCCCCCCCCCCCCCCACCCCCCCCCCCCACTGGAAGTTTTAATTAGGAGATGTCATCACCCCCGAGGATTTGAGGTATCTTTGATAATAAAATATATCCATATCCAGCCGCAGGACTTCTGGACCTCAACCAGAACCAAGTGTCCATCCAGCAGGAGAAAGCCACACCTCTTACCCGAATGTGCAGACAGATGAGAGGAAGGAGAGCGGGTGCCCAGATATGGCTGTCAGCTGCCCGGCGGTGATGTATAGCACCTCCTCAGACCAGGTGCAGTATCTCCGCGGAGGGGCTGGCCAGGCATAGATCACCTGGGCGCAGATCAATCAATCACATCGCCCAGCTTGAAGTGTCTCAGTGCTATTTTTAACATATATATATATCAAACGAAAACCAGGCTTCCTCGAAGCAACGGTCTGAGGCTGCCGCTGCAGAGAACTCCCTGAGTGCCCCTCACCACCGACTCCACGCAAAGCCATGCATGATTATACCGTGGGAGGCAGAGGACGCATCAAATCCCCCAAGCGTCAATCCTTCCCGCTGGTTTTACATACAAATGATAAGGCATCTGCGATGCCAGAGGCGATAACGGGAAATGACATCTGAGCCAACCAAAAAACAAAACATCAAATGCATAAAACAAGCCAGCAGAGCAGCTGCTGCCTGACTGACTGGGTTCTGAGTGACAGCCCTGATGTCGTTCGCTGCTCTGGGGAGAGCGAGGCTTCAATGTGAGCGACAAAGAAAATGTCCGCCACCCATCCTTCGCTCTTCTTCCCGTCCCGCTGGATTCACAGGCACAGCGGATTCACATCCACCCCCCCCTCCTTTCCAGTGTCTTGTCCTGGATCCCAGCTCCAGCCGTTCCCTTTACCCAGGCCCCTATGGGGGCCGCCAAACATTTTCTAATTCTCCCAGCTCTCCTTGCTCCACTTTTAAATGGCCTACTCTCCGCCCAGCCAC
>NC_136952.1:3321277-3328777 GCF_949987615.1 Pollachius pollachius
CACGGGTTGAACTGCTCCATGATGGACTGCAAGAGAGACACAAGCACCGGGTTTAATAATATCGGCGGCTAGGTAGGTCAATGGCGAGTTAGCGAGTTAGCTGAAGGCTAACGCTAATGCTGTGCCCGCCACACATACACACACGCGCCGACACAAGTACCAGAGAGAAGTTGGGGTACAGAGCGAGCGATCCTTTACGGGGCGCACACACAGACTCATCCATCTCCGAAGACCACTAACACGAAAAGGAGAGGGAAAAGAGAGAGGGACGAGAGAGAAGGAGAGCGAGAGAGGGAGGAAGTGAAAGAGAGAGAGAGTGCAAACTCTGTGGTAGCGTCTGCGCCCCAGTAACGCTCCCCGCCCCCTTTCCTCCAACCCCCCCCACCAGACCACACTGCTAGTGCTAATTGCTTTCTCCTCCACATCAACAACCCAACTCCAGGTGAATAATCGCCTTTTCATATTATTACAGGGGAGGAAATTATAACCTAATGTCCTAAGTTGTGTGTGTGGGTACATGCACACATTGGGCCGGTGTTATGAAATAAAGTAGGAAAAAAGGCACAGAGTTTTATTAGAGTGGGGAATAGGAGACTGGAGGGACGGAGAACGCAGGGTAATGATACAGAGATGCACCCCGTCGGGGTGGAGGGATCAGTGGTCAGGGTCTGGAGTTGGACCGCGCTCCACCGTGCTCCATTCACCGACAAACACCGTGGAAGCTTCCGGCAGCCTTTCAATCATTATGCCTCTCTGACGCGCGGACACACACACACACACACACAGGAGCGTGCGTGCATGCACGCACACGCATGCACAGATGCACACACAGACACACACAGACACACACACACACACGTGCGAGCAGGCACACACACCCATCCTCACATACACACACACACAAGCACACACACACACACACACAGAGACACATACACATCCAAACACACACACACACACACACACACAGGCGCGCACACGCACACACACAGACACACACAGACACACGCAGCCTCTTGAGGGGGAAAGCCCAGCATCGATCCGTTCCAGCACTGTGTGTGGAGCTGGGGGTGGTCAGGGTTAATGGCTTTTTGCAGCGTCTACCGAAGTTACATAACAACGCACAGAACCCCCCCACCTCTCCCACACATCCGACGGAGTCTTCACACACGCACACACACACACACACACACACACAAACACACAGGGAGAACGCCTTGCGTATAATCGGGCCGGCCGACACCCCGGCATCACACAAGGAGAAGACGACCAGACTCTAACACGAAGTTTCATAGAAGTGGATCACGGATTCTACACGCCCACCTCCTCCACGCCCACGCCTCCCATCACCTCCGCCCCCGCCTCCACCGCTGAGCCGTCCCCGGCGGTGAGTCATGCTCGTTCGCCGTGCAATCTGCCCTTTCAACATTTTCAGAACAATTTAAAAACCCCAGCCAGCTCTGTTTCCTTTGCACATCCTGCGTTTAAAAAAGCAGCAAACAACGTGACGGTGGCGCTGCAAGACAACACGGCACAGTGGGTGGACTGCTTTGAAAGTCCTCCCTGAAAGATAAGGGAGATGGGGAGAGAGAGAGAGAGAGAGAGAGAGAGAGAGAGAGCGGAGAAGAGAGAGAGCGGAGAAGAGAGAGAGAGAGCGAGTGAGAGGGAGGAGAGGGAGGAGGAGAGAGGATGGGAGAGAGGAGGCGGAAGAGAGGAGACAGGAGAGAGGAGAGAGATTAGAAGTGAAAGCATAATGAGGCACAGTGACAACACAGGAACAGAAAAGGGGGGTTCGCGGGGGGGCCCGAGCAGGACACGAGGACATTCGGAGCGAGAGAGGGCAGCTAAAAATAACCAGAGGGGACAGGTTCTTGGTGTGGTGTGACGGGGTGCGTGTCTGCCCGCGCGAAAACTAGCCCCTCCTCGCCGGCGCCGCAGGACCGAACGCCGCCGCGCTGGCCTTCTGTCGCCGGAACGGACACCTTGAACACCGTGACGGCGGTGGTGCCAGGAGAAGGTCCGAAAAAAAAGTGCACGAGGGGAAGTGAACATCTGTGGGTGTGGGCGGTGTGAACAACCCAAATATTAGAGCTCTTCACGGGGTGAACTCTGCCCTCCGCGGGCGGGGGCGGTGAGCAGTGTGCTAATGGCGTCGCTCTCCGTGATCACAACAAGAAGAGTTCGTCCCATGAGAGCCCCTTTGGGATGGTAACATGGACTGGGCTGTATTTATACAGCGCTTTTTTACAGCCAAAGCGCTATACAATATTGTCTCACGTTCACCCATTCACACAGCGACGGCGGCTTCAACCATGGAGGGAGACAGCCAGCTCGTCAGCAGGAGTTAGGGTGATGTGCCTTGCTCAGGGACACCCCGACACACACAAAGCCGGGGATCGAACCAGCAACCTAACGGCTACCAGCCAACCCGTTCTACCTCATGAGCCACATGCCGCCTATCGGATAGCAGCACCGCCGCGGCCATGGCGATTGAGCGCTCGAGCTGACACACACACACACACACACACACACACACACACACACACGTGGTGTAAGGATCAAGTGGTGCATGGGCGTGTGACACATCCACGGGAGGACAAACATTCACTACTCAGTGCGATTCAACAAGGCTTTTGTCTTCCCTCTAAACTAGCTGGCTGCTGTTATGCAACGACTCCCCAAAACTTCCTTCCATGAACGCCTTCCAAAGCCTTTCCACACTGGTGACACCATTCCCTGACAGAAGCAAAGGCAAGGGAACAGGGGGGTTGAGTGAGAGATAAATATAGACCTGAGACACCGCCCCTATCTCATCTATGAAGCAGCTCGTACATGTAATCATCATAGCAGCAGTTTGGGGGGAAGGGGGGAGGTTGTAATGTATTTATGTGCGGCTATACATGTGCGCGTGTGTGTGTGCGCAGATGTATACACATGGCCATCGGTTTATCGGGAGAAGAGAAGAGCGGTGGTGGGAAATCTCTGCCTCGTTGTTGAGAAAAGACATTCGACGCAACGTGTGTTGCTTGGCCTTTTTCACGTTTAGGGTGAAAGGGGTTGTTGTGTTGCTGATCTGAATGGAGTGAGGTCAAGGGGGGAGACAAAGCCATCGTTCGGGTTGCAATGTCTCTGATGAGATGAGCGGAAAGGCTGACTGAACCAAGGCAGGATGTGCAGGTGTCGTCAAAAAAAAACCTTGAAGAGAGAGTTGGTAACAAAATGCGCACTGACCACTTTTTTGGCTATGCATTGAAGCATGAGTGTTGTGTAACTTGTGTCACAAGTGTTCTATTGGCTAACACACCAGCTGTCGTTAGCTGACGATGACAATCTTTTGGGGTGTAATTCAAAATTTGAATTTGAAATAGATTACAAATGGTAATCTTAGGTAAAACACCGTTGGCCTCATAGCATATTTGTCAAAGTCATATTTTGGCCAAATTGCGATATCTAACCTCACTCTATTCTCCTAATGCTGCTGATTCACTGTGCCTCATTGGCTATATCCTAAGCCAATCAGAGTGTTTTTTACATTCTATAATCACCATCTGCCTAGGTCTTCTTACGTCGCATTTTTGAGTACAAGATGATTCTTAAAATAGGACTTGGGCAATTATGCTATGAGGCTAACGATATTCAAAATGTATGTTTAATTTATAAAGTTGTTCTCATGTTCTCAATTTCTCATGTATAAAGTTCAACAAACAGTTATTCTGGTACTGCATACCACTTTGGCAAAGACCGCATGCGATCAATGTCAAGGTGAGGAGAAACCACCGAGGTATCATTTGGAGGTAATGAGGGGAGTAACGCGATGCGATTGGCTGACGCAGGTCCCACAGGTCTGTCTCATCCACCAGATTCCTCCGGTGCAGCGGCCATGATGACGCAGCTGTCAGTGCCAGCAGCACCAGAGTGAAGACAAAAATACGCAAACACACCAAGCACACTTGGCCCATGTACGGAAAGATTTCCAATCCAAAAATCGGTTCAATCGGTTGGCTTTGCATCGGGATTATACACCTCTATGCTGTTAAAGGAATGTCCTTAAACGAAATACAGACTCGTTAATATGCATAGGAGTCCAGCAGACCGCCATAGGTAGGCTAATAGTTTATTAATAAAAAAAATACAAAGGATACTCCACTCCATTCCACTCTGGGACACCACTCCATTCTCCATGTGCACGATGACTGTGCACAATTCAAATCGTACCCCCCCTTTCTCAACATGTTGATCACGCACATCAAGGAATTAATTAAGGAGGATCATAAACATTAGCTAGGCCTGCTGTGCTAATCGGATCCACAGCCAATCGGCTAAGGGCTCTCGTTGAGAAACCGAATTACAATTCACATGAATAAAAGGCAGCGTTGGTGCAGAAGAAATAAGGAGGGATTAGCCCACACTGCACACCGAGCACTTTGTTTTCATCCGGCAGCAACCTCACCCAATTAAAGGTCCAAACTCTGCCTAAATACATGATTACCCTCTTCACAAAAAACGGTGTATTCTAATTCTCGGCACAAACCCAAAACACACCGCTTCTCGGTCCATGTAATAAGCGACACTCACACAGGCGATGGTTTGCCCATTAAACCCCCGGGGTTCACCCTCGACGACGTCTGTGTCAGCAGACGCCCAAAAACACCGCCAGTGCAGTTTCTAGAAGTTGCCATGGACTCGACCCATTTCTTGAAAAACTATATTCTGAGTTAATTCATAAGTGATGGTGGTTACATAACATGCAAATCATCGACCGGGCGGGAGCTGTGAATGTGCTTGTGGATGCAGAACATCGGAAAAACCCGCTGCTGCGGTATGTTCCCTGGAGGAGCGGTCTGGGCATGCGCAGAAACGTGCACACAAGCAGTAAGGGCTCTGCGCTCCGAGCGCGGGGAGGACACGCCGTCCCGCCTGTCTCCGTGCGCGGGGAGGAACACGCCGTCCCGCCTGTCTCCGCGCTTCACGCTGTCAGTATGGACAGCGTTTGAAACATTTAGCGTCAAGCGCGAGCGAAAAGGGACCGGCCTCTTTACTGAACATCCTCCATCCTTGAGTTTAACTCCACGTCCAGTTTAACACAAGGATGTTCAGCTGAGAGGCCGAGACGCAGAGTGCGTAACGTTCAACATATACGTAGAGTGATTCTTCTAAAAAAAATAGCGCGTTGCCGTCTTCATTAATGGCTTAATGCTCCTGCACGCGAGTGCCCGCGTGTGTAGCTCTGTATTCACAGTGCGTGTCCTCATGTGCACGGAACACCAAAGCAGTATTTTTCAAAGTTACCATGACATGATATGAGGTGAAAGGAGTACTTTTGTGGTTTCCATGCATACAAGTTGGACTGCGTGCCGTTACCATGCAACTGGTAAAAGTTGCATGGTAACTTTTCTTTACTTAGATTTGCTAAAAAAAAAAAGATCTGAGAAAATAATTATTTTAAGGTACGTTGCAATAAAATGAAGACATAGCACGCTATGGTTGGTTTATTTAATAGTACACACGAGCGATTAATTGATGTGTGCGTCAATACAAATGGATACCAAGGTTTTTAGTCAACCAAAGATAACCCCTGTAGTAAACATTTACAATAGGAAACGCTGATGTTTCAAGACTATCCACACATGGGCTCCTATAGCGGTAGTCCGTTATGCCCGGTTTCCATCCCCGCTAATCGGTAGAGGGAGCAGTGAATACCGTAATGATCGTAAAAGAGCCCCCTGTGATTTCAAAATGAGCCGCAAACAAGCAACAATTACAGTAGTGTAGAGTGTGCAAACTTCCCATGCTGTTTCTCAGGAAACATTGCAGTAAGCCAAGATTGACTTTTCATTTGTACGTGTAAATAATTGAGCGTGCATTATGACCGACGATGGATGTGTGATGTATCACGCAGAGGAGTGAGGCAACGATCTTATACACATAAATACTAAATAAATAATTCCCAGCTTTGAGTCACAGCCGCAGAGGTGCGGGCCCTCTCTCTTCAGAAGAGCTCAGCCGTGGCCGCTGCGGTCGTCCTAGATTTGAGCTCGGCTTAACTCGCTTCCGACCGCGGGGGAATTGCCCGGGTTAACTATTTATCTCGGAGCACTATCGGGAAACACAGCAGGCAGGCAGGCGGATGTTCACCTGTACTCCTCAGCCTAACGGTAACGGGCGGCTGACGGAGCACCGAGTGGATTACGGAGAGGCGAGGGAGGAGGGGAGGGGCCTCCACGGAGGGAACCGATAGATCCATCACACCGACACGGCGGCAGTGCCCGGGCGCTGCGGGGACCGGGCTGCCGGGTGACTGATCATGTAGACCAGCGGAGCCAGAGGCTACACGAGCCGTTACCCGTGGAACGCGGACAGAGAGGATCGTTCACCAAAACGCATCAATTACTCCTCGAGTTTTTCCCCGTTTGCACGATGTTCGCTTGATCGACTTTGTGACAGTCGGACCGGACGTCCTGAGCACCGGAGACGACTGAAATGAAACCAGACGTGGAATGAAAACAAGTGGCGATGGAGAGCACTGTGACCTAGATGGCACTGCCGGCGAGGGTTGTGGGAGGCCTCACTGCGCGTGTGTTTGTGACAGAATGTGTGCGTGCACCCATGTGTGTGTGTGTGGCTGTGTGTTTGTGTGTGTGTGTGTGTGTGTGTGTGTGTGTGTGTGTGTGTGTGTGTGTGTGTGTGAGTGTATATAAGTAGAGCAAACTAAGTGTGCGCGGTGACTCAGAGATGGGCCGACACACAAACACCAGCAGGCCCGTTGCGTGGAGCGCGGCGCATCGCGGCTCACGCCAGGTTGAGCCATGCGGCTCCATTAGAAGCTGCTGAGCCGGGGGCCAGCGTCCCTGCCAAACACCATTAACCGGGCGCACCCTGGCCCCGGCCGTCCTGCTAGGCAGGCACAAAGCAGACGGGCCGCCGACTGCACAGCGCAGGAGCCCCTAAGTGACAGCTACACGTTCGGCGGGCAGGGTGCAACATTCCAGCTAACAATAGCAATGTCACCTCCGTCGAAATCACAACAGCCATGGTGGGCATTATACTATTATTACCTCCTGCTATAGGGTGTAACACCGTGGTCCCAGTGGTAGAGGGAGGGACGGGGATGGGGAGGGAGGGAGAGAGAGAGAGAGAGAGAGAGAGAGAGAGAGAGAGAGAGAGAGAGAGAGAGAGAGCGATAGAGAAAGGGAGAGAGAGAGAGAGAGAGTGATAGAGAAAGGGAGAGAGAGAGAGCGATAGAGAGAGAGAGAGAGTGATAGAGAAAGGGAGAGAGAGAGATAGAGAGAGAGAGAGAGCGATAGAGAGAGAGAGAGAGAGAGAGAGAGAGAGATAGAGAAAGGGAGAGAGAGTGAGAGAGAGAGAGAGGTTGAGAGAGTGAGAGAGAGCGATAGAGAAAGGGAGAGAGAGAGAGAGAGAGAGAGAGAGGTTGAGAGAGTGAGAGAGAGAGCGATAGAGAAAGGGAGAGAGAGAGAGAGATAGAGAGAGAGAGAGTGATAG
>NC_136952.1:3333777-3348777 GCF_949987615.1 Pollachius pollachius
GACAAGAAGAATGGAAATACCGCGCGGCAGGGACAGATCGTTCGGGTCGCTCATGCGCCTCTCAGAGCGGCGGAGAGCCCCCGCGCCAGAGACGGTTAATCACGCACGCGTGTCGCAGCCGGCCGCCAGGAGGAGAGACGGAAAACAAGACCACTCATCCGGGGCCTGGGAAAAAAAACGTGCCAGTCGCTTTGCTCTCCCCCCCCTCGTGCTTTTTGACTCTTCAGCCGCTGAGGCGAAGACACCCGACGTGGAGGTTCCCTGAGGGCTGCAAAGCCAGGGAGGGAAGCAACTCTGTGGGGGATAGAGATGTGCTCCACTCCAGAAATGGCCGCTGCTAGTATCGCCAGCATGGCTCTGTGGTCCCACCTCCCATTTTTCGATTTCTCTGGACTAAAGAATAATAAGAAGAAGAATGGGGACTTTGGGATGAATTTTTGGGACGGTATGATACAACCTTGCACACAAATCAGCTGGTTTCTTCCGATAACATTTGGGTTGTTTGATGTTGATTGCTGTGGATAAATTGCAATCTTCAAGCCGCATGATCATGATGATGGTATTTGAGTAGCTCCTCCCAGCCCGCGGAGATGGGAGATGGGAATGAGATGATAATACTTATAGAGGGACTTATGACATGCATCACCATGGGACACAGCCCCCCCGAGGAGACGCACACTCACACAAACGCACACAAACACACATTCAAAAGCACAAGCAGGCACACGCAAACAGAAACATGCACTCACACACACGCAAATGTACACACAAACGTACAAACCCCCCCCCCCCCCCACACACACACACACACACACAAGCACACGCACACAAAAAATCAAACACGCAAAAATATAAATAATTAATTAACTTCCAAACGAAAGGCCCTTTTTCAGATAGATTACACAAAACAAACACTGAAATGCGATTCCACTTTGCTCAAACAAACAAGAGTCTCACATGAGCCGTTGTGCGTTTAGCTACGGCAACAACTTAGGGCCACACAGTCCCTCCACGCCGCCACACTAGCGGATCGCCTCCCCGTTACGTTTCCATGGGGAAATCTACCAACACAAGCCAACACATCTCGCTAGCCAGCCAGCCGGGGTAGCGCGCTCTTACTTTGAAATCCACAGATGAGGCGTGCGGGCGCGCGCGTGTGTGTGTGTGTGAGAGAGAGAAAGCAATCTACAGCCATCTACCATCTGCCACAGAGAGCTCTGGGAGAACCAACACAGCCACACGCACACACACACACTGACACACGCGCACGTGCGACGTCGTGACTCGTGACATGCAGCCCACAGACGCCCAATCGTCCCTTGATGGCACCAGCATCTTCTTGCGATGCGCCAGTGCGGTGGCGCATGACAGCAGCACGTTCTGCATGCCATCGGCGGTCCCCAGCAGGACCGCTACGGTACTCAGCAGCTTCTAAAGCGGAGAGGACGCTCACGTTCATCTGATCATTAGGCGATCCGATGATGAAAGAGAACACCCTTCACGGGGCAGTAGTGCTGTCAAGATACTGGGTTTTCTCACTCTGATACAATACTTTGAAATGATAGATATTCAATTTCGCTTTTGAAACAACGAATGAGCGAGTTCGCCGCATGGTTTGGGAAGGGCTGTTCGACACTGTTTAGGTACAAAGCACATGTTGCCACAGGTTGATACATGTATCATGACGTGTAAATACACTGCAATAAGGGCTCTCATATTGAATATATTAATTTGCACAACCATCTTTCCTTTGGCACCAAGATGACATGTTATAGCCCTTGCAGTCCTGGAGACACACTCTATTTACTTTGGGTGTGTTATTTTTCCAAAAATAACACACCCAAAGTAAAGAATAGTATGTCTCCACAACTATAACATGCAAACTTGGTACCAAAAAAAAAGATGGTTGTGCAAGAATTTGCAACAAGATTGTCCTTGTTGCAGAGTATTTACACATGTCATAATAATGTATCAACACTGGGCACAACCCTATCCACGCATTCATTAAATGCTGTTTCGTAACGTTATGACATATCGAACACACGCGGTCACATGTTGGCCACATGTGACACACAAACACACACACACACACACACACACACACACACACACACACACACACACACACACACACACACACACACACACACACAGCCCCCTGAGGAGATCCACACACACATATGCCGACACGCACACACACGTAAACACACACAGGCACGACAACATGTGCTTAATGTGTAATACAGCCTATACCTAAGCACAACCCTAACCACGCATTCATTAAACGCTGCTCCGTACGACTTGAAGCACCTTGCAGGAGACATGATGCAGTCGGTAGAAGAAGCAAGCCAGCTTCCCATGACCAGCGCCCGGCCGGTCATAGACCCAATGATCAGAGGCTTCCCCAATAACTAACTGTTGGTTTGATAAAGGTTCACTATATCAATCCACGCTAATCTTCACAGAGCGGCACACAGAGGAAGGACCTCCACCTCCATGGGTATAGATAACCCCTCTCTCTCTCTCTCTCTCTCTCTCTCTCTCTCTCTCTCTCTCTCTCTCTCTCTCTGACTCTCACACTTCCCACGATGTCGTGATCTGTCCGCCCACCCTCCCCTCCTCCCTCCCCCTGGCCCGTTGCGTGTCTCTATACTGGTTTGAAGGATCGAGGTAGCACAAACAGTAGACCAACATTGACGCCTATTGGGAGTCGCCTCTGTGATGCAGGTGCGGTTAGTCTACAGTAACACATCGGTCCGTGTAAACTGGTTTGGCACAATAGCCTCACAGCAAGAGGAATTTCAGAAAAAACGAAAAACAAAGTTATCTTCGGCAGCAATGCTGTGACTGACGTGTTTCTGTTCAAAGCGAGGCACCGCGAACCTCTCGGTGACTCACAGCTCGAACGGCAAGGGTTCATTATTTTAGAGTCCTCACATAGGATTCGGACTAAAACATCACGGATGTTCATTTGGGCTCCCTCCGTCATGCAAATACACACACACGCACGCACGCACGCACACACGCGCGCGCGCACACACACACACACACACACACACACACACAAACGCGCGTTGAAAAGCCGTAGGCCCGAGTAGGCCTACACTGAGAAGGATGACACAATATCCTTCACCCCTGACCCTGTTGTTGTTTTTTCCACTAATGTCAACAGGAGTTTTCTTTCTGACGTCGCGTCTTTACACGGCGGCAGAAACTTTATTTAAAACCAAAGGGGTGATTACTGGTAAACAACAATCTGGGAGGGGGGGGGGGGGAATAAAACAAAGACTATCCCCCAGCTTGAGGACAGTTCCGTTTGGGTGATAATAATACTCTTCGCGTTTTCTATGTTCACGAAATGTGAGATGTTACGGCGCCTGGGGGCCCATCCGTCAGGTGGAGGGGCCCTCATACCTGAGCGGGACAATATCTCAAATTGTTGACTTGAACGAAAGAAAAATGACAGAAAAGGTGTTTAAACGGAATCAAAGACACTTTAAACATCTTTATCCACCATTATTACAGCAGAATACCCCCATACACACTAACAGCTGTCAGTCATTTGAGGCAGGTGTTGGTCGCGACTCATCCCGCACGTGATATTAATCGCGACAGACACCTGCTCAATGAGAGTGTGGACGCCCGCCCAGCAGCTCGCTCATGAGTGACTGGATGAATAACGCAGCGCTGAGTGAACGAATGAACCACGCCGCCGCCGCTGCCGCCTCTTACCTTGTAGACATTCTCCGTGATGCGGTGCACCTCATCCGTCCGAGACATGTTGTCGGACCCTTAACCGACCACCACCACAGCACTGGGCGGTCTCCTTCCAACAAAGTGCTGCCCTGGACAGCGGAGGAACCGACCGCGGCGCGAGCAGCAGAGTTCCCAGTGACCGTGGCGTGCAGGAAGGAAGCCTTCACGTGTTGGAGGGAGAGACGTGCGCTCGTGTGAGAGTTGGGATCCCCCTCGCTTTTATAGGAAAGTCTTCCAACACACACACAGACACACACACACACATACAGACACACACACACACTCACACTCAAACAGACACACAGTTGCAGCGGCGTCGCCCACGCTGGACCCACGCATTCAGTGGCGCGCTAACGTTGAGCGCGCGCGCGCAGGGGGTAGACTTTTTAGCTTTGGAAGAGAGCGCGAGCCGTTTAAACGAGCCACGCCTCCTTCTCTCTCTCTCTCTCTCTCTCTCTCTCTCTCTCTCTCTCTCTCTCTCTCTCTCTCTCTCTCTCTCTCTCTCTCTCTCCTCTCTCTCTCTCTCTCTCTCTCTCTCTCTCTCTCTCTCTCTCTCTCTCCGAATCATTGACAGTATCTGCAGCCTCCTCCCCGCTCCTCCACTCCCGCCTCCAGTGCGCCTCCAGTGTATTCACACGACGGACCCTCATGGTCAGCTGAAGGACTTGAGTCATCGTGTTGTCTCTGAACGCGGAGGTGTGAGTGGGATCCGAGCCCACGGAGAAACGGTTCACAATATAATCGTCGGGCTCTCGGGTGGTGAAATTGAAAAGCGACATTGTTCGGACGTGCTTGAATTCGGTCAGCCATTTGTAGATATCAGCCCAGCCGTTTGTGGAAAGTGGTCTGGAGGATTGCATGATGATATCGGAAACAAATGTGAAAATATTAACGGTTCCGGTGGTTACACCTGTCTGTGGCTTCCAACACTTTGCGTCCCAGCTCACCTGTGACCGTTATTAATCTAACCGGACTGTCGTGTGTCGTCCATTATACGGTAACCTATAGAGAGCTGCCTGGTTAGACGGTATGACAGCGCCCTGTCCTCCCGACGCCTCCGCGGGGTCTCGTGTCCCCGCAGTGCGTCCCACCTCCTCCACGTTGGCCCCCGTTCTTCACGAGACTCTGCCGCACGCCAGACCCATGATTCATGGAGCCGCTGTGACCGGCCCTCCGACGCTGCACCGCCCACTCCCACGCCGCCCATCGCTGCACTGGGGCCGGGGAAGGCTTTTGTTAGCGCTATAGACCTTTCAGCTTCTATATTGAGCTGTAGGCCTTGCGTAGGCCTGTTTTTACAATTCTTTGTTTTCCATATCTGGCAGGCTGTGTTAACATTTACTGTGTGTGTGTGTGTGTGTGTCTATATATATGCATATATATATATATATATATATATATATATATATATATATATATATATATATATATATATATATATATATATATATATTTATTTATAAGAGAGAGAGAGAAAGATCCTCAAGGTGAGCAGGGGGATAAAGTATTGGAAAGCGACAGACAGATACAACCAACAGAGACGTTTGTCTTTATACCATGTTTTAATTTCTCGCCAGTCGGATATCTACATCAGAAATATCATGCATGATTCAGAAACACTTCATACAAATGGCTGGCCTGATCTGTTCACCACATCCAAGCTGTTTTTAGATGTTTATCAAATATATACATATATATAATATATGATAAGGTTTAATGGTCAACGTTGACGGTTAAGGTGTCAAGAAAAGGTGGTTCGCAGTCCAACAAAGAAAGCGTTGCATATTCATTGTACATATGCCCTAACTTTTATAGGCTTTCTAGCTTGCAGGAATTTTTAAATTGAGCTGCACTGCCCCCTAGTGGTGAATGATGGGCACTGCTTGAGTAATGCTAGTACTTTATGCAGTGGACAAGTCAAATAGAAGATCCGTTTATTGTTGATTATTCAAAAGAAATGGTACAATGTCGACTCACGCTGCGAGAAAACCAGCTTCATCAAACGGTTTATGTCCCTCCGACTGAAGCAACAATTTAAAAAAATGTCTGACTGAAGACACACTTACGCTATTGTGCAGGCTTAGATATAAAAGGTATACACGCGTTGTTAGTGACCATAAGACCCTGAAGGCTTTGCACAGTAAACAGCAGAATCTTTCACACATTACAAAGTTACCCTGTCGCCAGGCTGATGTGAGCACTCACAGGGTAGCGAGCTCTCAATCACAGTTAATGTGTACGACTTGTGGATTGGATTATTTAAGCCTAGAAGATAACAAGGATTACTGCTAGTGGTTAATACTTAAAACAAAAGTAGAAGATGTCTTCAAGGCTGGGACTGATAGTCCAGAAGCTCTCCTCACCCAGGGGCCATGCCAGGATTTGTTTTATTGAGGTCGCACAGGGGGTCGGGCAGAATCAGGGGGGGCCTGTTGGAAATCTGAATAACATCTATATAGATTTGCAGTAGATATATAGAATATTGCAGTAGAATGTTGTATTAGAACAAAATAATGTTACTTTATATATATATATATATATATATATTAAAACAACGCTTTTTTCCAATAGAACATTCTACAACTTAGAATTCCGAACCTCATTGGATCAAATCATTAATTTATCGCAAATCAAAGAGCGATTGACAGCGGCCAATGGCTTTGGGCCCTGTCAGATTGACAGCACTCTGGCCAATGGCGTTGGCGAGGCAATGATATTTCTATTTTAAAAAACAATAATTAAAACAAGAAGGCTTAGGCACAAATTGTTGAAAACGTTCTGAGCTTTCATTCACTCTACTGGAGGTCTGCGTTTCTGTGCTGGATAGTGAACCAATCAGAGCGCTGGACTGTACTGTGGTGGGATGGGATTGGATAGAGAGCAGCTCGGCTTATCGTGATCACAGACGCATGAGAGCAGCTTAGGCTATATGTAAAAAATAACAAAAAGGTTTTTGTTTTGGAGTGTGTTTGCTCGCGTGTGTGTGTTTGAAGGTAAGACTGTTGGAACGGAGTCATCGCAGAGAAATCCGCTCTCAGACAGCGAGCATCTCTCTGTCCTGCTTCCTCTTGGAACGTTCCCGCTCTGGAAAACAAGGGAGAACAGGAACATCAACACTGGGATAATAACTAGAGACCATTTTTTCCTTCCCGATACTGATTCTGATTCCTGAAATTGATCGGATCGGCATATAGACTTGCCTAACCGCCGACACCCGATACTGCATTTTAGGCAGTATCGGGGGAATTTCCGATACTTGTATCGATATCAGAAGAACTCCAATAACGACCCATCATTAATTAACAGAGTTCAATTGACTGTTGGGGCGTCGTCAGGTGAGGCCTACCTGGCTCCTCCTCGGACGGTTCCGGAAGCTCGGGCAGGTCCTCTGATGGAACCTCAGGAAGCAGAACGTCTCCCTGAGAGACGAGAGAACCATTTAGTGGAACCAAGAGATTATGTCTTTGTCCCTGAGAGACGAGAGAACCATTTAGTGGAACCAAGAGATTATTTTGGTCAATATTGAAATCACGACTATTCAAACGATTATTTTTGAGTTTAAAAACAAACGTATTTATTCAGCATGTCTCTCCGATATTTTTTTTTGTAACTGAGAACTTTGAAATTTCGCCTTAAAAAAATACACAAAATGGTGAAAAAGAAAATGATCCAATCTAAAATGATAAACAGATATGTATCCAGCTGTTCTGCCCTTTCTATAAAGCATTTAAAACATATCTATATATATAATAATAAAAAAAATCGATTATGTTAATTTTGTGATTGTTTGACAATTCGAATTTAGCGATCTAAATTCGATTAATCGCCCAGCCCTAGTAGAACCAAGAGATTATGTGTGTAGTTTGATTGTAGAGCTGGTTCTCATCTTTACTTGTTAGTCTATCATTGCATTAAAGTGTCGGAAAGGAAAGGAAATTAAATTGTATTTTACAATAGCAGACCGGCAGGGCAATGAAGAAAACATGTGATTTGATAAACACGTACAATTATCTGCAAAAAAACATATGGATTTGAATAGAGGATGGAATAAAATCATTCAAAGAACATTCAAAGGATGCAGGGCTCATGCGCCCAACGGATTAACTCCCTGGTTTCTGAGTGTGTGGTGTCGGTGATGGTGCCGGCGTTGGTGAACAAACTCTGGGTCTCACTGACCTGGGTGATGGCCTCCAGCTCAGCCAGAACCGCGTCTTCATCCTCCTGAGTCAGAGAGCCCGCCAGCATCTCATCGATTTGCTAAAGATATGAACAGGACAAATAAGCATAATGAACGGTTTTTTGTTTGCTTTATGAGAATGTTGATTTTTCTTTGTGTCAAGGAACTACAGATGCTCCTTCATTGCATTTATTTGGTTGGTTGACGTTTTTCAAAACTTCTGTCAAGGAATGTCTAACAAATCAAACAGCAGGAACTTAAGGCACCAATACCTGAGATGAGGCATTCAAGAGTTTATGAAGGTAATATCCATTCTCTAAACATTTCATTGGTACTAACACATACCACACATATTTTGCTTCAGAAGCAGGACTGTTTGACGATGGATAATTACATTTAAGTTAAGATTGAGAGCTGACATCTTACCTGTTGATACTCCACAGCCTCTTGAGTCTCGTCCATTATGCGCTCCACCTCCTCAATGGACATCACCTTGTTGGGGCGCAAACAAAACCAAATATCAACAAACAGTCCATTCCATCTTCCCAACCTGATTAACCACATTCATAGTTAAACACAGGAACAGAAGACTTTGAGGTACAGTTTGTTTACGGTGGGCCTCAAGAGGAATACATAATAGTAATAATCCTGAACCACTGATGTAATGCATCCATTTAAATGAGAAAACTATGCATATCTTTCAAGTTGCAGTAAGTGATTCATTAACATTACATTTATTTAGCAGGTGCATTATCAAAAGCGACTTACCCCCTAAAAAAGCAAGAATAAAGTGCATGAAACAATCTAAGCTATTCCGGTTGATTCTGTACCTCATGCATCTTCTTCAAACAGTCATTTCCAACTTTGAGCCCCTCGATGACTTTGATTTCAATCTGAGCAAACTCAAGGTCTTGAACCTGTCCAGACAAGGAGAAGAGAACGGTCATGTAGAGAAGTCAAATTGTAATGCTGATGTCTGTCTTCCCTTCGTAAACATCGATACTGACCATTCTCTCCAGGTTGCTAATCTGGTTGTCTGTCTTTTCCAGAAGTTGGTCTTGATAGCGTTTCTTCTTAAGCAAGAGAAGCGCTTTGCTGAAGGGTAACAAATCGTGTTGACATCAATATTCATTAAAAAATTTGAGACTGAGACAACCAATACGCTGCTATGGTTGATCAAACAAAACAATCGTAAAAACCACGAGCCTTACTCTTTTCTGCCATTTTTCAGAAGCTGTTTGGCCAGGAGTCTTTCCTTGTCCAGCTGGAGGTTGATTCTCTTCTGGTACATCCTCAGTTTATCCCTCTGCTGTTTCAGTTGCTGAAACCATCAACACAGAGGCAGCATTTAACCTATGCATAATATAGTTCCTATGTCTGATTTAAGTCTATTGTAGATGGCCTTAACATGCATGCACTACAGACACAGTGATGTGCCCTCACCAGCACCGCCTTGTCCTGCTCCGTCACCCGACTGCGTTTCTTTTTGCCGAAGATGTTCCCCATACTGACGCCGCATCCCCGCCGGTATCCACTGTTTTAAAACTCTAGTTTGATTCTCTAAAAGCCTCATGTGAGAAAGCCAGCCCGGTCACTTTCGTTTAGCCTCCATAGTTTGTGGAGTCATCTGTTGACAATAAAATCCGCACCCATATGAGGAAGTACAAAGTCCGCGGAGGGACAATTTCAAAAAACGCAAAATGAACACGGTCTTCGACAATTTACGTGGACGCCGTGAAGTGATTGTTATCCAAATTGTGGTAGTATACTGACATTTCTGTAAATGTTTTGTTCCAAATTGATAAAACCTCTTTACTCTATCTTCTTTGCGACGGCAGACATAATTTTAAAGAAAAAGTAAAATTAGCAGAGGATGGTTTCGATCCATCGACCTCTGGGTTATGGGCCCAGCACGCTTCCGCTGCGCCACTCTGCTCATATTTGAAATGACTCCGAAATTACAAATATAAACTATATAAAACACTTTTAATTATCTGTTAAACTGTAAGCACTATAACGTTTTAATTTCCCAAAGAGCCAAACCATGCTTTCAATGATTTATTATAACGTTAGACTATAACGAAAACTGACTGTAGCGTATGTGACATATCTACTCATAACATGGATCAGAAAACACTGGCGAACTCTGCATAACAGGCTATGTTATATACAGTACAGTTAGTATTTTTGATATTACGGAGGACAATCAATAAAACAAGAACAAAAGGCGACCACGAAGGGACTCGAACCCTCAATCTTCTGATCCGAAGTCAGACGCCTTATCCATTAGGCCACGCGGTCATCGTGAGGGACTCTGTACCGAATTACATTAATAGGGTTAGGATTTTCTTTCTTAGATAGTGATGATGAATTGCAAAGGGTTGGCAGATGTTTTCTGACGTAGACATACATGCATAGTAGGCCTATTAATATTTATTTGTATTGATTTAGTATGTGCAGATTTGTAATATAATAACATGTTGGAATGACAATACAATACATAACTACATATTATTATGTATGGCCTAAGCCTGCTTTCTAAAAACTATTTATTTTGTTTAATTTAGAAATATGCTTGTTAACTTTACTCATATAATATAATATTATTCTGTATTCTTATTTAAATACAACCACACAAAAACACTTTCAATCAACGCTTTATTAACAAGGTAATTATCCCGTATAGAAGAAACACCTGACTCACCTTAAATGCCAATATACCATATGTTAACCAATAGTATCCTACATCATTTTCCAACCAAGGGATCAAATGAATGCACATTTTAATAACTGCACGCACGTGTTAGTGACATTAACATAGAGGCACCACGAACACACACAATCAAGGACACAATCATGAAACATTCACCAACGAATAAATAAGACCAAAGTATATCGGCTATGCTCATGATGCAAAAGATGACGCATCAAACATTTCAAGTGCAAAATATACAGTAAAGAACCCTTCAGGGATTAAGAAAATAACATCTGGTTTGGCATACATCTTTTCTGCAAGAGCAGGTTTAACTGCTGCCCTGCCAAAGCTCTAAACATAGAGCTATAGCTTGGGGTTCAGAAGCTCAACCCCTGTTTTCTAGGTGCAGTCGTAGCCTGGCGTTTGGGTGTGTGGTTAGTCTGCAGTAGACTAAATGCTCTAGTCAGGGAATCCTCTGACGACCGGATTCAGTAAAAAATCGCCATCCATTCTCGGTTGTATCTGTATAATTGTTTGTTGTAGGCCTATGGTTTGAAGTGATATATCAAATATAAGATATACTGGAATAACTTGCACTTAAAACAAAGTATATGTCTGGAGGTTAGGCAAGGGAACGAAGGCATTGTGTATCGTATTCTCTGAGGCAGAGGCAACACGCAGGGTGTGTTAATATGTTTGTTTGGTGTTAGCCGAAGGCCTTGCTTGCTAGGGTGCACTGAGCTTCTCATGAAAAATGCTTGTTGGGTTTAAGTCCAGTGGGCTCTTTTGTCTTTTCACAAACTGCGTGGAGCTGCGGGTTTTTTCAAGGGATTGACCATTCGAATGAATCACTGCACTTCATACACAGAGAGGCTCGGGATTCTTGGTTGTTCACCAACAACCATAACATGGCTGAGGAGTCCTTGAATTCGCAGTCCAAAGCGCTGTTTTCTGAAGCAGGGAGCGTCTCCACCAACGGAGAGACAACGACCTGCAGAGCCATTGTGTTCTGCTCATTCTGCTCGAATGAGGCGGCAGCGAGCGTGACGCAACATGATTCAGCATCCAAACACATGAGGATAGCCCCCAGGGACAGCGGCCAAACATTAGTACCAAACCACTGAAGAGACTGAATAGAATGTGGACTTAACGCATCTCCGGCCAAGCCAGCGCTGTGTGAATGGTCAGGGCTGTTCGGATCTGAGCCAAATGTGAATGTAGTATTAGGGGATGGGGTGTGAACATGCAGTCATTGTGAGAGTTTGTGTGAGCTGGAGAGCTGGTCCTAAAAGCGCTGTCCCTGAAGTGTAGTTTGAGTGGTTTCACTTTAACAAACCCATGTATAGGAGAAAGCATTTTTCTTCTAAACTACATAATTTTTCTTCAAAGTTTGATTTCTCCTAACCTCCTCCCATCTCTTTGAAGAGTAATAGTTCACCTCTGCAATAGATGACTAGAATATCGTCTTGGTCTTTCCCCTTTAAGCCATCCCTTCTATAACATACAGCGCTGCAATGGAGTTACTATGGCAAAATCACAGTGAACAGATACATCTAGTTTGAAAACATGGGGAAAATGTGTCATGGTAAGGATTTGGGGATTTGCTCCTGATCTCCAATGACAACCGGGTGCTAAACAGAGAGAGTGTTAGCATGTTAATTCTCTAGAGAAAAGGGAGGAGGAGGCTAACCCTGGAGTATAAAAGACAGTACTAAGGTCACACACAGGTAGAGCAGTGCAGGGTAGTAGCTAGGCGCTCCAGGCAAAAGGCTTTTCCCCGTTATAGGAAGATATTAGATTGTAGATAGAAGCAGATCACCAGTTGAAGACTGTTTACATCTCAAGTTGGGAGCTGAGATGGCACTGAGCTTCAATTTGGGTTTAAGGTGTAGACTAATGCACAGAAGCGGTTACGGATCATAGAACGAGCTCGACATGTAATATGTGTGTGTATTAATATGGGTAAGAAAGGAATTATGGCTTCTTTAGGAGGCCTGCGGTTGGTGTTTCATTAAAGGAAAAGCAGGAGTCATAGTTGACGTGTTTGTTTAAAGATTGACAGATGCTGCCGCAATGCAGAAATGTCAAAACGACAACAAATCTTAGATTTTAATAAACTAAACCAGAGTCAGACGCTGACATCTGGAGGCTCAATGCTTGCCTTTTTTAGTTCGCGTTTAAACTAAAAAAGAATATCGGAGAATGACAGGTTTATGTTTAACGTAAGATGTTGGTGGAAGCAAAGCAAACTGCAGCTGCAGCTGTTAAATATTCACTTTGTAGCTGACACTTAATTATAATATCTGAACAGTTTAACATAATAAATGAATGCGAGATGGTAGGGCCTCCGAGGCCGCCGGCCTGAGCTGTCAGTAGACCGTCCGCCTGGCTTCCCCTTCATCAGCATCCTCCTCCTCCTCATCCTCCTCGTCCTCATCCTCCTCATCGTCATGTACGTCATTTACAATGAGATCAAAAAACAAAACACTGATCAGTGAGCCTCGATGTGCATCGCCTTACGTTGGATCTTAAGTTGGCCTTGCGTTGGTTTCAAATGATCTGATTTCGCACCGCACTAAAATCAAACGTGCATCACGTCAGAGAGAGCGATAAAGTGAACCTTGCATTTTTTTTTACAATCTCGAACCCTGAACGCTGAAGGGCCCAATCGTGGCACCGGCCTGCGGCCCCGCCTCAACACTCACTGTTTACTAGACTTGCCGGATTTGCCGGGCTTGCTGGCTTTGGCGGCTTTGGTGGCTTTGATGTCGGTCTTGGTCTTCTGGATGCGGGAGAAGATCTCCTTGAAGAGGGCCTTGTACTCCGGAGTGTTCTGACCCAGACGCTTGTCCACCGCGTCCACCTGCTTGCTGAGGCTCTCGATGGCCTCGGGGGTGGAGGGCGATCCGCCGGGCTCCGTCGACGGGGGCGCGGGCCCCGCGGCGCAGTCTCTCATGGACGGGTCCCGGGACACGGGCCGGGAGGTCTGGACGCCGGCGTGGCAGAGGCTCTCCTCGTGGCGCCGGCACTTGCCCAGCAGCTCCTCGTACTTCTCCAGCAGGGCGTGGTACTGCTCGTCCACCTCCCTGAGGATGGACATGCCCCTCTTCCTCACGCTGTTGGCGTGGATGGCGTAGCTGCCGCGGCGGCGGCCGGAGGCGTCGCGCGCCACGATGGCGTTGAGCGCCGTGTCGCTGCAGCTCTTCCGCACGGGGCTGGACGCCGGCAGGGCCTCCCCCCCGACGCCGTCCGCGCCCTCCGCCACCTCCCGGACCCCGCCCCCGGCCTCCACCCCCTCCCCCTCCAGGAAGGTGTCCGTCTCGGGGGTGCGGTTGAGGAGCGTCTGCGTCAGCCCCAAGCCGTCCTCCTCGCCGCTCAGCAGGAGGGTGCGCGCCCGCCGGACCTGCTGCAGCTCCATCAGCTCGCCCTCCAGCTCCCGGACCCGCGACTGGCAGTTCTCGGCGTCCTGCCGGGGCAGAAGAAGGACGTCCGATTATGGGATGCGTTCGTCGAGTCGTGCGGCTCTTTTTAGTTTTTCTCCCTCTATTTAAGTAAGTCAGTAAAGTTTATTTATAGAGCACATTTAAAACCCAGCTCGCACTGCCAAAAGGGCACATTAGCTAAGTAAAAATAAATAAGTACACTCAGACGACATCAAGAGGCAAACACTTAGTCACAGACATAGCAGGGTAAGACAATTAAGACACAGGCAAGGCCAGTGGGAAAAAGGTGTGTTTTGAGCCTCGATTTGAACACTAAAATGGAAGGGGAATTTCTGATGTCGGGTTGCAGTTGGTTCCACAGCTGAGGACCAGCAGAAGCTCTGTCACCTTTTTGCTTAAGCCGGGACCCTTTGTATCTTTTATATCTGTAGCTTAGCTTATATTGCACTGCTTCTGCGGTCCACTGTCCCCTTTTCATTTCACTGTATACTTGTATACATGAGGCAAATAAAACCATTGAATCTTGGATCTCTTAAGATCCCTGCTGATGCACCAGCTCACCTGGTTTTGCTAACAGCTAACACCTTGTGCTGTTATAGGGTACAACACAAGGGCAAATGCATTGTTATTTTCTATTAGAATAGTATCGACCAATAGTGTGGATTCATTAGGATGTTTTGAATGACTTTTAAAAAAAGGTGTGGTGGTTTGGTACTAAGTCCTTTTACAGTAAGTCAGCAGGTTCTGCAATGAAGCCCTATCAGTCATTAAGACCTTTTGCATGCAGCAGCATGCTGTTAAAGGTCCCATGAAATGCCACCAGGTGTGAGTGTGATTGGCCGTTACAAGCCGTTTTTGAAATCTGTCCCTTATGACATCACAGGGGGGCGTGTCCACCCAGATGTGTGACGGATAGATGAGCAACGTTT
>NC_136952.1:3353777-3359036 GCF_949987615.1 Pollachius pollachius
GAGGGAGGGGGAGGGAGGGAGAGGGAGAGAGGGAGGGAGGGAGGGGGAGAGAGGGAGAGGGAGAGGGGGAGAGGGAGAGAGGGAGAGCGAGAGAGCGAGAGAGAGGGAGAGGGGGAGGTGGAGATGGAGGGAAAGGGAGAGAGGGAGGGAGGGAGGGAGGGAGAGAGCGAGAGAGAGGGAGAGGGGGAGGGGGAGGTGGAGATGGAGGGGGAGGGAGAGAGGGAGGAAGGGAGGGAAGGAGGGAGCGAGAGAGAGAGAGAGAGAGAGAGGAAGAGGGGGAGAGGGGGAGGTGGAGATGGAGGGAAAGGGAGAGAGGGAGGGAGGGAGAGAGGGAGAGATAGAGATGGAGAGGGGGGAGAAGGGGGAGAGTGAGGATGCAAGGGAGGTGGAGAGGGGTAGAAGGGAGAGAGAGAAGGGGAGGGAGGGAGGGAGCGAGAAAGAGAGAGGAGTGGGGAAGAGGGAGGGAGGGAGAAGGGGGAGAGGGGAGGGAGAGGAAGAGTGAATCAGTGAAAATATAATACAGCACACAGCATTGTGTGTTCGGTCCAGTTGAATCTTCCAGGGATTTGAATGTTGTGAACGTTTATTTACAACAAGATTTGGACTTCTCCAACGTCACCTGAAGGGGCAGAGGGTCTATAGTTCACTGATGTGTGTACGACAACGGTCGTACAAGACACAGGAGATCTATATGTAGACAATGCCAAAAGGTAGATATGGAAATAGGGAAAGGAATGAAGAGAGAGATGTTTGAAGGTCTTTAAGGAAATATGGAAACACAAGATTGTGCGCATGAAAATGAGTCTGTCTGATAGGCTACTATAGGAATCAAGCGTGTGTGTGTCTGAAGTATTCAGACTCTCCTACATCGGAGTACAGGAAGGTCGAAGCCTAACGATCTGAAAGAGGAGTTCAGTAGAAGCTACCTAGGTCAGGAGGATGTGCACCGACTGCGTTCACTCACTGTCCTGCAGTGCTCTATTTCAGAACAAGTTATTAAGGGGCCGGAAATAGCCCCATCAAGCAGCCTCTTGGTTTCCTGTTGGATTCAGAGTGCACTTAACCAATTATGTGGAGAGGAGAGAGGAAGAGAGGAGAGGAGAGAAGAGGAGAGGAGAGGAGAGAGGAAGAGAGGAGAGGAGAGAGGAAGAGAGGAGAGGAGAGGAGAGGAGGGGAGAGAAGAGGAGAGAAGAGGGGAGGAGAGGAGAGGAGAGGAGAGGAAAGGAGAGGAGAGGAGAGGAGAGGAGAGGAGAGGAGAGGAGAGGAGAGGAGAGGAGGGGGGAGGAGAGGAGAGAAGAGGGGAGGAGAGGAGAGGAGAGGAGAGGAAAGGAGAGGAGAGGAGAGGAGAGGAGAGGAGAGGAGAGGAGGGGGGGGGAGAGGAGAGGAGAGGAGAGGAGGGGGGGGGAGAGGAGAGATAAGGAGCGAAGAGATTGGACAGATATAGACAGTTCCCTTCCCATGTCAGCTGACTTTTTTGCCTTTAGGCACCCAGCTCCTTCTCCTCTCTCTCTCTCTCTCACGCCTTAGACCTCTCCCTCTCTCTCTCTCTCTCTCTCTCTCTCGCTCTCTCTCTCTCTCTCTCTCTGACACCAAAGCAAGGACACAAGATGTGTGCCAAGAACATTGGAAAGAGGTGGCAGAGTGTGGCTCAGAAATGCAGCACTGCACTGTTGGAAAGGGAGCAGGGAGAAGGGGAAGGGGGATGTAGAAATTATGTTATAAAAAGAGTGTGGGTTTAGATGCATAAAGAAACTATACAGATCTAAATCTTTAGGAGGCCTACATCTACATACAGAGCAGCACATGGTAGGCACAACGTGTCATGTAAAATCGATTTTAAATAAGGATGGGAACCCTTTGCCTCGAAAATTATTGTGCCTGATTGTGCCTAGTGTCTGCATTTGGTTGATTAGATGCAGCTTTCGTCCCAACATTATAATATGAAAACACATTTATTTATGGCACGGTTCATGAGTCATCATAGTTAAAGACAACATCTTTGCATTCTGACTCAGCAGTGTTCTCTAGCACAGTGGAGCGTCCAAGTCTGCCAGATCCATTACAGGGTCAATGAGAGGGGAAATAACAATACAGGAGTGAATGGGAGCGAGGTTCCCCCGGATCGATACTAATCCAACACAGTTTGCACCGTCCGGACACCTCTGACCTCTACAACCTATGTCAGATCAAAGCGGTCCCGGGACATCAAATAAAAAAAACCTATAACACAAAATAACCGATTCGTCTTCACTACATTTCCATGCGGTCCAGTCTTCTAGACGAGCCTCTTCAATGCCATCCCCCCACCCTTCTTACGCACTTAATGTATGTTGTACATGCTTGCACTTAATGTACACACTTATTGTATGTTGTACATGCTTGCACTTAATGTACACACTTATTGTATGTTTTACATCCTTGCACTTAATGTACACACTTATTGTATGTTTTACGTCCTTGCACTTAAAAATAGTACTTAGCATCGTATAGCAACTTATCCTAGCTATCTTTGTTGGATATGGGGTATGAGTTAACCTATCAATTGGCACTTGGTTCTATTAACATCCTTCCTGTACCGATAGCGATATATTGTTGTTTCTCTTTCTTCCGACAAATATACTTATTGATAGTTGCTCCGGATAAAAGCGCCTGCTAAATGCCCTCAATGTCAATATAAAGGTAAATGTAAACGAGAAGGGTTTCTTGTTAAAAACATCGGACAACAGCTTTCTTCTAATCGTTGTGGGAATCAGCCTCTTTGAGTGAGGAAGGCCTTTTCGAGCTAATCAAGCTAATGAGCGGCGAGCTCGGCATCCACACCGCAGGCCGTTCCCATGCCCACCGCTGTGCCCTGCAGCTCAATGAACCGCTAGGAGGTCCTGGCGTCAGCCCTTCAGGTGCACGGCTGAATGGAAGCCTGCTCACAGCTCTGAAGGGCTGCCAACGGTCTCCACGGCAGCTGCAAGGACCTGGAATAAACTTAAAAACAAGTTAGGACATAGTGTCGAAGGAAGTGAGACAGAGCAACACACCGCCGCTAATTCTACACGGACCACATGAAAGAATGTGTTTAGATGTATTTGCACACACTTATGTTAAGGTTTGGTTTTAGACAGACACTGTCATGTGGTGCTCCTATCTGCCTCTCTCTCTTGGGGTCACTTTATCTTTGCTGTGCAGGCCTTTAGAGAATGCTGCTCATAGCATCCTCTATAGACCGTATATCTACTGCCAGAGGATACTGCCTCCTACACAATTACATGAACTCTACGACCGAGGATGAACTTTCTACTTCTAAACTCTAAACTCTACTTCTAAACTGACTTAATGTGGCCTCTTCAGCTATTCAGCCACAGGCTTTTTCCTAGGATAGAAAATTTGCACCAGATGGGCCAGCTAGGATGTCATGAGCAACAAGACCTGGAGAATGACTTTCTCATCCCTTGCCAGTGAAGCGTCCGGTTGGATTCATCAGCTGGATGGAAACGATTCCTTCTCATAAACTATCGTTCCATTCAGAGCGTAATATTTGGCAGAGAAACCGCCTGGCACTACCTTGTGCTTCAAACCAATATATTCCATCTAATCTTCTCCAAAGACGCTGAGATTCAATCAAACTGCAGAGCGGTTGGCTTCCTTCTCTCTGGACATAGAGAAGCCCAGTGTGTTCGGAGGAGCAGTGGGTGACATCACCGGCATCTCAAATGCATGGGCTGATGCATGACGGTTACTGCGTGAGCACCAGATGAATTCACAGCTTGTACTTAGCAGAGGCGCAAACAACCGGGGTAACAACTAGCGCTAGCACTTGGAAGGCATTTGTTTCGCAATGCCTCGCAGGGACATTTCACATCTCGCTGAAAGCCCCTTCTCTCAAACTCTCTCTCTCTCTCTCTCTCTCTCTCTCTCAATCTCTCTCTCTCTCTCTCTGTCTCTCCCGCTCTCTCTCTCTCTCTCTCTCTCTCTCTCTCTCTCTCTCTCTCTCTCTCTCTCTCTCTCTCTCTCTCTCTCTCTCTCTCTCTCTCTGTTTGTGTTTGTGTGCTGCTTAAGCGTCTTTGCTCCTCCAACAGTGGTAGGAGGACTCACAGCGCATCTCTCCCTTGTGGATCATTGGAATCTGGAGGAAAACAGACCTCTCTTCTCCTCCCTTTGTCTCACATACCTTACAGGCAAAGCCCAAAGACGACAGCCCGAATCAAAGGTGGAATGATACACAAAGCTGGAGCAGATTCACGACAAACCTGACTTGTCAGGTTCGTCGTGAACAAGGTCCAGAATTGTGGATCATTCCATCTTTGATTCAGGTCCAGAAAAGAATGTCCAGAACTATGTGTAAAAACTGCATTAGCTTTCTGAATGGTTGCATTGGAGCTGCGATAGACGCAATAGCAGTCCCCTGGCCTGCTATTGCGTACATGCTGGGACGGGGTCCTCCACTGTGAGGGGGACGGTCCCAGCACCGTCTGGGCCCTGTGTCCCGGCTGCACCGCTGGGTAACTGGGTCGGAGCCAGCACAGGCCCCGTCCCACAGACAATGAGACCTCACAGAGGTTAACCCCTTAAGGGGCTTGGTTTTCAAGACGGCCAAGATTAGAGTTGATTTGCTTAAACACACTCATTTCCCTAAACACACGCGCACGCACACACACAGAAACACACGCGTGCATTTTCCTTCTGTTCGTGACGACTGAGTGTGCTGAATCTCTGAGTGGATAGCTGCGGTAGACGCTTGTCTCTGGCGGTGATATATGTTGTGCATGATGTGCCGATTACCGGTGGTGCGAACGTCCGATAGTGCAGTGTTGTGGAACGAGACCAAAAGCTTAGCGAGCTGATGAAACAATCATGATGTAATCCATTCTTTCTCGGAACGAGATACAGACATTTGAAATATGATATTATTGACGGGCTGCCCACCGTTCCCCACAACGGATTGGAAATCTTCTTTGTTACTGCCCTTTGTTCCGACGTCGCTCCTCCAGACACCTTTAAGCGTCGGATAGGGAGCAGCAGTGTGTTACCTGTACTAACGTATCACAAGGCCAGTGGTGTCTCATCTGCAGGCTACTGCGTGTGGCAGCATGTTTCGACCATGAAGGATAACAATATGGGGATGGCTGCAGTGTTTCACTTTTTGGCAATCTCCACACCCATCGACCGATCCCGTGTGCAGTAAAACCGTCAAACGACAAACGACAACAAAACCAGGACGACAAACGATAACGCGGACAGCAAATATGTCCTGTGAACTGTAGTGAA
>NC_136952.1:3359236-3364236 GCF_949987615.1 Pollachius pollachius
CCACACACACACACACACACACACACACACACACACACACACACACACACACACACACACACACACACACACACACACACACGCACGCGGGGGGGGGGGGGATGCTGCGTGCAGGCCCCGTGCAGCACCGTGATGAGTGATGCGTTTTGTCTCACCCTGCTCCAGGTCCTGCTGGTCGTACCATGGCTCTTCCTCTTCGGTCACGAATTCTTCCATTCCCCCCGGGCTGAGCATGGACGACCACCTTCGTCGTCGTGTCTGACACCAGCGAAATATCTCTCTCTATCTCTCTGTCTCTTTCTCTCTCCCTCGCTCTGTCTCCCTCTCCTCTCTCTCTCTCTCTCTCTCTCTCTCTCTCTCTCTCTCTCTCTCTCTCGCTCTCTCTCTCTCTCTCTCTCTCTCTCTCTCTCTCTCTCTCTCTGTCGCCGCCGGCCGGTAACCAACAGCAAACTAAACAGCCTTCTCGTTCAAATCCCGGTCGTCAATACAAGGATGGAGGTCTCTTAGCGTCCTCGTTGCTCATCTAACGCGAAAACGATCCACCAAACAAACCCCGAGACATGAGCTCGTTTCAGCGGTGCGCTCCACAATCCTTCACTTCTCTCCTGCTGTGCGCGTGCAGCCGGTGGAGCGGTCTCCTAAGCTCTCCTAGCTCTCCTAGGGTCTGAAGCAGTGGGTTGTTTGGCTGTGCTTCCTATTTCCTTCCCTTGCAGGCTTCTCAGTCCCTCCCACCTCCTGCTGTCATCCCCGGTCCCGTCCCGCTGCAGAGGACTACAGCTGCTGCTGCTGCTGCTGCTGCAGAGACGTGGCAGTGATGTTGCGACACCGCCACTCCATCACTTCCGTTAGATCTGCTGGCCTTTCCTTTAGTTTAGTGTTTTTCTGATTTTGCCTTCTGCTCACGCACGCGCGCGCACACACGAGTGCGCGCGCGCAAGCACACACACACACACACACACACACACACACGCTTGATTGCCTTGATCAGGCATAGTAGGAAATTAATTTTAATAGCAAATAATTGTCTACAAATTATTGCCATTTGTCATTATGTCATATATTTCGTGTCCTTTTTATATTTTACTATTGCTTTATTACTATAGCCTAATAAAATCATTATCAGTAGTACTAACTCAAGGCCATCACCAGTCAACGACCCATTAACTAAATCGATTATTAATTGTTTAGATAAATGGCACATTATTAAATGCCCCTTGGCTACTGTTATTTCTTATCTTCATTTATCAACAGATAAAACATCATCTTCTACGTTGTCGAGTTACCAGCGGTTGCCAGTGTGTTTGTTCTTATACCGCTAGGTGGCAGGCTAGTAAAATATATTGAACTATTTCACGGCGAAAGCTCTGGTGAAGCTGTTTTGCTTTATGTGACGATTGTAAACAACGGTCGACTGTGTAATACATCAAATCGTTGGATTGTTTTATTTAGGCGATGACCCGATGTGTTTTCACCGGCTGATCGAAACAAAACAATATATCTGTATCTTTTGGTGTATTTATTTCTACTGCCTGCATAAAACCATGACTTCAAATTAAAATCGCTAGGTCATTTATGGGTTTCACTAAGATCCACGTGTACAGATACAAGCTTTCTTATCCTAGCAAATATATACAGTACTATAACAACAAGCTCCACAGAGTCTCACACAGGAGTGAACCATTGAGTGTGCTTTAAGAATGAGTACCGTTATGAATAACATGTTCTCATCTCTGGGAATGGGGTGGGAGGCGGCACTGGTGTGGGAAGGAATGTCAAATGCCTATACACAGAAACAGACACACACAGAAACACAAAGACACACACACACACGCGCGCGCACACACACACACACACAGAGAACCAGACACACACAGAAACACAGACACACACAAACACAGAACCACACAGGCACACAGACACAGAAATATACACTCACACAGAAACACACAGGCACACGCACACAGACACACACACGTAGAAACAGACACACACAGACACACAGACACAGAACCAAACAGGCACACAGACACACAGAAATATACACTCGTACAGACACGCACACACACGCGCAGAACCACGCAGGCACACAGACACACACACGCACACAGACACACACACTCACACATACACACCTACACACACACGCACACACACAGAACCACACAGACACGCGCACACACACAGAAACACACACACACTACAGAGCATATGGCCAGTGAAGGAGAGTCTGCATCGAGGGTTAGGGGAGGTTAGTCCGATCACATTACAGGGGAGGTGCTGGGTTTGTGTGTGTGTGTGTGTGTGTGTGTGTGTGTGTGTGTGTGTGAGGTGGGTCGGGTTGGGGGGGGGGTCTTTCTCACACAAAGCCTGAATGGACATGGTCGCTCCACAGCTACTGCTCTCTCGTCATTCACCCACTCCAGCCAGCCACTACACACAGGGGGTCAATGAAAACACAGCCCATTGTCACGACGCAGATCAACAAGCCATGACGGCCAATCCCCCCCCCGCCCCTCCTCCCCTCTCCCACCAACTCCCAGCAGCGAATGTCACAAAGTCAACGTTACTCCCAACAGTTCTGTACAGTAGTTCTAGTTGTGTCAAATAGGTTGACTTGGGTCGCGGTAGCGTCCCTCTTAGCCTACATTGACTCTGCGTTTCTGTTCTACGATCGGCGTGCATTTGCATGTGCGCTCCTGTCGGAACCCAGCTGCTGTGACTGCTGCGTTGTCTCCCCCTCCCACCACGACGGACCGCTCGTTTATTTGTCAAAGAGCAGTGACTCGTCAGCAGGGCGGAGCAGCCGGTGTTGAGCTGATGCATTGTGGGGGAACGTGGGGGGTGATGCCCCAGCTTACGGTCCTGTGTCTCTGCGCCGTTTGTAACCAGGGGTGAGGTGGTTGCCATAGGAGGCTAATGTAGATGTGTGTGGTAAATGTGTGTGTGTGTGTGTATGTATGTGTATGTGTGTGTATGAATGTGTAATAGTGTGTGCATAGATGTACGTGTTTGTATATGTGTGAATGTGTGTGTATGAGTTTACATGTGCGTATGTGTGTGCATGCGTTTATGTGTGTGTATGTGTGTTTGTATGTTAATGTGTGTGTGTATACAGTATGCGTACATATGTATATGCATGTGTGTATGTGTGTATGTGTTTGTGTGTATGCGTGTATGTGTATGTACGAGTTTACATGTGCGTATTTGTGTGTGTATATCTGTTAATGTGTATGTGTGTGTGTGTGTGTGTGTGTGTGAATGTATGTATGTCAGTCCTCATAAGTCAGGGGGTTAACAAACGATTTGTCCTTGAGTATCAGAGCAGTACGACAGGACCTGTTCCCAGACACAGGCTGCTATTGTGGTCGTTGCATCCCGCATGGCAGAGAGAGGTGTCAGTCTACGGGCCAGCTGGTGTAAGGGGAACACAGACGCTCAGAGCCATCCATGTATGCACCCAGCCTCCCACTCATCCATCCTTTCCTCTGTTCATTGCAGATTTCGCAACCCGGTGGGCCTTATTCGACTGGCGACCATCTTGGTTCCATCTAGGTTCTACACAGTGTTTTGAACGGAAGAATCAAGACGGCCGCTAGGTGATTAAGGCCGTGGATCACACCGAATAAATGAATGTCATTGTCGCCTGTGATGATGGTTGTGTAACCCTGCGTTAAGACGTCATGGGAGAGAAGGGGAAAAGGAGATTCAGATGAGTCACTGGAAATGGGATGAGGTTACAGTAGTTGCTCAGCTAGGGAAGAGATGGGAAATGGGTCTGTTATATTGTCATTGAATGCTGTCCGACAAACAACATTCAAAGAACAAAGGACAGAGGTTCAAGCGTTAAGATTGCTACATGTTTTTGTTCATTGGAACTTATGTGATATTTTATGTTAGAATCATTCTTCCTCTCCTTCTGTCACACGTAGAAACACGCACGCAATACGAACAGATGGACATGAAAAAACATGTACCCCCTGAAGAACACACAAAACAATGAAACCACTAAGACGCACACACAGACACACATACCCACACATCACAAAACCATCACAATCATACACATATGCATGCCCGCACACACACACAAACACACACACACACACACACACACACACACACACACACACACACACACACACACACAATGCCACATCCCTTCGGGTACTGCTTCAGGAAAGGCAACTGAAAGTGTTTTATCTGAGCAAACCCACAGGTGCTGTTTCTATCAGAGAAAACACTTCAGTGTATTGAACAGAGGAAAGCATGAGCCTTCCACCTCATGAAATATGTCCCACATTCAAAACTAGAGTGAGGAAATGCTGAAGGCCTGGGTGTTTTCAATCAACCTGTGTGTGTATGTCTGTGTATATATTTGCTGGCAGAACACCAGATGGATTTCCACGCACAAACACACACACACACACACACACACACACACACACACACACACACACACACACACTGAGCCTATTCAGTAAAGCCAGCCTGGTCTCCACGGTGACCAGGGGGCCTGGCAGCCTACACAGCTGGCCCCTAGTGAGAGGCGAAGAAGGGTGTGTGTATGTATAGAGGGAGTGAGCCAGAATAAGAGAGTGAGAGAGTGAACATGAACGTGAGGGTGTGTGAGAGAAAAAGACAGAGAGAGAGACAGAGGTAGGATGAGGGAGAGGGAGAGAGAGAGAGTAAACATTAGAGTGTATGAGAGAAAAATGCAGAGAGAGCAAGAGAGAGAGAAAGGGTGAGGGAGAGAGCGAGAAAGACTGTGAGAGGCAGAGAGAGAGAGAGAGAGAGAGAGAGAGGGAGAGAGAGAGAGAGAGAGAGCATGCAGTGGGAGATGGTGGAAGGGGGAAAAGTGTGGATGAGTGTAGAGGAGGTTCACAGATGGAAGGGGGGTTCAGGAGACAACGTAAGCAGGGAAAAGAGCCAGCCTTCCAAGGGGGAGGGAGAGAGGAGGGAGGGAGGGAGGGAGGGAGGGAGAGGGGAGGGGAGGGAGGCCA
>NC_136952.1:3369236-3400666 GCF_949987615.1 Pollachius pollachius
ATGCACACACACATCTACACCAATAGCCCTATACACATGAACACAGTTTAGATCTGTATTTTGTATTTATCCCTTATTCATTCAGGAAGTCTCAACGACGGTTTGGTCTCTCTTTTTCAAGGAGACCTGATAGCATCAGTGATGAACATAACCTCCTCCGTCTCTCTCTCTCTGTACCCAGGGGCATGGAGGCCCCAGGCGCCGTGGTGCCTCCAGGGGACTGGATTGATGTTGTTGTGCAGCGCTTCCGCACCGAACCCTGGGCGCTGGCCGGTGCCGTGGTGATCGCCGTGTTTGTGCTGGGGATCCTCGCCCTGGCAGCGTTCGCCTGCCTCTTCGGATGCTGCTGCACTCTCAAAGAGAAGCGCATGAAGTCCAGGGACGCAGTGCTTTAGTTTAGACGTCTGTGGGTGTGAGTGTGTGTGTGTGTGTGTGTGTGTCTATGTGAGTGTATCTTTTTATGTGTCTATGTGTTTGTCACTATGTTTCATCTATCTGTGAGTCTCTGTGTGTGTGTGTGTGTGTGTGTGTGTGTGTGTGTGTGTGTGTGTGTGTGTGTGCGTGCGTGCGTGTGTGTATGTACGTGTGTGTGCGTGCGTGCGTGCGTGCATGCGTGCATTCGGTGTACGTGTGAGTGTGAGTTTGTGCGTGTGTGTGTCATTACCAAGAAAACTTGGTGTTGAGAGATGAGAGATTGTTTGTTCCTTGTGTGTCCATTTTTGTACATGTTTTGATCACAGTGCTTTAGATAGGCCCTAACTGTACATTATACTTTATTACATGGAAGAAAAATGCTGTACAAGAAACACAGGCCGAAATAAAGCTTTTGGTTACTGACTGAGAGTGTCGTGATGTTGTTTTGCCTCACAGTAGTCTTACTTGTTCGTGTTATAGCCTTTATTGTTTCGCACACACACACACACACACACACACACACACACACACACACACACACACACACACACATAAACCGAAGGTAAAGGGAAAGGGAAAAACTAGTAGGCCTTGTTTACAGATTAAATATTTTTACTGTAACATTTTATTAACGAGACATATTCGAGACTGGTGGGCCTTTTAAATAGGATATTATATATAAAAATATATAAAATCTGTCTGCAGGATGTTTGCACTACATTGGTTGTTATCAACTGTTCATTCTAATAGTCCTCCCGTTACTGTAAAATATGTTGCATGCTGTGACCACGCGCATGCGTACTGTGATCATTCAACCGTGTTCTTGGAGTGACGTACATACAGTGCGACTCAGTGCGTTTATGCGACGGGTGCTAGCAATGGCGAGCGGAAAAAAGAGTTCGCTTCTTTCGTCTTTGGCAGATTATGGAGACGACTCAGACCCAGATTCTGACATCGAAGACGAAGATACAGGTGAGTGTCATTTTATTAATACATGTGTGCGGTTTATGATTATTAAACGAGTCCAGATTCCCGCGGTTAGCCGAGCTGTCGCAACCAGCGCGTCGTTCGTATAGCCGACGTAAGCTTGTTGTTAGCCGCCGCAGAGCTAGCCGACACAAGTAACTTCAGCATCCACTAACTTCATCATCAGCTAACTGTATCTGATTTGATCTACGGTCTTTGTGTTCGTACCTTTTGATAACACGACGGTTATATTTAGATATAATTATGAAGTAAAAAAAAAGCGCAGAATGGATATAGTAGCATTCATGTTGCTCTAAAGACGTTCTGATTCTAATAATAGCGTTTTATTTGTTCTCAGTTTGCATTATTAAAAATCTGTCTCAAGTATAGATATGACTATATTGTTTACGTTATATGGCCTTGTTGTAACCCTCATTAATCATCATGATATTTGGTGGCGTTGCTCCGCCATTTTGTAGTTTTTTTAGGTACTGTAAATGTAAAATAATGTAGACAGTAACTTGAGCTAATGAAAAATATTCTCGCCCACGTTTTGGATGAGAAACGCAACGGCTGTTCAGCACAACGATGTCTCCCCATAAGGACATGTCATTGCAACTAAACAAGGAACAGACAACAGGACTACAAACTTTTGTGTTTGAAACTGCCTCAGTCAGTGTTACTCTTGATTAGCCTACGATACGCTACATGTGCGTTTATTTAGGACTTTACCTCGCTACAACTCTCTTTGAGTCCTCTTGAAATGGCCAACCAAAAAAATCCCCTGATGCCTTCTGATGCACAAGCCTGGTTCATATTGAAAACGAACGCATTTCAACACGCTGGCTTTCCTATGATTGAATCTTGACCAGAGTATTGATCCAATCTCGTTGTCCTCCTTCCTCCCCATTAGGAACAGAAGACCGATGGCGAGGTCTCGTCTCCGCCAGCTACGGAGAAGATGACATCAGCCGGGTAGAAGACCCAGAGAAGGTCCCATCTGAAGATGAGGAGAGCGGAGAAAGCTCCCGTCACTCTGTGAGTGTCTTTCTTTCCAGATCATTCAACTGTTTATCAGACAGTCTTGGTTTTCCCCAGTTTAAATAGGTTACCCTTACTGTGGTAGAACCGTCACTATACGTCGTGTGTAAGGGCCTGGATACAGGCTTGTAGAACAGCAGAGAAAATAATACATTGAGGCCGTAACTTTGAAATGGTTGGTTCTTCCTGAAAATCTGCATAGCACTACAGAATGTAACCAAATGCATTAGATGTTATTACATTCAAGTGAATAGAAGATATGATCTGAAACCGCTATTGACCAATGTGTTGTTCATCCTGAACGTCATCATTTAACATGTTTGTGTTAGTACATGTTTGTTGGATTCTCCCTTTTGAAAGACTACACTAGATGCAATGGGATGAAAACAATGTTTTCAATGGCCATTCTGTTTCTGTAGGAAATGGAGGAATCGGACGAGGGGAAGGATGCGGACGATGTGAAGGTATGTGAGCCCCTCCCCCCCCCATCCTATTGCTGTACAATTTGTACTTGGCCAGCGTCCCAGACGCTGTGTGTGTGCAGGATTCATTTCCTCCACTTTGTTTAACATCACTGACCACTAGGGGTGTAACGGTACACCTATTTGTACCGATCCGTCACGGTACAGGCACTTCTGGGCAAGTACAGAGGTGTACCGCGATACGTAAATGTGGCGTACATAGCGTTAATATGGCGAATGTAAAGGCTTGTTTTGCGATGTGGAATTTAAAACTTGAAGTCGGAGTTCCACCCGGACCTGTTAGCCAAAGTATACTACTCCGACTCCGTAGTCCGACTCCGTAACTACAGAGATCCCTCAGCAGCTCTCCGTCGGGATGTCAGATACGCAATGCCGCCCGATCTATCTTATATGTTGACTACAAACCATGTAAGCAGCAGTGTTGTAAATAAACTTCCAAAGCTTTTCAAATCTTATTTGGTGTTTTAATGGTCCTTAAGGGGCAAAGTACAAAGTAATTAAGGTGCAAAGTCAAACCGGAGAAGTTATTCAGGAAATGATTTTGTTAGAGGACCAATCGCAGCCCTTGCCGTCTTCCTTGCGTTGACCAATAGGTCCATGGCGTCGACGGATAGTTAGAAAATATTGGATGCGCACGTAAGCCCTCCGACAGGCTCTCCGACAGGCTCTCCGGCTATGGAGAGGGCTCTCCGTGTCTACGTACAGCACTTTAACATGCACACGCGTTTGAAAAGGCACCATCCAGGTGTTACTATCACTGTTGCTGTGCAAACCCCGCTCACAACACTATTTCAACAACCCCTGTCTGGGAATTCAGAAATGCATATGCCATAACCAAGTTTATTGGTGTTTTCATTGCTGCCTATCTACTGCTATTCTCTCAGTTTTTTTTAATTTTCCCCTTAAATATTAACCGTACCGTACCGTGACGTGACTTAAAAACTGAGGTACGTACCGAACCCTGACTTTTGTATACCGTTACACCCCTACTAACCACAGGTGAAATGCTGGCATGGTTTTAAGCCTGAAGTCCGGACCTGCGGTTTTCAATCATGTCACTAGGTGGTGCTGTGGCCATGAGAACATCATACTCAATTCCCTAGCAAGCACACAAACAACCTCCAAAGGGACTGGTAGTTTAAGTCTAATTGATAAGCCGAAGTTCTGCAGTGCAGCGTGGTTTGTATTTCAACCTCTTCGGCGGTAGGGTTATTAGCGTATTCTAGCTATTTGCTTTTCCTGCAGACACAGACTTGAGTCTCTGTGCCTGTCCCTCCTGGAACGCTGTGTACTGCAGGGTACCAGCATCCTGCCGGGACTAACTGGTACGGGTCGCTTAGGTGTGTTTGGGTGTGAGTCACTGATCAAACAAGCAGACACAATGGCAGGAGA
Source organism: Pollachius pollachius (assembly GCF_949987615.1). Lineage (NCBI taxonomy): Eukaryota > Metazoa > Chordata > Actinopteri > Gadiformes > Gadidae > Pollachius > Pollachius pollachius. Next base: position 3,373,532 of record NC_136952.1, read on the forward strand.
GGTCATATCTGGGCAATCGCGTTTTCTGGAGCCAGATTCATGTGCTGCGATTGTGCGTTGTGTATCGCCAACGTTTCCCGCTCGTCTCCGTCCATAAAGAGTTTGAGAGGGTGATAAGTGAATAGGCACAGTAGAAGTATCCTCGCACACAATATGCTGTAAATGTGAAACCATTGTTTTCCATAGAGGTCCTTACACTGTCAAAAGCCCCCCTGGACACTCACCAAGAGCCACCGGCAATGACATCCAGCTCTTCTGAAGGCGCCTGAAACGGTGCCAATACTGTTTTACACTTTAATGAATTTAGCTTCATGTCAAACGTAGAATACGACCCAAGCAAGGTTTTCTTTAGCTGCCACTTGTTCAAATTGGTGCAGAGTGCTGCACTTGTCAGCCGGGTTGTGGCCAGAGTTAAGTAGCTGAAACTGGAGCTTTTTGAGTATCCTTTTATAAACTTGCACAATGTACTTTTTTCTAAGTTTTTGACACCTTGGCTGAAGGAAGAAGGGATACTCTGGGTGGGTTGGTTGTTGTGTGAGTTTCTTTCTTTTGGTCATTATTGTGAATAGTTTTGAACAAAAGTTCAGTTGACTCATTGTGCACGTCAATATGGCACGTTGTTCACACACATAGTTTAATAAACCTACCGCCAGTTGTCGTAAAAGGAATGAAAACATTAAAAAAATAGACTTTTCCTGAACTTCCTGTCGGAGATAAATAAAAAGCAAATCTTATATATGACTCGACTATGGCAGAAGAACCTTTTCAGTTTGTGTGCGGTGTGAACCTTCATTAAGATCACAGGAAGATGGATCTCTCCACTGGTCTATCCCCTGTCCCTTGCTGCTGTTGACTTTGAGTTATCACGGGCCAGTGGCGAAACCTCAGCAGAGGGTTTACTCAAAGCAGCCGCTGCCAAACTCAATCTGTAGGTGGCGGGGGGGCCGGCGATATACAGAAACGAAGGTAAATCACCCTCACATTGACTCAGCATTTAGGGGGAAGCGAGGAGAAGATGGTCGTGAATTTAGAAAGCGATGACGGAGCACAGCAGTTCATCTCTCCCAATCCACTCAGAGGAACATTAATAACGGCGCCACACTGGGCTTCTTTGCTGTTCATTTATCCTCCAGAACCCTGGAGAGAGCACAGTTGAGTTAAACACCCAGGTTTAGCCAGACTAATTCCCCCTTCTGGATCTGACGCCGATGTATCACACAGCAATGCTAAACCCTATTTCTATATATATGCCACCCTCAAGAGGATCTGGTGAAATCTCTCACCGCTCTGCTGCATCTTACTCGAGGCATTGGTTGGTGCGTGCTCGTCACTAGATATCCAGCTCTTCATCTTCCTGTTTTTGTAGGGCGTTTTTTTAATGATTAAACTATCCGGAAATACAAATTAAAATAAAGTCTTAAGTTAGTTAATGTATAACAGCCGAAAAGATAACATTTGTCCAAGTGATGAGAGCCGGTTGATAACATGTTGTGTGAGCTCTTCCAAGTCTGGCTCACAGTGGGGCTGTACTCATTGTGATCTCTATGAGCGATGTGAGTATTAGGTTGGTAGGTTAGCGTCGTGACTCAGGATACCTCATCTCCAGCCCAGTGTCTCTGCGAGCAGGAGAGCTCTTCGCCCCGCTCTGAGAAACATGCACTCCTTACTTTAGTTTCCTCACTAGCTCTCGGCGTATCATCGCGTGTGAGAATGCGGCATTGCTTTGGTAGAAACGGATGAAGTTCGCAAAACTGTCTCTCCCCCCTCCCCCCCCCACTCATTCCTCCACAGGCATTGGCCGGCACCGGGGCGAATCTCTGAAGTGTCGGTGTGGTTGCTAGGTGACGGCTTTTGTGTGACGCCGTGCCAGTGAATAGGAGCTCTGTGGCTTTTCTTCTCGACCGGTTTTGGTGCCAGCAAAGCAGGCCCATATTTTAGACCACGCCCACGTCCCTCCGAGCCCCTACTCCTTTTCATTTGATGGCATTATCTTTAGAATACCCCAGACTCTGGCCTGTTATTTACTGTTATGTGTGTGTCCATTGTGTGTACGAACCAAGCTCTCATGCTCTCTGTGTAAAGTTTCATTAGCACCTCTGCTTCCAACAGGCCCCCCGTTTTATAATTCCAGAAAGGGGGGTGGGTGTGTGTGCCCAGTGAGCCAGCAGAATACCAATGCTCCTTCTCGCCGTCATTCTTACTGTCCTCCTCATCTATATTCTCTCCTTTCTTCTGCTTCACAGGAGATCCCAGAAGCAGAGAGGAAGAACCCTCACGAGCTTGTCGGTGAGTACAACACACACCCGCACAAGTAGTCATTTGCTGACTCACACACACCTGGGTTTCCTCACGAGCCAACCTGAGCTGCCAGCATCAGGCCCCAATCCCCGCCCACGGGATGTTCCCCGTAATAAACCGCCACATGTATACGCCCCATGATTTATTTAAGGTCAATTGCGCCGTTCGCGTCTAATCACCGTATGCTTAATGATCGATTTTTTACGAGGGTGGCGTTTTCAATAGGTCTCGTGATTCATGAGCAGATAGTGCACACCACAGGTGAGTGTACAGGACGTGAGTGAGCTGGGGAGCGGCCCCTGCGTACACCGTCATAAAGGCTTGGCAGCCTAGTACAGAAAACAGAACCGCATCCATTAGAGCCTTTCACGGCGTCTGTTCCATTTTGGGGAGAAAGGAAGTGAGTGGTGCCGTTTGCCCGTATTTGTCGTAGACGTGCATGCATGGACGTGATGTTCTGAATAAATCAACCTAACCTTGAAGCGGATTGATGCAATAATGTGCTGCCGTGGAGTTTAGTGTTGGTTACAAAGGGTGTGTTGGAGCAAGAGGGAGACCTGGAATAAGGACCCAGTTCAGTTCCAGTTGGTTCATGTCAAATTGTTCACGATAACAAGAAGGGACGATGTTCTGATGAAGATCTCTCAGGAAAGCCATGTTGGCGGGACGAAAAACCACTTTTGTTTGTCTCCCTGATGATGATGCCCCCATACCTACCGAAAAACGCCCTTTTCTGTCCAAGATTCCTTACCCGAGCGCATTCATCCCCTGAATGGACTTATTTTTATTTTGACAGCCATAGCCATAGCAAAAAGTCATTAGCATGAGACCCTTAGACTCCTCAACCGGTTGACCAGTCTCTGACTCATGGTCGTCGGGGAAACGAGGCGTTTGGCATTCCTGCCGCTGCGCTGGGCTCTATCATCGTCTGTAAATGTCACCCCCCCTCTCTGGCCCAGGAGCCCCCCACCAGCAGGCTGAACGCGGGTCATTGTCCCCTCCCCGACAGAGTGGACACAGCCTCCCTCTGTGGCCGGCTTGACCCAGACCCCCGTGCCACATCCGTCTGCCGTCGGACTTGGGGTCGTTCCGAGAAGGACAGCTGGCACGTTTTGATTGGCCTCGTTCAGCACCCACCCCACTCTCACCCCCAATCAGTGCTCGTTTAGAGGGTCGTTAAGCTCTGTGAAGGGTTCTGAGTGGCCTTGTCCGTTTTTAAACTCTCAATTTCGGTATGAAGTTCGGCACACTCCCGACCAACCCTGGGTTAGGGTGAGTTTTGTTTTGTAACCCGAGGTTATGTTTACTGTCATCAGGGCTGATCAGGGCTGGGCCCCTCCCTTGGCTCTGACACTGCAACGTGTCGATCTGAACTCCTTTCTTAAACGTTTCAAAGCTTTATTCGTAGTCAGAGTTGACCCGCAACAATAGTCATGTCTGGAGCGGCACTCTTGATCACTGAGTGAGTCACTGCCATCATAGCCCAGGGTTAAAATAATGTGGTTAAATTTTACAGGTTTACAAGTTGTCTGTAGATAAAATGAATTGAAGATACTGTGATCAGCTGTTTACAAAGGGTTCTTTGTACCTCCGTGAGTCACTCTGAATATGTGGTCTGGGACAGGGGCGTGAAGACAAATCAATGGAATCATAAAGATCTCCCGCACCAATACCCGCTAAAGCTTTTCGTGGTGAGTTGGGATTATAGGGCTTCCCTTATCCAAACCAACTTTGTCTCTCATGGTTTCTTGTTCTTTTTTGCAACCGCGATATGTACTTTTGGTATTTTGTGACTGTGTGTGCATGATTCAGTGTCTAACTGACTCACGTCAACCTGCCCATGCAGGTTCCGTCTCTTCCCCTCTCCCTAATGTTCGATTAGTATAGCCTGAGGCGCAGGTTTCCTCTGTGTGCTCCGTATAACGCGGTGTACGATGTGTGTACATGCGTTTCCATACACCTTCTCACGTGTGCGCGCGCGTCACCGGTCTCCAGGAATAATTATCCTTGTGGAGATTCCATGCCGTACCTCGTATGCTCCCTGCATACGTGTGTGCCTTAAACCACGCACGTATGCACAGGCACTTGGTGTGTTTTTGTGTGTGAACCCAGCTGGGGACACACCTTTCCCCCCCTCCTTCTGGTGGACGCTCTCTGCTGACAGGCGTTCCAGCTTCATGTCTTGTTGGTGTGAAGACGTTCTTGAGGCGTTCCCTCATGCGAGGGTCCGTATCCTCTCGCGACTCGTGTCGGGGCGCCAGAGAGACCCAAGGTGGGCCCACGGGGTCCGACCCCTGATTCAAGTGACTGAAAGGTCGCCTGAGTCGCGTAGACTCTGGGCATAGGACGTAGGCGCACGGGGCAGGACGTAGGCCCATAGAACACAGCGCTTGGGCGCCTCGCCGCCAGTGACGACGGCATCGCGGTATACCGCCGTTCTTAATCTATGATAATGCATCGGCGAGAAAGCTCTCCCTTTCAACCGAGTTCTGACTCGTTGACATGCATGCCTTTTGTTAAAAAAGCAAGCTGGAAAGGACGTACACACACACACACACACACACACACAGTGATTGACAGTGTTGAAATGGTTGTTAAGACACACTGTACCCCTGCGCTGTTGTGACGCGGAGGAATGCCTGGCCCGCGGTCAGAGAAAGCAAAGCGGAGAAGAATTGGGAGTCAAGAATTAACATGTGGAGACTGAGGCAGGGGAGCCTCCCCTCTGACAAGTCTCGACAGCGGCCCCTCCCTGCCCGCCGGGCTCCCTCTCTCCCCTTTCCTCCCCTCTCCCCTCTCCTCCCTCTCTCCCCTCTCCTCCCTCTCTCCTCCCTCTCTCCCCTCTCCTCCCTCCTCCCCTCTCCTCCCTCCCTTGCGCACTTGTTTGCTCTCTCTGTCTCTCGCCCTCTGTCTTCATTCCAACACTCTCCCCCCAGGGACCCCATAGTCCCAGTGAAGATGTGGTCTGTCTTGTCTATCTGTCAATAAAGCGTTGTGTGCTCCTGGTGGGGGTCTTTTATGAAGCCCAAGGCGTGGCCTTGGGGAGCACACAGGGAATGTTCTGTTGTGCGTTGTCGTGCTGCAGTCGCACTGTGTGTTGAGTCACTCTGGAGCCGATTATCAACACAATAACCATAACGAGTCTCCTTAAAGCTGTTCCCCCAGAGTCGCCCTCCCCCCCCCCGCTCTGTTTTTAAGAATGCCCGCTTGGCACTCGACCAGCACAGTGGATTTCACTGGTTTGCTCTGAGCTGAACACTGCTCCGCATCGACCTGTAAGACCAAAACACGTTGTTACTGCAGGCTGTAGAATTTAATGTGGACTTGATGTGTGATTGTTCATTGATTTATCGCCGTCCTCTCTCTCTCTCATCTCCGTCCAGCGCTCTTCTCTGAGAAAGTGAGGAACATGTCGCCGGACAAGATCCGGATTCCCTCGGAGCCGGCTGGTCGCTGCCCCAGCCACTTGCAGGTAAGCACCCCCGGGTTCTGTGGGCCTGTTGCAGGACAGGTCAGGTAGCCACCGGATCCCCGGATCACCAGACTAGGCATGGGATTAGTGAGGAACGGTAAATGGACTGCATATGTTTAACGCTTTTCTAACCAGTTGCCACTCAAAGTGCTTTTCGATATTGGCAAACGTTCACCCATTCATGCACACATTCACACACCGACGGTGGTGTCAGCCATGCAAGGCGACGGCCAGCTCGTTGGGAGCAGTGAGGGTGAGGTGTCTTGCTCAGGGACACCTCGAAAATCAGCTAGGAGGAGCCAAGGATCGAACTAGCAACGGTTACCAGCCAAGCCGCTCTATCCAGAGCGGCTTGGCTCTGGATAGATATAAAAAAAGATCCCCAAATCACCAGACTAGGATTTGGATTCGAGAGCCGTGTGAATATTTGAATTGGGGTTTTACCAACCCCATCGATATCCCCTATAATGCATGTCTTTGGGCTAGCCCTAATGGCCATAATCAGACCGTTTCCAGATGGTGTCCGAGCCAAGACAAGTAAAGCCTGATAGTGGAGTGCAATAAAGTGATACCATTGGATAATGACGGTCATAAAGACAATATAAGTTTATTGCTGTCTGTTCACATTTAACTTTGCAAGATCACAGGGTATGGCGGCTACGCGTTCAAACTATTTCACCACCTCCACCGTCTCAATAGGTGCTTATGGGGTTGTTGTTGATGCCGTTTTATCCTCGGTGTTGTTGAACGGTTTCCATGGTGGGAACCCATCTCCCGGGGCAGACCTGGGCGTGTCACTGGTCTCTGGGACTGGGTTGATACCTGTCTCTGCCCGGTAGGCCACGCCCTGCTCGAATCGCAGGCCCTCTGATGAGCGATGGAGAACTCTGTGTTCTGCAACCACTGTCGATGGCTTCCAGGAGGAAATAACTGCAGACTTCCACGCGTACACTTGATTCATTAACAAACGTTGTACCGGGGAATCAAACGCTAAATATTAATAATATATAATTAATGAATAAGAAGCTTTTTAAAACAACACCTGGAACAAGATCAGTGAATTAATTTGTGCAATTTTAACTATACAAATATAAAAAAAAAAAAAATGCTGAACAACTTTGTCAAAATAACAACTGAAACAAGACCAGTCAAAGAATTGTATCTATACAAATGTTTTTTGACAACTTTAAGGTGGCAGGCGCGTGTTGCTAAGGAGGCCGGCTAAGCTGTAAAGTGCTGTCGGAAACCCTGCTATAGTATGACCCGTTATCGTCTTACCATATCGTTTCAGCTTCACCTCATCTCCATCCGCCGTGCCACTGTGCAAGGCCTCCGGCTACAGGCTAGTCTTGCTCAATCTCTCTCTGAGCCATTAAGGCAGGACTGCAGTTTTGCAACCGGTGGGAGGTTGACTGGGGACAGTTAGTCACTGAGCGAGAGCAGCTGAGTTGCACACAGAATGTTTGCTTTGCTACATGCGCACGCACACCCGGGCCACTGATTCACCCCTCAAAACCCTGCCTTTGGGGCGTAGGTGATGTGGAGGGGCCAGGAAGGAGATGAGACAGACAGGGAGTGGGTTTCGTTTGATTGAAGGGTTTCGTTTGATTGAACTTTGCATTCAAATAATCGGAACACCATTCAGCCAATTATTGCATAATTGAGCATTCTGACCCAACCAGAACGTGGCAAATGCAGCTTATTCTTTCGATTGTACGATTATTCATACAACTGTACAGTAAAACCCCAGGTTCACAGGATCCTGTGAACCCACTACTAAGGTACCTGACCCCATTGCTCGCTCCAGAAAAACTTCCCCGCCCATTCATCAGTTCCCCATATATCTCCATCTATCTCAGTGGAGTCCACGGCTGGACTTCACAGCCACCAGTTCTAGGGCCAGGTCCTTGTGGTTCGAACCTACTTGTCAAATGCTTCCCCAGGCCTATCAGAAACCCAGGATGCACAATGGCTTCATTCACCCTGGCCTCTCCCGGGGCCCTATGCACATATGTTATGTGCTGTTTATTTTGGTCCTGTCGAAGAAACAACCACTGCGTGTTTATGTTGCGTTTCAGCTAGGGGGCTAGATCCAGGGAGTTTGTGCTCTCTCTCTGCGAGAGCAGAGAGGTCTGCTCTCGCTCTGTTCCTCCCGAGCACGTTTTAATCAATCCGCTTGCTTCCCCCCCCCCAGGAGAAGATCTGTAAGCTGTACGAGAGGAAGCTGCAGGAAGGCTTCGACACCAACAAACACATCCAGAAGAAGAAGGAGTTCAGGAACCCCAGGTGCCCAACTTGGAACCAGACGACACGCCCTGAGCGCACAAAGCTTTGAGAACCAACATGGCAGCACATTCAAACACATTAGCATTCTCTCCCTACATTCTCTTACGATCAACACTGAAGCAAGACCGTTCATCTTTCTCTTCCCCTCCCAAACACAGACCGATAGCAGATGTTAGCCGTTAAATCACCCGCTGTCAAGGCCTCCTCATTGACGTCTAACGCTTGCTCGTTCTCCTCAGTATCTACGAGAAGCTGATCCAGTTCTGTGGAATCGACGAGCTGGGGACCAACTACCCCAAAGACATGTTCGACCCCCACGGCTGGTCGGAAGACTCTTACTACGAAGCCCTCGGTGAGAGGACCCCTTCCAACTGACTTAACCCATTCAGACCGGATCACGCATCTGTGCGTGTTTACCTTTTAATGGTAAACACGCATTGATGCGCAATCCGGTCTTAACCCATTTGTACCGGCTGCGCGGAGCAACATTGTATCTACTAGATACAATGTTGCGCCGCACAGCAGCCGGTACAAATGGGTTGAAAGTGCATTCACCCCAAAAATGAAGGCGCGGCACGAATTCATACAATGTCAATGCAAAGAAGCGTTTCGACTTTTAGACAAATTTTCCACCAGAAAGACCCGCGGCTCGAATTAATGAATGGCGCGAATACCTGGTTCACGCTGATTTGTTCTCTATAATATATAATATGGCCAAAAGTGGTGTGCGCCACCGATGATACTACGAACCCTAAACAATGGCGTTGGGTCTCTGGTGCCTCCACAGTAAGTAAAGACTCATAGTGCCGGTAATCCCCGCCATGGTTTGAGGATGAATTGGCAGAAAGAAAAGAGAGCCCTCCTCTTCCAATATTCTTCAAAACACTTGTGCGATCAAAAGCTTTTGGTGTGAACACACAGTACGTGTGATTTAAAAAAAGTTAAACAGCCTCTAATTCCCCTGCTTCCAACCCACAGCTAAAGCCCAAAAGGTGGAGATGGACAAAATGGAGAAGGCCAGGAAGGACCGAACAAAGGTGAGAACAGTCTGCTGAACCCAGCAGCTCGCAGGAGTCGACAGCTCCTGCGCCTTCGTCGTGGGGGCGGCAAGTCTCCACCAGCTGCCTTCCATGCTCAGTTGTTAGGACACACACGCATAGAAGGCACCACTGCCAAATATCAGCCTTTGTTACGGCAGCACAATGTGTCTGTTTGTGTCTGTGTGTACCTGCAACGGTTGCTCTCCAGGTTCAATCCCCTAATCGGATTGGGATTGAGGAATCGTTTGGGGGGGGGGGGGTGGTGTTGCTATGGTAATGAAACTCAGGGTGCATCACGCAGTGAGTTTCAAAACCATTGCAACCCCCCCTCCCTGTGATACTCTCAATCCCATCCCTGCATCATCATCATCATCATCATCATCCTCCCATAACCGCATTCCTGTTAGAGCTTGGCAAGCAACGTGCGTGCACGGGTCACTGGTGAGGTGGCCACCCAACAGCCAGGTGAGTCGCCGGCCTCACTTCCGCTGACTGTTCATGACGGTGATCGGAACCGAGGCCGTCCACATACAGGGCTGTCGGGGGATCTCTGCACCAGTGGCATGTCCACGCACGTTAGTTAAGAGTGATCCAGCGCTGGCTGGGTTACCAAGGCGCAGCGGTGGGAGGGCTTCCGTCTGGTGAAACCTGCGCTAAAAGGTGGCCTACACAGACTGAAACGAGTCCATGCACCATAGACCGTGAACAAAATGCAGACGCAGTGTCTCTAACGTCACCCACAGGTTTACAGACAACCGTTGTGGAGCTGTACGTTTGCGCTACCATTGCTTGAGAGCAGGAAGGATTTATATTTGGCTCATTGTGGGTGGGAATTGAATGGAGTCTCATTAATATTCAACCAGCTGAGGTCCTGACCGATCAAAGACAAACATGTATTCACTTTGTGCTAAGACAATGAAACCAATTTCTCCCCATTGACTTAGAATGGTGGCGGGTCTTTCTACAACCAACCACCGCGAGTCCCCTATAGGCCGGTAGAGGAACTCCACGTGAGTCACCTCTCCAAGGGCTCGATGTGTCCTCAAACATTCACAATTTAAACTATGCGTGTGTCGTAGATGTTCACGGCTGCAGCTGCTTCCAATCGTCAACAATAACCAGACGCACATGGTCGTGGCGCGTCTCGCCACACCCTCAGCGCTGACAGCTGTCCATAAATACTCTTGTTGTTCCTTTTGTTTTCCTGGCCTCTTTCCCAAGATTGAGTTTGTGACTGGCACCAAAAAGGGCACCATTGCCGCCAACACGGCCGCCTTGGCTTCCAGCACCACCAGCACCACGGCCACAGGTGAGGACTCCTGGGGTACAACGACTGATACTAAGGCCTTAGAGCGGGGACCTCTGCACCGTAGAGCGGACTCTCTGGCACCTTAGAGCCGGACTCTCGGGCACCTTAGAGCCGGACTCTCGGGCACCTTAGAGCCGGACTCTCGGGCACCTTGGAGGCGGACTCTGGAGCACCTTAGGGCCGGACTCTCAGGCACCTATAGGCTTGCCTCACTTTGTGAATGAACTTTTGACGTTGGATGAAGTTGTGCCTTCATTGGGTCTCGTTGTTCTCCATAATCACAACAAAGTGGCCAGATCTATAGCGATGGCCGGTAGTCAAGCTTGAGGAACCTCGAGACTCAACCCAAACACGAACCCGGTTCTCCTACTCCCCGGCTGACCTTGTTTCCCGTGTCTCCTCCTCCTCCTCCTCCTCCTCCTCCTCCCAGCCGAGGCTCAGAAGAGGAAGAGCAAGTGGGACTCGGCGGTTCCAGTGACCTTGGCCCAGCCCCCACTGCTCCCCACCGGCGGGCCTATCCCCGGGGTGGTCTCCGTGACGACCACCGCCAGCGGAACCAAGACCACCGTCATATCGGCGGTGGGCACCATCCTGAAGAAGGCCAAGCAATGAGATGGTGGTGGTGGTGGTGCTGCGGGTGGAGTCTGTGTGCGCGAATGAATGACTTGGTGGATGCTGGGTGTGTGTGTGTGTTTTGTGTTGTTTCAGTCTCAGATTTACTGACCCTCAGTTTGGACAGTCCTCTCATCCTGACCCTGGTCACAGCTGGACTACAGTCCTCTCATCCTGACCCTGGTCACAGCTGGACTACAGTCCTGTTCCTGACCCTGGTCACAGCTGGACTACAGTCCTGTTCCTGACCCTGGTCACAGCTGGACTACAGTCCTCTCATCCTGAGCCTGGTCACAGCTGGACTACAGTCCTGTTCCTGACCCTGGTCACAGCTGGACTACAGTCCTCTCATCCTGAGCCTGGTCACAGCTGGACTACAGTCCTCTCATCCTGACCCTGGTCACAGCTGGACTACAGTCCTCTCATCCTGACCCTGGTCACAGCTGGACTACAGTCCTCTCATCCTGACCCTGGTCACAGCTGGACTACAGTCCTCTCATCCTGACCCTGGTCACAGCTGGACTACAGTCCTGTTCCTGACCCTGGTCACAGCTGGACTACAGTCCAAGCGGTTGGCTTCTGTTGAAGCTCCGCATGGACCCTCTCTGCAGTCACAATGGTTCTGTGTTTCAGATCTCCACGTTCTCCACGATAGAAATGTTGGGCTCAACGTTTGTAGATGACCGCCTTTTTGGATTCCAGAGCCGAGGAGTTGACCTGATTTCTTCTCACTGTTTTCACAACTTTCCCATAACCTCCCCCCCCCCCCCCAAACCTCTCCCCCACAACGGCAGACATGTTTTAATTGGCTTCTTGTCATGTTATTTTTTTCCTTGTTCTTTTCCAACTGCCTATTGGAATTCCAAACTGAGTGTTGTTTTTTAAACGGTTGTACATATGTATCAGTTTTGAAAATTAAAATGACTAACTGCATCTTTTCAAATCGGTTGTCTTCATCTGTTTCTTTTTGAACTTATCTGAGATACGAATGCATTTCTGCTATACCAGTACCATGAAACACATTGGCATCCAGTTAAATGCCAACAGGGTTTGTGTTTGTGTAAGTGGGCGGGTTTAACTGTGGAAATGAAAAGGATGACCTTGTTTGCTGGAAGCAAACTCCCTTTGAGTGAAGGCATGTGCCTGAATCATCTTCACAGGAAAGTATCTCCCACTCCAGTACACACACGCACCAACTGTGCTACAGCTGGAGATGTGATTGATATCTACCTCTCACGTCACACCTAAATGGTTGAAGTCATCCCTCTCAAGATAAACCTTCGATCTGCATGAACACTTTTTGTTAACGTTTTGTAAAGTGGTAGGGGTTTTCTTGGGGCCTTATTATTTCCCTTTTCATCCTAACATGCAATTGTTCACCAGACCCAGAAGAATCTAATGTTTTGCTGACCGGTGTGTCACACAATCTGTGTTATGTTCCATAACCTCTCAATATTTTTTGGATTAAAGGGATATTTCGGCTATAATGGCTTCCCTAGGCCCACTGCTCGCTGGTGTAATGCACACGTCCTCTGTAAAGGCACTCTGATTCCGAGCAGGCTGTAGGCTGGTGTAGAGAGAAAACAGTATGACATACAGCAGGAAAGAACAGGCCAACCTTCACCTGTCCCACCTTTGCACGCAGACCTGCCCAACATAGCCCCCGATTGGCTAATTAGACTGCAATGCAATGGAAAAATATCAAAACTTTTTTTGTATTTTCACGTTTTTTTGGGTTTTGTTTTTTTTGTTGGTGAATCCTATATAAACTTATCCTATTAAACCGTAAGTATAATTTTGATCGTATTGTTATGTGCAAATTGATTTCTTAAGAGTAGTGTACTTAAACATAGTAGGCCGGCTAAGAAGTAGATTGATCGGAAGCCGTTCAAAGAGTGTCCATTGTGCGCTAAAAGAGCGCAGTGATCCCAGAGCGCTTTTCTCATGTTAATGCGGACAGTTTGGCACGCAGGGAGCCATGACCTCCAGGAGAGAGCTGGGAATAGACTCTCTTTCGGACCTATTTTACTGAAGCTTTGAATTTGAACGTTTACTCATCAAACGTTACCTAGACCATCTTTAGCCGTTATCTGATGACTTATGGTTTCATTGGAGTTTCTGGGCTGAGATCCATCTTTGCAGACTGCGCCACTCGGACCGGTGTAGCGCGCCTTGTGCGATGTAAGTAGTCTGCTGTTGTTTCAGAGGACTTCAAGTTGCATGTTATTTTGTTGTTGTTGATGCACAATATAACACTTTCGATTAAACGATTGGACAATAAAGCTACATTATAACTTCTGAGACCTATATTTTTCTCAGACCTGTTGACATTTTCCTAATGCACTGTGATAATGTATTTTACATGTATAGAAACTATTGAAACATATTTGAACTTCAGACGGCAATATCTGAACTACACAAGTACGAACGACGAAGAAGAAAGCTCATTGCCCATGGGCGTATGTTTTGTCGTTAGTGTTTGGCGGTAGGGGCATGCTTTGCCCCTAAGGAATGACTGAAAATGTCCCGAGCAATATATCCTATTGATATTGATTATATACGCCCTTGCCATTGCCCCGCCCGTTTCTGAGTGACAGCTCTATGATGACTGAACCTTTCCTTGGTTTGATTAGCGAGGGAGGAGAGTGGGGAAAAGGCTGTTGTTATTGTTTTCTTAAATCTTCCTGTAGAACTTTCCTTGCAGAGGAAATGTGTGGATAATAAGTGCGAAGTCCATGCATGTGTAGCCTATTCACTGTTTTGAAAGTATGATATTCATCATCATTAGCTAGGCCTAACTTACATCTAAAATTAACGAACTGCAGTTGCCAGGAACGTTTAAGACCCTCATAACCCTCATACTGTGTAGCCACTGGCTACAGAACATCTAGGAGTTTAAGCACCTTATTGAAATGAACAATACATGGGGAGAAAACGGTCTGTTTCTTAACGCTTCTTCCTTCTATTAGGCTACACTGAATCCTTCACTAGTTATGCACACACACACACACACACACACACACACAAAAAAAAAAACACATACACGCACACACACTCTGTACACAGGCAATGCCAGGTTGGCAGGTTTCAAGGAATGCACAATCTCCAGCCTGCTCTCTGAAAAACACCATCTCCTCCACCACCACCACCACCGCACCCACCTCCACCACCTTCCCCAGCACTGCCCAACACCACCTCCTTCACCACTGGGTTGACACACCACCTTCTCCCCTATCACCTTCACCACCACCCACCACTGGCACCTACTTCTCCACCACTACCACCATCACCTCCACCTCCACCTCCACCTCTTCTACCAGCTGATAGTAATAACAATTTCAAAGGGATACAAATTGAAAGGCTATTACATGTGCTTTGTTCAAATGTGGCAACAATGGGTGCATGGGTCACATTTTTGACCAGGGAAAGAATTCCCCCCCCCCCCCCCCCCCCCCCCCCCCCCGAGTGTGTCTGATACACTTGTGTAAGAGAGAGAGAGAGAGAGAGAGAGGAAGTGACAGAGAGACAGAAAGAGATATGGACAGAGAGAGATGGAGAGATAGACACCGATAGACAGAGAGAGAGGGGGGGATAGACAAAGAAAGAGAGAGAGGGAGACAGATAGGGAGAGAGAGACTGAGAGGGAGAGATAGACAAAGAGAGAGAGGCGGTACAGAGCGGTGTTATGTGTTCTCCTGAGGGCATGTGTTCTGCACGGTCTGCCCCTCCCATGGGGTTGGGAGCGGGCCACATGGAAGGGGAGGAGCCTGGATCTCTCCTCTCTCAAGCCCACACAGGTGAGTACCCGCCTGGGAGGAATGCATCGAGCAAGGGTTAGGCGTGGAGGATGAGGAGGTGGGAGGATGAGGGGGGGGCTCTGCTAACGCAGAGAGGTGTGGAGCTGTTTTATTTTTTCTCCTGCACTTATTAACACGGGTGGGGCAGGTGCAGGAAGGGAGTTACCCAGCCAGCCCTCCTCTCCCCTCCTCTCTCTCCCCACACCTTCATGCCTGTACTTACCTGGTCGAGGGAAAGGGAGGGTTTGTGCGTGTGCGTGTGCGTGTGCGTGTTGGCGCTCGTGCAGCAGCTAAAGGAGGATCGAATCGCAGCCCCACGGATCTCATTCACACAGTGACTGACTCGCTCTCCTGAAGGGGCTTCTCTCTCCCTCTCTCTCTCTCTGTCTCCCTCTCTCCCCTCTGGGTGTCTCTGTCACATTCACAGACGACTGCACTGAGACGCACTCCAAGTGTGGCCAAGTACAAGGGGAGTACTAGTCAATATTTGACCAGACAGGACAGAAGAAGGGAGCAAGACAAGGATTGAAAGTGTTGGAAAAGAAAGTTAGTTGTTGATCGGACAACAATCTCAGACTTGTGAACTTTGGAAAAAGTGGACTTTTACTAACTCACCCCAGGTGGACACCATTTTATCTCCGATGCCCGCCTAGAGCCACTGCAAGAAGGAACGGATTAAGTGGTTTTCTTCATTTTTCGGACCTTTGGACCTGTCGGATTGGGCAAGACTGCCCGAGCACCCATGAGGTTTGTTTGATCAGTAATCTGTGTGAATGTGTGGTCATAAATCCAACTAATTGTGCCATTGTTCTCGTCTCCCCTCGCTGTAAAAACAACTTCTTTCTCTTCAGCACGTCTGGAACATTGACATGTTAAGAGCCTCATGTTAGAGGAGCAGGCGTTGCAGCCAATGAAACATATTCAGGTTGAATCTACCTTGTGCTGTGTCATGTGCTAAGGAGGACTTTTGAGCTACTTACCCTGTGTGCTGATATGCTGACATTGACTTTGCTGCAGCCTTTCAAGAAAGATTAGCAAGATTAAAAGACAAGGGTCACCCTGACACGGAATAGCCTGTTACAACTTAGGGTTTGACCTGGAAACCACCGTCACCATGAAGCGAAAGAACCCCAAACCTGACACCTAGAGAACGTAGCTTTTGGGATGAGTTTCCCTACTGCATCCCTGTTGCCTGCCGAATGATAGCAGATGTTCTGCACAGCTGGGGTCCACCGCCTGGCTCCGAGGTCAGGACCCTGTGGGTAGAGGTTGGGCTATTTCGGGGTCCCAAGATACAATTCTATCTAGACATTCGGGGTCACGATTCGATTCAAATTCAGATTAAATTCGGGATTCAAAATCATTTTCGATTCAGTAAATCGGGCTGCTGATTTCAGGGCCTACTCCAGTCCGCTGTGCTCCAAGAAAGCAAGAGATAAAAGTAGAGTAACCTGTATAAAATGATGTTGTTTGAATATATGAAAAAGTTGAAGTTACTGGTTGCAGTAAACACACAAAAGGAAGAGCAAAGGAAAAAGGATAACACAATAATAATCAAAAGACATTTTGAATATAAAATACAAATACAATTTTGGGAGTTGTGAAACGGTTCCCCCCCCCCCCTACGTTCATGCAACCCGGGCCTCTGAGAATCCCTGACCCACGACCCCCAGCTTTGATGTCACTCCAGGGTCGCCCCACACCCTGCAGAGGAATGCTCACCTGGCGGGAACGCCGCCTTTACACTAAAACAGCTCTAACCTGCCGCGCCCCCACATTTCCTACCTGTAAACACGAGGCAAACCGCAAACAGCGGCCATATTGTCTTCATTAAGGCGCTGGCAATTAGGCGTTGGCGCCCCCTCTTCGTCTATCCGAAGGCCTCCCACTCCGGTGGTTGCGGTGAATGCATTCAGGGTGGATGTCTTAAAGGAACAGTAACCCCCTGCCCCACCCCAGGTCATGTTGCATCCAGGAGCAGGCTGTTACAACCTGACCCTTCTTTTTAACTCACCGCTTACTGTCATGGTCGAGCTGTTGGGGAGAACCAAAATGGACTCCATGGGTGCTTTCAATTACCTGGTGACCGTCTTGTTTCTAAAGACTGGCTGGGTGATGGAACGGAATGCCGGTTCCATCTTCCGTCTAAGATGCAAACAAGATTGGTGCTAGGTTAGTAAGGGCCATTTCCTGTCCCTTTTCTGTCATGCATTTCTAGACGGGGGGATGAATAGTGACAGCCAATGGCGTCATGCCAACGTGGGTGCATTCATACCCACACACAGACACACAGACACACAGACACACAGATACACACACACACACGCACACACACACACACACACACACACACACACACACACACACACACACACACACACACACACACACACACACACACACACACACACACACACGTAGCCAGCTGAAGTTCACAGTCGAGTGCTAGAGTGCCGTTCTCAGGTTTTCTCAGGTTGTTTTTTCGACAGCTGGGTCATTTTCTCGGCTGAGGACCACATTCCCCTCTCTGAGTTATAGGGGGTCTTGGGTCTCGGGTGAAACACAGTTAAACTCCCTCTTTGTTCTCTTGTGTTTGTTTGGGCACATCTTCTGCCCACTGAGACAATTATCGAGACCTTTCGCCACACAAACTGTAGCCATTGTGGAGCCACTGTCTTGTGGAGATGGTGTTTTTCCTGTTAGTGTTCATCTGTTCCTATCTCACAGATGAACCAAGGGCCTCACACTGACGGCCAGCTGTCTGACACAGTGCTCCACCCCTGTGTTTAGTAGTCTTTGCCCACGGCCCTGAGTTCAACTAGAACTCATAATTACACCATAGTTCAGCCTTCTTCTTTTTATGATCTCTGTATCTCTCTCTCTCTCTCCCTCTCTCTCTCTCTCTCTCTCTCTCCCTCTCTCGCTCTCTCTCTCTCTCTCGCTCTCTCTCTGCCGCTCTCTCCTTGTCTAACTCTTGCTCTGATCCCACTCACTCATGTGCTCTCTCCCTCCCACCCTGTTTGTGGGCGATCAGTTCTCTTTCTCTTTTGAGGCACTAGGAATACAGAATGCCTGGAAGAAGGTTGGCTCCCAGTATGAACTCGATGAAATCTGTCTCTGAAGTCTGTTATTTTCTTTGTCTTCCTGATAGTCACTGACAACAAACAAGTGCCTGCCAACACAGAAACGGTTGTTTTGGACACAGTGAATTTATCTTACCACCTCGGCTTCTCTCTCTCTCTCTCTCTCTCTCTCTCTCTCTCTCTCTCTTTCTGTCAGTTCTTTGTTTACTTTTACTCTCATGATCTATATGAAGCAGGGGTAATTTACACCTTCAACATGTGCGTGTGTCTTTGTCTGTGTGTGCGTGCGTTTGCATGTGTGTGCGTTTGTGTGCGCGTGTGTTTGCATGTGTGTGTGTGTGTGTGTGTGCGTGCGTGCGTGTGTTGCAGGAAGGGAATGGGGAGATGGACGTTGCGTCTCTCTCTGGGTCTGGGGCTTCTCGCGGCCCTGCTGACCAGCTTCTGCTCTGCTGACGGTGAGGAAGGTGAGCCACAGTCACACAGCCTATCCCATCCCAACGATTACTGTCTGTCTGCTAGGACAGAGTCGACGCCCGGTAGGGTGGTTTTAAAGGGCGGTAAAGCCTCGTAAAAATATGCAGTCGAGTCGTATCGTCACGTTTCTAAGGTTTTGATGGCCTGTTGGCGCCAGCGCCCCAGATTTAAAAGGTTGTATTGTCTCGTTTACCTTCACCTGTTACATTGCGGGCATTTAGCAAACGCTTTCATCCAAAGTGACCTACAATAAGTACATTTGTCAGAAGAAAGAACAAACAATATATCGCTGTTGGTACGGTAAGGATGTTCATAGACACAAGTGCCAAGCACTAACGATCACTAGGTTAACCCATTCCCCGTATGTAACAAAGATAGCTAGGAAAGATGCTACACGATGCAAAGTACTATTTTTAAGTGCACAGATGCACATCAAACATATATACTCTGAACAAGTGAGTCTTGAATTGTCTCTGCGTTGCATATGGCTGCAGTGAGATGTTTGAGGTTCTGGTAGGCCGTCACCATTTTTTAAATATCTATGTATCTGAGTGATACACCAGCAACGCATGGAAGTTATGAAAAATCACCATAAAGTTGTCACCACACTTATGGGAATTTGTGATGGCTGAGGAAAATGATTTGAAAAGGATCATTATATGCATTCCTGGTCACCCCATCCTTCATCTGTGCGCTTAACACTTCATTAACTGTCTTGTGAAAGTCAAGGGTCTGGTTTACTGACGTGTTGATGACTGCATTGAGAAGTTGCTGTCAGCTAATATGGGAAAGTCTGACAACATCCTGTGTGTGTGGCAGACTATCTACTCTTGGCTTCTGTTCCGTTCTTGACTATCTGCATTTCCCTTCCTCTCACCCTGAACCCCGTTCCCCCCCCCCCCCCCCTCAGGGAACTACTGCCTGCTGTCCAAGGCTGGGAGCTGCTCGTCATGTATTCGGTCCGGCGTGGGCTGTGCCTACTGCTCAGATGAGGTATGGAGACCAGCAAGACTCAAGGCTCTCCCCAGGGGTTTTCCGCTATTAATGCCCAGTCCTCACCGCAGCTACCCGGATTCGGTTCCTGCCCGTGGTCCTTTGCTGCATGTCTTTCCCTCTCTCTCCCTTACCTTCCTGTCTTACTCACGCGACAATAAAAAAAGAATAAAACCTTCAAAAATTAATCGTAAAAAACTGAAAGTCTCTCCCCAGCTGCTAAGGGAGGGTCAATAGTTTAAAGGAGTTTGACCCATCCCGATTCATTTGACTTCCTCTCTGTCTTTATCTTGGTGGGTCTGAAGCTAACTATGGGCTCTCTCCTCCTCTTTGTGAGTGTGCCGTAGTGTGCAGGGAGGTTAACTGTTAATCACTAGCTAAACGAGACCCACCTCATTCAGCTCAGGAAATTGTCTTTCTTTAAAAGTTGCAAAGACTGAACTTTCTAGTTAGGTTCTCATTGGTTTACTTTGCTACATTGAATTTACTGCATTGTGACTAAATGTCTTTCCAGTGGGCTATTCTCATGCAGATGATGAGAAAAGTGTGACACCATCTATACAAAGGTTGCCAATACAGAAGATGTCTCTGCGATGTCTGTAACTTAAGCTCCTTGAAATAATAATGTTTTTTTTGTGTTGTTTTTTTTTATTGGTTTTTCTTGATGCCCTTCTCAGCTAGCTGCGAAACACGTTGATGTTCCAGACCTCAACTGCTCTGAATTTAAAGGTTCCCGTCCATTAATTGAATGTGTTTAATCATGGCTTAAACGTGGTTCCTCCCCAGACCTTCAAAGGCGCCCGCTGCGACCTGACTGAGAACATCCGCGCCCATGGGTGCAGCGCTGCCGGCATCATCACCGCCACCAGCAGCTGGAAGATAGAGCAGGTAGGACTCCTCCTCTCCCTCCTCCTCCTCCTCTCCCTCCTCCTCCTCCTCCTCCTCCTCTCCCTCCTCCTCTCCCTCCTCCTCCTCTCCCTCCTCCTCTCCCTCCTCCTCCTCCTCCTCCTCCCCCTCCTCCTCCTCTCCCTCCTCCTCCTCCTCCTCCTCTCCCTCCTCATCCTTTCCTCCTCATCCTCCTATTCCTCCTCCTCCTCCCCCATCTCCTCTTCTTCCCCCTATTTTATCTCCTCCTCCTCCTACTCCTCCTGTTCCATTTCATCCTCCTCCTCCTCCTCCTCTCCTCCTTATCCTCATTATCCTCCTACACCTCATATTCCTCCTCCTCCTTCATCTACCCTCCACCTCCATCTTCCCCTCCTCCTCCTCCTCCATCTCCTGATGATAATGATGATGATGATGATGATGATGATGATGATGGTGATGGTCTTTCTGCACTCTAACCTGCATATCATCAAGTATCCTTGAGCGAGGAGCCTAACACCTGTCTGCTCATGAATGAGAAAAAACAACAAGACTCATGAGTCGCTTTGTATCAAACCAACCAAACTCCCTTTGAAGAGGCATCACGTGTCCATCCGGACCCACCTGTGGCTGAGTACAGGTGTGTTTATCCTCCTCTACCGTCCCATCCCGTCCCCCCCTCACAGGCCCAGCGCATCGACAAGTCGCGGGCCGAGGCCCAGGTCTACCCCCAGCAGATGACCATGAGCTTCCTCCCCGGAGAGGCGAAGGAGCTGGACATGGAGGTGTTTGCGCCGGAAAAGGCCCCGCTGGACCTCTACATCCTCATGGACTTCTCCAACTCCATGAGCGACGATCTGAACAGCCTCAAGGCCATGGGCACCAAGCTGGGTGAGTCGTGGGCACACCGCCGCCGACCCCAAGCACATCGCCCACGATGGGCATCCAAAATAGACGCTAGAGATGTTGCGATACAATTCTGAATAATTTTGGATGCACTCGGCCGATTCCGAGTGTATTCCGATGCAGCATCTAGCATTGTGACTACTAACAGCACATGTTCTTATTGAAGGGTTCTCTTACGATGGCAGCAATGTGCAGTCTTACCGTCTACATTTTTCAGAACTAGATAATTGACACATGTAATCTATAATTATAATATTACATTTGGATTAACTTAAGCTGAGTACTATGTTTGTGTGCGAGGGTGTACGACAAACAATAAGTGAGTCTCTGATCATTGGAGTTGAGCCGCTCGTTGACGCTGTGGCTTCTGACGGTTTCTCTAGCCGACTTGGTGCAGAGTCTGTCCGACGACTACACCATCGGCTTTGGGAAGTTCGTGGACAAAGTGGTGGAACCGCAGACGGACATGAGGCCCGAAAAGTAAGAGGAGAGCAGCGCTGTGTGCCCCGTGTTCAAACGGCTTCATCCCACCCAAGGGTCTGATGGTGGCCGAGATGGAAGTCAGTTCCATCTGGGATTACCGCGCGCGTGCGTGCGTGCGTGCGTGCGTGCGTGCGTGCGTGCGTGCGTGCGTGCGTGCGTGCGTGCGTGCGTGCGTGCGTGCGTGCGTGCGTGCGTGCGTGCGTGCGTGCGTGCGTGCGTGCGTGCGTGCGTGCGTGCGTGCGTGCGTGCGTGCGTGCGTGCGTGCGTGCGTGCGTGCGTGCGTGCGTGCGTGCGTGCGTGCGTGCGTGCGTGCGTGCGTGCGTGCGTGCGTGCGTGCGTGCGTGCGTGCGTGCGTGCGTGCGTGCGTGCGTGCGTGCGTGCGTGTGTGTGTGTTGTGTATGTCTGTGTGTGCGTTGCCTAGGAATGTAGGTTCCTTGCTGCAACAAATCATACAACCGCTGTTGATGTGCATATTTCTAAAAAAAACAAGTCACACGACTGGCATCCATCTTGGATCTCAAAGCGCCCGTGTGTGAGCGCCATTTTGAACCGCCCGGTGTTGAACCTCTGTCTCCTTGTCTCCTCGTCTCCTCGTCTCCTTGTCTCCTCAGACTGGCGAAGCCGTGGCCCGACAGCGACCGTCCGTTCTCCTTCCAGAACGTCATCCCACTCACCAGCGACGCAGGTTCCTTCAACAGCAAGCTGCAGGGAGAGCGGATCTCAGGGAACCTAGACGCGCCCGAGGGCGGCTTCGACGCCATGCTTCAGGCCACCGTGTGCCCGGTCAGTATCCTCTCTGTTGTGTGTGTGTGTGTGTGTGTGTGTGCGCGTGCATGAATGTGTGTGTGTGTGTGTGTGTGTGTGTATGTGTGCGTGTGTGTGTGAGAGTGTGTGTTCGTGTGTGTGTGTGTGTTATTGTGTCTGTGTGTGTGTGTGTGCGTGCGCCATCCTCCAGGCCACCGTGTGTGGGGTCAGTATAAGGACCCCCTACTCTGTTGTGTGTGTATGTGTGTGTCTGTCTGTCTGTCTGTCTGTCTGTCTGTCTGTCTGTCTGTCTGTCTGTCTGTCTGTCTGTCTGTCTGTCTGTCTGTCTGTCTGTCTGTCTGTCTGTCTGTGTTTGTCTGTCTGTCTGTGTTTGTCTGTCTGCGTATGGGTGTGTCTGTCTGTGTCTGGGTGTGTCTGTGTGTGTGCGTGAGCCACCTTCAGGCCACAGTGTGCGGGGATAGTATGAGGACCCCCCAATCTCTGTTGTGTCTGTGTGTGTGTCTGTGTGTGTGTGTTACAATGGGATATTTTGTAACATGAGAGTCCGAAAAATCTGAAAGTTCGGAAGAAAGAGTTTAACTTTTGCCTTCTCCTGCGAGAGTTCTTCTCTTTTTTCTCCGAACTCTCGGACGGATCTGACGCATCCCGCTCCGACGTCGGTAACCGTGGTTACCGACGTCGTTCACGGCTCGTGTCCCCCCCCCCCCTCCAGAAGCAGATCGGCTGGCGTAACTACAGCACCCACCTGCTGGTGTTCTCCACCGAGTCGGCCTTCCACTACGAGAACGACGGCGCCAACGTTCTGTCGGGGATCCTGCCGCGCAACGACGAACAGTGCCACCTGGACACCAGCGGAAAGTACACCCAGGACACGGCCCAGGACTACCCCTCCGTGCCCACGCTGGTGCGCCTAATGGGGAAGCACAACATCATCCCCATCTTCGCCGTCACCGCCCACTCCTACGACTACTACGAGGTGAGGGGGTGTGTGTGTGTGTGTGTGTGTGCGGTAGGGTGGCTGGGTGTGTGTGTGTGTGTGTGCGTGTGTGGGGGCGAGTGGATGTGTGTGTGTTTGTGTGTGTTTGTGTGCGGTAGGGTGGCTGAGTGGGTGTGTGTGTGTGTGTTTGTGTGTGTGTGTGTGTGTGTGTGTGTCTAAGTGTGTGTGTGTGTGGCGAGTTTATTGATCGGTTTAAGGGAGTGTGTGTCCGTGAGTGTGTGCGTGCGTCTGTGTGTCTCTCTGGGTGTGTGTGTGTGTGTGTGTATCAATGTGTGTGTGTGTGTGTCTGAATGTGTGTGTGTGTGTGTGTGTGTGTGTGTGTGTGTGTGTGTATGTGTGTGCGCGCAGGCGTGTGTGTGGAGAGCTTATCGATCCGTTTAAGGCTTCTCCTGACTCTGTGGTCTTCAAGTTCTTGTGGGCCTCGGTGACTCGGTCCGTTCTTTTCGTACCCTGACAGATGCTCCAAAAATACTTCCCCATCGCTGAGCTGGGGCTCCTGGACGAAGACTCCTCCAACATCCTCAGCATCCTGAGATCGGCCTTCATCGTACGGCTTCTTCTCCTCTCAGTGTTTCCCCTAGATGCATTCAGCAGCGGCACGCTGCCCTGCTGGATCGTCAGCGCCACTGCAACAAAAAAAAAAAAAGTTCCTGCCAAGTTCAAGTCACATTTGCACAATGATCTGGTCTCAGCAGATACCTTGACTCTGTTGGTTGTTATGTCATATTTGGAAGCTCAATCTGTACATTTTTCCCCCAAAATAATCTCACCAGAAGTAGCCATTTAAAGGGTTATTTTTCAAAGAGAGAGCTTCTGGGGGGGGGGGGGGGGGGGGGCATGCCAGCGGACCCCCCCTAGTGTTGCTAGGTTACCAGCTCACAGCACCACTGCTATAAAAAAAATCGAGGGGAAACACTGCCCTCTCTCACCGCACATTGCCCGAGCTCAGTTCACATTTTGCGTTTACACCGAGGGCCTTTAGCAGAGGCTTCTATCCGAAGACACCGACAATGAGTACATTTGTCAGAAGAAAGAGAAACAACATTATATCGCCGTCGGTGCAGTAAGGATGTTCATAGAACCAAGTGCCAAGCACTAACAACCGCTAGGCTAACCCCTTCGATCGAACAAAGACAGCTAGGGCAAGACGCTACGCAATGCCAAGTTCTATTTTTAAGTACCAGCACGTAGAAACAAACATCCTACACATGAGACCCCCCCCCCCTCGTCCTGGATGTCTCCCTGGTTCCTGGGTTATTGATTTAGGTCAATTGAAATGGATAAATAATGCACCACAGCAAAAGAAGAGTTTATTCGGCAACACAAAATGTGACTTTAAGTACAACTTGGCGTTTGATCCTTTTATCCTTTCAGCACGCGGTACATCTGTGTATTACGGCGCGTCAGAAAGAATCAGATTCACAATCAGAATGAATCGTATTGTTTACAAGAGTAATTATTAACAAGAGTCCCGCGTGTCTGCGTCTGACGTGTGTGTGTGTGTGTGTGTGTGTGTGTGTGTGTGCGTCCGTCCATGCAGAGTATCCGCTCTAAGATGAGCATCCGGGCGGAGGCTCTTCCTGAGGCCTTCAAGGCGGAGTTCCTGAAGTCCGGGGCGGTGGCCGAGTACGGGGCCTTCAAGGTCGTGCCCGGACAGATCGTGAGTGGATGGGTTAACCACAGAATGACCACGCACACACCTAGACACACACAGGCACAAACACAAACGCACGCACACACACACAAACACACACATATACACACATGCATGCACACACACACGCACATTTACACACACAAACACACGGATACACGCACACACACACACAAAAATGCCTAAACATACACACAAACACACACACAGCTACACACACACACACACACACCCTCACGCACGCCCACACGCTCCCACATACCTCAAAAACACGCATGCACGCACACACACATCAACACAAACAAACACACACCTATACATCCACACACACACACACATCTTCACGAACCCACGCGAATCCTCACGAATACACGCACACACAGACACACACACACAAGCACGCGCATACGCTCGCACATACACACACACACAAACAGACACACACATCCTCACGAAGGCACGCACATCCTCACGAACACACACGCACGCACACACACACACACACACACACACACACACATACACACCTGCAAACCGCACATTGATGAAAAATGTGAAAAAAAAGTGTGTGTCTGTTTGTGTCTTTCAGGAGAAGTTCAAGGTGCGTCTGCAGGCCCAGAAGAAGGTGGGGAACCAGCACGTGTGTCAGCTGAAGCCGGACCAGAAGGCGGGCGTCACAATGGTGAAACCCAGCACCTTCAGCCAGGCACTCGAGATCAACACTGAGCTGCTGTGTCCCAGCTGCCCCTGTGAAAAGGTACACACACACACACACACACACACACACACACACACACACACACACACACACACACACACACACACACACACACACACACACACACACACACACACACACACACACACACACACACGTATGTACACACACACATACAGTCACATGCATATCGTCACCCTCTTAAAGTAATGGCCTAAGTCACTCTTTTGCCAAAATGATTTTCTTGCCTAAATCAGCTCTTTGTGACGCTGGCCACCTCTGGTAAAATCCCCAACATCCTCAGTTGAACAGATCATGTGATCCTACCCCTTTAGTGTAATGGCCTATGTCAAGGGTGTGAATTAGGCCAATTTATTTGGCCTAAGTCACTAGACAGAGGGACTTAGGCAATTTTATCATCATTATTTGTATATCAATAGTCATCTATTGTCATAACCTTTTGTTTGAAACGATTCATAAATATCATATACTTCAGGTTCAGTTTTTTCTGTTCTGAACAACTTAAAAAAATATGACTTAGGCCATTACTTTAAGAGGGTGAAGATATGCATATACACACACACGCGCACACACACACACACACACACACGTATGTACACACAGACACACACATATGCACACACTCACACACAGACAAAGACACACACATGCATACAGACTAACACACACACACACACACACACACACACACACACACACACACACACACACACACACACACACACACACACACACACACATATTTGATGGATTCCTATCATTATCTGTCCGGTCCAGAACCCCTCTCTGAAAGCGGCTCGGTGCAGCACCCACGGAGACCTGGTGTGCGGGAAGTGCCAGTGCTACGATGGATGGTGAGTCAGGGCCCCGGGATTCAGCTCGCTCGCGGCGTCTGGCGACCAGGTCAATATATCTGACGGGAACTGTTTCATTTCTCCCCCCTCCTCCCTCCCTCCAT
The DNA here is from genome assembly GCF_949987615.1 of Pollachius pollachius. Classification (NCBI taxonomy): domain Eukaryota; kingdom Metazoa; phylum Chordata; class Actinopteri; order Gadiformes; family Gadidae; genus Pollachius; species Pollachius pollachius. Next base: position 3,400,262 of record NC_136952.1, read on the forward strand.
CCTTCTCTCCATCCCAACCCCTCCCTCCCTGCTTCCTCCCTAACCTCCCTCCCTCCCTCTATCCATCCCATCCCTCCCCTCCCTCCCTCCCTCCTCCCTCCCTTCAGGTTGGGGGCCTACTGCAACTGCTCGTCCAGCGCGTCGTCCCTGGGGGCCGCTCAGTGCAAGGCCCTTGGGGACCAGCAGCCGTGCTCGGGCAACGGGGACTGCCTGTGTGGGACGTGCGTCTGCTACAATCCGGACCAACACGACGGGACATACTGCCAGTTCGACAAGAGCCACTGCGCCCGCCACGGGGGCTTCCTCTGCAACGGTGAGGCCGTCTCTATCTCCCTCTCTCTCTCTCTCTCTCTCTCTCTCTCTCTCTCTCTCCCTCTCCCTCTCCCTCTCCCTCTCCCTCTCCCT
>NC_136952.1:3400866-3515475 GCF_949987615.1 Pollachius pollachius
TTAAGAAAATAACCACTTTCTTAACTTTTCATCAATTAAAGTTGATTGATGATGTTATGAGGGTCACTCAAATTACTATTTCATCCAAGCACCATAATATATTTCTCTCTATATTTTTCCCGCACATCACCAATAATAATTGCAATACCAAAAATACTTCTAACTTTCTCTCTCTCTCTCTCTCTCTCTGTCTCTTCCTCTCCCTCCCCCTTTTCTCTCTCTCTCTCTCTCTCTCCCTCTCTCTCTCTCTCTCTCTCTCCCTCCCTCTCGCCCCTCTCTCTCCCTCCCCCACCTCCCTCCCCCTTCTCTCTCCCCCCCTAGAGCCCGTGGGCCCGGCTAAGACGGTGAAGATCGATAACCCTAAGAAGCGCATGCTGCTGATTGAGAACCTTCAGCGGGCCCAGACCTACATGTACAAGGTCCGCGCCAAGAACAACGTGGGCTGGGGGCCCTACCGCGACGCCACCATCAACCTGGCCTCCCAGCCCGCCCGGCCCCTCTCCAGTAAGCCCAGTCCCCTACGTAGTTACACCACTGGTCCTGATCGCCATAGTTACCACACTGGTCCTGATCTACGTAGTTACACCACTGGTCCTGATTGCCATAGTTACCACGCTGGTCCTGATCACCATAGTTACCACACTGGTCCTGATCACCATAGTTACCACACTGGTCCTGATCTACGTAGTTACACCACTGGTCCTGATCTACGTAGTTACACCACTGGTCCTGATTGCCATAGTTACCACGCTGGTCCTGATCACCATAGTTACCACACTGGTCCTGATCACCATAGTTACCACACTGGTCCTGATCTACGTAGTTACACCACTGGTCCTGATTGCCATAGTTACCACACTGGTCCTGATCACCATGGTTACCACGCTGGTCCTGATTGCCATAGTTACACCACTGGTCCTGATCACCATAGTTACCACACTGGTCCTGATCTACGTAGTTACACCACTGGTCCTGATTGCCATAGTTACCACGCTGGTCCTGATCACCATAGTTACCAAGCTGTTCCTCTCACCCTCTCTTTCTCTCTCTCTCCCTCTCTCTGCATCCTGCATTTATTTTTTATAGTTACTTATTCCCTATTTTTTAGCTTTTTATTATTACTGCATCTTCTTATGTATTTATTCAAGTTTGTTTTATGGTGCATTTTTTATGGTTTCATGATTGTTATTGGTTTGAATGATTTTTTCGGTTTATGTTTTCATGACTATATTTTCTAATTGATACACACAAATGGGTCTCTTTCTGACTTGTTCATTTCCCTCATTTGTAAATGTTATGTATAGTTTAATTTATTGATTGGCTCATTATAACTGCTGTCACAACCACAGTTTCCTTTCTGTGATCACTGAAGTCCTTCTCCCTCTCTCTCTCTCTCTCTCCCTCTCTCCCTCTCCCTCTCTCTCTCTCTCTCACCTCTCTCTCTCTCCCTCTCCTCCTCTCCCTCTCCCTCTCCCTCTCCCTCTCTCTCTCTCTCTCGACCTCTCTCTCTCTCCTCTCTCTCCTCTCTCTCTCCCTCTCTCCTCTCTCTCTCTCTCTCTCCACTCTCTCTCTCTCCTCTCTCTCTCCTCTCTCTCTCTCTCTCTCTCCTCTCCCTCTCTCTCTCTCTCTCCCTCTCCCATCACCCTCTCCCTCTCCTCCTCCCTCTCTCTCTCTCTCTCTCTCCTCTCTCTCTCTCTCCCTCTCTCTCTCCCTCCCTCTCTCTCTCCCTCCCCCTCTCTCTCTCTCTCTCTCTCTCCCTCTCCCTCTCTCTCTCTCTCTCTCTCCCTCTCTCCCTCTCCCTCTCTCTCCTCTCTCTCCCTCCCTCTCTCTCTCTCTCTTCTCTCTCTCTCTCTCCCTCTCCCTCTCTCTCTCTCTCTCGCCCCCCCCCAGTCCCCATCATCCCAGACATCCCCATCGTGGACGCGGAGGCTGGTGACGAGTACGACGGCTACCTGATGTACAGCAGCGAGGTGCTGCGGTCCCCCACCGGCTCCAAGACCCCCAGCATCTCCGGGGAAGGTGGGCAACACCCTGCTCCACAGACACACACACACACGCACGCACGCACACACACAGACACACACACATGCACGCGCACATGCATGCACGCACGCACACACACACGCACACACAGACACACACACCAACAAATGGGCCCGAGCTCTTTACTCTCTTTGTGTCCTTTTGTGTCTGACGTAGCTGAACTTGGCTTTAAGTGTGTGTGTGACTGTGTGTTTGTGTGCGTGTCAGTGTGTGTCTGTCTATCTGTGTGCCTGTGTGTCTGTATGTGTGTGTGTGTGTCTCTGTTTGCGTGTCAATGTGTCTGTGTGCGTGTGTGTATGTGTCTGTGTGTGTGTGTGTGTGTGTGTGTGTGTGTGTGTGTGTGTGTGTGTGTGTGTGACCTTTCCCTGTCAACACAAGGCCCGTAACCCCCATGTGGCCTGGCTGGGCTCTGTCAACATGTTTTGCATTTCATCCTGTGTGGTGTTCCGTCCCAGTGGGCGAGCGGGATAGAGAATGAATGGGTCACAGAGAGAGAGAGTGAGTGGAGAAATGAATATTCTTGTGTCATGCAGTTGGATCGGCGAGGCCGCCAGACTCCCATGATTCATAGCGGCATAACGCAGAAAGGTCAAACCAGGAAAGGGAACACACAACAGATGAAGAATAAAACCCTCCTCTTCCTCTCTTGCATAAAGTTTTTGTTTGACTTTTAGAATCACCTCGTCTCACTCGTCCCGTCTGCACCCACACACTCCGTGCCTGGTGTTTGTGTGTGCGTGCGCGCGCGTGTGTGAGTGGAAACTGTGTTTCTTTACCTCCTTCCTTATTTTCCCCCAGTAGCCCAAATGTTTCCTCCCACGCGTCTCCGGAGAGCTGTGCCGTCGCTTTCCTCCCGTCTAAACTCCAAGGTTGCAAATCCCCCCTCCGTGTTACTCTCTCATTACGCCGGGGCTCGCTCTCTGCCGCTCTCTCTCTCTCTCTCTCTCCGTCCCCCTCGTTGCCTCTTCATCAGCTGCCGTGACGTAAGGCAGTACTGCTGACTCCACCTTCCACCTGGCTCACTGGAGGAGGGGCAGCGCCCCGAGATCCACCGGGTGTCTCCGATTAAGCCTTGTCCCCGAGTGACCCCGAGCCAGTCAGCTGTCCCCGTCTCGCTGGGGGGGGGTCGTGACCCCTCGGTGGACAACGTTGGAGCCTCGTTGACCCTTTATATGCAGCGGGTTCGGGTTTCAGGGAAGGAGGGAATGTTAGTTGGATCGAGTGGCGCCATTACAAACCTGTCCTCCGCCTGCTTGTCTGTTGCCCCCCCCCCCCCCCCCCCCATCCCATCACCCATCCACGCTCCCTCGCCTTTACTCAATCGCACACGAGGAAGGCTGGAAGCACGTGAAGCTGGTGGGCTCCAGCCTGGACCTGCGCAGGGTTTCCTGGAAGAAGGTGGTGGTGGAGGAGATCCCCCCGCCGGCCAGCCTCAGCAGCGACGCAGAGTCCAGCGCCGACGAGGCTCCTCCCCCCGGGAGCAGGCCCCAGCCAGGTGAACACACCTACCTCCCCGCCCTCCCTCCCCCCCTCCCTCCCCCCCTTCCCGGCCCCGGTGGCGCTATACAAGCAGGCGGACTAGCATGCTCGCTAGGTCACGTGCACGGCTACTGACCCTGGGGGGGGTTGACCCGGTGCAGAACCAAGCTGCTATTTTGGATTTTGGTTTGGTTTTTCGCGGCGTTGCCAGATTTCAATTCTTGTATTTTTCCATCCAATGGGGGAAAACGAAACGTCGGCCAGGCTTCGGTTCCGTCTTCGTCTAACCTCTCTTGACCTCTCTCCTTGAACCTCCGACTCCTGCCTGGTGCTCCTCTCACCGCCCTGCCAGGAGGAGGAGAAGGAGGAGAGGGAAGCATCAACTGATCCTTCCCAGTTGATGATGATCGCAGGCAGGCTTTCTCTCAGGGGTGTGTGTGTGTCTCTTCCTGCTGTCACCACCCTGCGAGGGCAGGGGACCTATGCTTTGGTTGTGTATGGGTCATGAGTGTGTATGTGTGGGTTGTGTATGTGTCCATGTACGCATATGTGTTGCTGGTTCGCCCTGACGAGGTTTCATCAAGAGCATCGCGTCCTCTCTGTGGACCCCCCCTCTGACGCCTTCTTCCAGCACCAGGTGGCGCCTCTGGTGCCTCTCCAATCGTCCCGTTCCGAGAGCGACGTCGGAGGGGTTTCTAGCATGCTACATCGGCCCCCCCCCACCTTCAAGAAGGCGAACGACCTCGTGAATTGTAACATGCTTTTTCGTTCGATGTTGGCTCACCAGGTGACCAGCTGATAAACGGAAAGTGGGAGCAGGGCTTCCTGTTCCCAGGGAGCACGTCGAGGAACGTGTCCTCCTCCTCCTCGCCGATGTCCACACTGAGCTACCGGGGTGCGGGGGGCTCCATGAACACCACCATGGACAGCACCACCACCACCACCTACCTGACCGGACAGGATAAGACGTCCACCACCTACCTGACCGGACAGGGTAAGACTGAGGCCCTGAACCAGCACCGGGGATGTAGAAAGAGGTCAGGCTCGTATCACCTCAGCTCATTGACGTTCACATTTTCATTAAGGGCATTACGCAGACGCTTTTATCCAAAGTGACTCACAATGCGTACATTTGTCAGAAGACAGAGAAACAACAATATATCATTGTCGGTACAGTAAGGATGTTCCTAGAAGTGCCAAGCAATAAAAACCCATTCCCCGTATACAACAAAGATAGCTAGGATAAGATGCTAAGTACAGTATTTAAGTGCAAGGACGTGCTACATACCCTAAGTGCGTACATTAAGTGCCAGGACGTACAACATACAATTAGTGCGTAATAGAGGGGTGGGGCGGTTGTTGTGCAGAGTCTAGGTGAATTCTGAACGAGTGACTCTTGATCCCCCTTTTTGTTTTTGCTCAGTAGTTGTGGCCTATGGGGGTCTGCGCTAATTAGCAAAGCTAGCTTGTTGAGGTACGGTTCTGAGGGGCCGCTGGGATTTCCTCCCCAGATTCAAGGAAAGCTTTGAAGAATCAGCGTTCCGCTTGAGAAACTTCATAACCGTACATTCATGTACTATTATTATATTTATATAGATATCACTTTAACCATGCTTTCAACTTATGGAACATAACGTTCCCAACCGGACGCCGGTTACTCGGAGTGGTTCGGTGACCATGTGTCTGTCCCCCCCCCCCGCTGCCCGCAGGGAACTCCTATCAGCATGACTTCATGATCGGAGGTCTCGGAAGTCCGGGTGGTCAGGGGGGCGTCGGGGGGAGTTCCACCAGGCAGGTGGTGATGAGGAAGCACTCTGAGAACCGCGGCTACGCGGACGAGAACATCCGGGACTCCATCGTCATCGGGGACATCGGAGGCCGCTTCCCAGACCTCGGTACGTCGCCGCGCTTCAAAGTAAACTAACCGCGGGCTTCTTCTTATCGGGGATCCCTTTTTTGGCTGAAAGGGAGGCTTTTATTTTGAAGTATTGACGTGAACGGTGCGTGAGTGTGCATGTTGAGGCAGAGGGCTTGGTTTTTGAGGATGCCGGTTTTGCTGCACAGTGAGCTGTTGCCCCTACACTTTGCAAAGAGCTGTGCTGACTTTAGCTTCTTTCTCTCCTTGTCTTCCCTTCTTCTCCTCCTTACCTCTCCTCCTGTCTCTTCTCCTCCCTTCCTTACCTTTCCTCTCCTCTTCAATATATTGTCCTTCCTTCCTCCATTCCTATCATATCTGCTTCTCCTAACTTTCACCATCTGTCCATCATCTCTCCATCTTCCCCCTCTTCCTTCAACTGTCCCTCTCTCTGGCTCTGTTTATATCTCTCTCTTTGGCTTTCTGTATATCTCTCTATCTCACACTCTGTCATTCTCTCTCTCTGGCTCTCTGTCTCTTTCCCTCTGGGTCTCTGCCTGGTCCTCTCTCTCTCTCTCTCTCTGGTCCTCTCTCTCTCTCTCCCTCTCTCTCTCTCTCTCTCTGGTCCTCTCTCTCTCTCTCCCTCTCTCTCTCTCTCTCTCTCTCTCTCTCTCGCTCTCTGTGGTCCTCTCTCTCTCTCTCTGGTCCTCTCTCTCTCTCTCTCGCTCTCTGTGGTCCTCTCTCTCTCTCCCTCGGTCTCTCTGCTCCTCTGCTCTTCCCTGTTACCTCGTTGCGATGCTCTCAGGGGGCTTTGGCTTGGCCGGGACAGAGAGCAGCTTTCAGAGCCCGTACGGCGGCGGCAGCAGCAGCAGCACCTACGGCTTCTCTCAGAGCGCTCAGGCCTCGCGGGCCAGGACCGAGTCGTCGGATGTCTACGACGCCCTGCATAACCTCGACCGGGTGCTCCAGGGTGAGTGGCGCCTCAAGCACACACCGCTGACGTAGCCGGTCCGCTGCAGAAACCAGGGTGGCGCCGGCGAGCCCGGGGGCGAGCGAAACCATCTGCCCCGTCTCTCCGACAATTTGTGTGTTGATCTGCCGCACGTGTCTGCCTCTCTCTCTCTGTCTCTCTCTCTCTCTCTCTCTCTCTCTCCCCCTCTCTCCCCTTTCATCTCCTCCCCCTCTCTCCCTCTTTCCCCCTCCCTCTCCCTCTCTCTCTCTCTCTCCCTTTCCCCCTCTCTCTCTCTCTCTCTCTCTCTCTCTCTCTCTCTCTCTCCCCCTTTCTCCCCCCCTCTCTCCCCCCTTTCATCTCCTCCCCCTATCTCCCTCTTTCCCCCTCTCTCTCTCTCTCTCTCTCTCTCTCCCCCCACCCATTCTCTCTCTCCCCCTCTCTCTCATTCCATGCCACCCTCCCCTCCATCTGACCCCCCTCCTCTCGTCCTCCCCCCCCCCCCCAGCAGACAGCAGGGTGAACCCAGGGGTGCCCGACACCCCCACCAGGCTGGTGTTCTCCGCCCTGGGCCCCAAGCTGGCAGGAGCCCCACTGTGACCGGGACATCCTGGGGTACAGCGTCCTCTACCAGCAGCTCAATGGAGGTGAGGATTGGTGGGGGGTGGATGCAGACCCCGCTGGCCATATCGGTTGGGTGATCCTACTAGAATCTTTGGCCGCCATGACAACCTGATGCATTGTTTTGTAGTTCTGCGTTCGTTGTCATGGTTTCCCCCAATCTTCTCGAAGGTTCCTGCGACCGGTGAACCGAGGTCTATTAGGTCAGGAGATTTGTCCTGTCTGCGGTGTCCTGGCTTTAGCTGGATAACTAACCTGGAGACTTATGTGGTTCATGTGGTTGTTGAGGACTCTCTAACCCCGGTGTGCTCCACTCTCCTCCTCCACCCTCCTCCTCCTCCTCTACCCTCTCTCCTCCTCCCCTCCACCCCCCCTGGCTGCAGGCGAGGTGAAGCGTATCAACGTCAGCAGTCCCGGGGACAACTCGGTGGTGGTGCAGGACCTGCTGCCCAACCACTCGTACCTGTTCAAGGTGAAGGCCCAGAGCCAGGAGGGGTGGGGCCCCGAGAGAGAGGGGGTCATCACCATCGAGTCCGCCGTGGACCCCCAGAGTCCGCTCAGCCCCATGCCAGGTACCGTCTCACCCAACCCCCTGAGACCACCCAGAACCTCGAGGTTGTGTTTCATCAAGGATCTCGGTCTGGTTTTAGCTGGGCAGCGACTCATTTCCAAATATGGGCGCGGGCTTACGTTGATCAAAAGAATGCAGCCAATCAGATTAAACCACTAAATTACTCTCTTGCTGTTCTTTCTTTGCTTTTCTTGCCGAATCAGATTGGATGTAAAGCAGATACACCCGTCCCTCTGAAATAAGCCTTCCGTGCAAATCCCTGATAAATCTTCCTTTATCCTATTTATTCGGTATATCTCCGGATACAAAACTATTTGATCCCCCCCTCGATATCTATGCTTTCCTTGGGGCTTGGCTGTTGTCTTGAAATCCTGCCGAGCGATTCCCGCCCTGTCCGTCACAGCCTTAACTCCCTCCCCCTAGTGCCGATTGGTCCTATCATTATGTAACTTTTGGAAAAGGCTTCCCAGTGTCTCGTGGCTAGACTGGTCTGCAGAGAGAAGCAGAACGTGGCTGAGAGATGAGGATGCTGTCACGAGGCCAGGCTTCAGCAATGGGATGTTTTCCCTCTTTATTTTGTATCGCCCGAGGGACATTAGTGAGATCGATCGCGCTCGTTGTAGTTTGGATCGTTTGTTCCGTCTCCTGGGGCGGGAAGTGAATCCGTGCACTCAGATATCATGTTTAACGGCTTTCCAATTCTGTGTTCATCGCCACAACAGCAGTTCTAATATTTAATGGCAGCTTGGAGATCGAGGGGCCAAGTTCAAGTCAGGACAGCAATCCAATACTTGGCTGTGATAAAGTCATGTTTTGCAAAAGGAATTGCATCCGTTGTTATATTTAACCGTTATTATTTTATTACATACAGATGCTAATTTGAAGACATTTAAACTCATGTACATAGTAAAATTGCAACTTTTCTCTGTATTTATAGTTTCAAAATATATTGATCTCAGGCCGGACTTTTTTTTTTATCGTATTTCCAATGTTCTTCACAATACCCCAAGTATATCTATAAATCTATTTTTGACACGGTTAGAGTGCTAACATAGAGCCTAGGCTGTGCATGCCAACAGACGGCAGTCCTTCCCTCTCTTCCTCTCTCTTAATGCTGGTTGCAGTCAATTCTGTAGTGCATTAGTGCTTGTTTTTAGTTTTTTAGACACTTTTAATTCAGCTCAGACTCATCTGTGCATTATATTGTGATACTGGTCTCTAGAAGAACATACAACACCACAGAAGAAGACCGATGATAACGTCCCTAACTGTGATTGGCTCCCTCTCTGGCTGCAGGCTCCCCCTTCACCCTGAGCACGCCCAGCGCCCCGGGGCCCCTGGTGTTCACGGCCCTAAGCCCTGAGGCGCTGCAGCTGAGCTGGGACAAGCCCCGCAAGCCCAACGGGGACATCCTGGGCTACGTGGTGACCTGCGAGCAGCTGCACGGAGGAGGTGAGGTGGGGGTCGCCACTGCAGCGGCCAGGACACAAACCATTGCGCCTTGTTCACACTGCCTCCGTCCGTCGACGGATCTCATTGACTTTGCACGGGGCGCTCGCGAAATGCACTGTGGGTCCGTCCGTCCTGTCGGCTCCGAGTCAAAAAGTTGTGAAATGTTCAACTTTCCAGGCAGCGAGGGATCCGTCGGCCAATCAGACTGCGTTATGCAAATATACGCAAGGACACTGTCCAATGAAATCGCCTTTGTAATACAACCCGGAAAAAACACATGGATACGTCAAAAAGCCCCCATCCGCCGACGGACGCATGTAGTGTGAAAAAGGCGTTATGTGTCTGCCTAACCTAATCTAATGAACAGATGCTGTAGGAACATTATTAGGTTTTTGTTTTTGTTTTTTAAAGGGCTCATGTCATGCCACCAGGTGTCGGTGTGATTAGCTGATACAAGCCGTTTGGCACAGGGCAAGGAATGATTGCTGGTAGACTGATCTATCCAGAGTACATCTAGGTGGACACACCCAACTGGGATGTCACTATGATAATCGCTCCTTCCCTGTGCCAAACGGCTTGTACCAGCTAAACACACCCACACCTGGTGGCATGACATGAGCCCTTTAACATTTCAGTTATTTATTTTTTCGAGTAGGCTTTATCACTCTGTGGCCCGGTATCCAATGCTCCGCGGCCAGAGGTTTGAGAACCCCTGGTTAAGAGTTCTGCGTTTTGAACTCCCCTGGGATATGGAAAACATCCCAAGGAGGATCTCGGACAGTGGAAGGTTCCAGAACGGGAGCCACAGTCTCTGTCCCCTGTTTTATAGGGTTAGGTTTGGGGTTTATTAGGGTTAGCGTTAGTATGCTCGAAGGGTACTTTGATTGAAACAGCTCCTTCTGTGGACGAGTGCTGGCATAAGAAATCTTTAAATGAACTCAATCCACCATTAAATATAAGGGTGTCAGTCCAAGCGCGTCCTCTCCTATGTGCTATGGCGTATTAAATCAAACGTGACTCCTCCCACCTGACCACCTGACCCATGTGCCCCCCCCTCCCCCAGGTGACCTGCGGTCCTTCCAGGTGAGCGGGGACAGCGCCGAGACCAGCCTGACCGTGCCCAACCTCAGCGAGAACATGCCCTACAAGTTCAAGGTCCAGGCCCGGACCACGCAGGGCTTCGGCCCCGAGAGGGAGGGCATCATCACCATCGAGTCCCAGGAAGGAGGTGAGACCCCCCCCCACCCCCTGCCCTAAGGAGCTACACAACCTTGCGCTCATTACTGTTCAAACTGTTTACAGGCGACGCCACACTCGGTTACTTTAAGGCAGCCCCCCCCCACCCCCCTGTGTCAAGTGTGAAAACAAAAACATGCAGGCACACACACGTGCAAGCAAACACACACACAAACGCATACACACAAACACACACAACCATATGCAGACACACAAACCTTTGCACAGACGGTCAGACACACTAACACACAATATCACAAGGAATAGAATACCACCGGTTTTTTGGAACATTGATTGGTTTATCACCGGCCATTTCACAATGACGCAGTCTAGTTTTAGTGTTCTGTTTCTCTTTAACTGAACTTAAAGGGGTTTAAATCCTGATTGCAGTGTCACAATCAGCTCTGGTCTAATGTGAGAGTGCTGCTTTAGACGCATGCTTTGACAGATTGTACATTATGGTGTGTTTACTGTGTGTTCAACCAAACATGTTTAACAAGGTCACCACAAGTAGAGTTATACTGACGATGATAAACTCCATCTTCCAGAACGTCCCCATTTACATGTATTCTGACCCTCTCCTCTCCCTGTAGGCACGATGTCTCAGTACAGTGGGGGCAGTTCCATGACCAGGAGGGAGGTGTTCCAGGTGCCCACTGAAGTCAGCTCGCATACCAACGTGTCCCGCACCATGTTCACCGAGCCCTACTTCGGCGGTACGCTACCACAGCATTCAAACGCATTCAAATAAACACAGAGAAAGACTGTCGGAACAACGCTAGGGCCACACACCCCCTAGGTGGCTTTACTCGGCTCTTCCAGAGACAAGGCAACCGGATGGGGGTGTTGAAAGACAGTTTATTTGAAGGTTTGCAGACGATGATACACTAGCGAGTGCTCCTTGTTGCCATGCATCTCTTGAACCAGCCATCGTCCGCGCGCGCTCCACGACTGCATTCAGAGCTCCGAACACACGTTTACCAAATGCGACATGTATTGAAACCACATGAAACACTAAAGAATATTGAAGAATAGATCAAATAAGATAAACACAAAAAAATGTGAATAATGCAATATTATAAAATTGATTCATAATAAAAAAGTTGAATAATTAATTATAATTAAAATGATTAAATCAAACAGTCAACTGAAAATGAGAGACATTTCAAATTGATATAAAATAAAATATGAAAGGCGTGGTAATCATTTGGAGCCGAGAGGTTTATTAACTTGTGAGTAAGCGAGTTAAGCGATTAAGTACTGATTAAGGGAGTGATTATGTGAGGTGAGCGATTGAACGCACGCACACACACACACGCACACACACACACACACACACACACTCTAACGTGCGGCTGCGGCGCTCCACAGAGGACGGCGGCGGCATGATGATGACCACGCAGCACATGGAGACGAGTGGCGTGATGACCACCGGCATGGTGACCCGCCAGGTCACCCAGGGGATGGTGCAGAAGAGCATGGTGGGCGGCACCACCATCACTAAGAAGGTGGAGCGCTTCTACGAATCCTAAGGACCCACCCGACGGTACCGCCGCCACCAGCTCTCCCCCCCCCCCCCGACGCCCCCGAGTTCCATTAATACCCGGCCGCCATCTTGGTTCTTCTCGACCAAAGATTTTCGAATCACCAAGCCGCCATTTTGTTTTTATCCTCGTTATTATGTTGACAAAGCATTTAGATGTACGCGTTTTAGTTCTTTTTAAGGCAACATTGTTTAGTTTCGTTTTTGTGTTAGGTGAACCTCTGTTACAACCCCTCTAGCGCTTTTAGGTTTCTTTTTTACAAAGTTAAAATACATTTTGATGCTCCCAGCCCATTCTGTTGCGTTCAAGTTTTGCGTTGAGTGATGCGTTCAAGTCCGCTCCGCATCGATGCCTGCCAAGGGATTATAAGGCTTTAAATGAGGACAGCCAATGATAATCTGTACAGTTGTTCCAAAATCCAAAGTGACCTTATCTCCCCCCTGCTTCCCTCCCCCTGTCTCACATCCCCAGCCTGTCATTTGAGATTGATACATGGCTCTGCACTAGATGGCTAAATGGGATTACCACCGGTACCAATACCTTAATCTTCCTTGTGCTTAACATGATAATTAATCAGGAAGAGAGGGGGGTGATTTTTCTAAGAATTCTAGTGCTAATTTTACAGACGGTTAGCTTAACTGTGTGCAAGATGCATTTCGATTTGACTATTGTTGTAATTTTTTTTGGATGTATATACAGAACTAGCCAGACTTGATGGTTAAATGTGGACCCTGCCGTGCCAATGAAGGCAAACTGAGGATTTCATTATGGTGTTATGTTACCCATTATTGCTTCAAAGTACACAACACTTTGTGTTTAACGTACCAGAATTGTACATCTTTTCGCAGTAGTATCATACGTACTCGTGGGCACAATTCTTTAAAGGTTATACTCATTAAAAGATAAAAGGGGTTTTCATTGCTCAAGATGTGTTTTGTAATGAGCTGTATATTCTTACAAGGATAGCAATATTTTTTCCATTAGAGTTGCTTTTGAAAGATGAGATCATGATATTTTTAAGAACTAGCATTTTCAGGCATTAAGATTGTGTTTACGTTTTAATTTGACGTTATTATATGAGGGAACAACTTTTGTATTTGCACCAAGAAAAAAAACGTACCATAGTATTCCTGCACTTCAGATAAACTCGTACGAGTTGCTTCATTATAACAGCAAAAACCTTTTTGCTTTGTTTGTATTTTTGTATCTGGGTATATCCACTTTAATGCACTTAATAAAGATTCTAAGTAAACGTCTAACAATGTCCAACAGTAACTTGTGACCATGTGAGACAAAGGTCAATCATGGAGTCTGCCATTTTGTCTTTTATTATCGTTTGGATGAGGGGTCGGGCCTTGGCCATCACAAGATAATGCACAGATGAGTTTCAGCAGAATTAAACGTGTCAAAAAACAGAAACGAAAACGCCAATGCACTACAGAAATGACTGCGACAAGCTGGAGAGAGAGAGGAAGAGAAGGAGAGACTGCCGTCCGTTGACATGCACAGCCTAGGCTCTACGTTAGCACTCTACTGCGTCAAGGTCCTCCGAGACGCGTCTTCATGCTTCGTGGACACGCGGCCAAGTTTACCGAGTTCTCGGTTCTGAATGTTAAACGGTGTCAAAAATAGATATATTTTCAGAGATAGAGATGTGTCCTTCATCCTTGCTCAATACAGTTTAGTACGGGGTCGAAGGTCAACGGGATGTCAGGTGCTTTTCCTACCCTAAGTCTCAAAAAGGCCACCCTGCAGGCGAAGCGTGATGCGCTTCAAGCCCAGGAAAATCAATCGAAATCAAAAACGGAAATTTCATCCCGTGTCTCATCAAACTCATCATTGTGCCAGCAATGAGCCAGAAAAACAACAACAATCATAACAGTAGCCATAACAACTCAGGGAAAAGCATAACAACGCGACCGGGGTTGCCGCCGGGGTGGGGGGTTAGTTCCACAGGCAGGGCCCGGGACAGAGGCAGGGGCCCCTGGCGTTGGCGGGCCGGATCACCAGGTCCTTTATGGCCTCCACCGTGCCGAACACGGGGGTGAGCTCCTCGGTGAACCTCTGGTTGTACGTGTACAGGTGCGCACGCCGCTGGGCGTCGTAGAAGGACAGCTGGCCCTGCTCGTAGTCCAGGTACACGCCCACCCGGCGGGGCGCCAGGCCGGGGGCCAGGGGCGTGGCCGGCACCGTCAGCGCCTTCAGCTCGCTGCCGCGCTCCAGCCGCAGCGTCAGGTAGCCCGAGTCGGCGTTGAGCGAGCGGTAGCCCTTGCGCGGCGCCCGGGCCTTGGCCACGCCCAGGCGCCAGTCGCGGTCGCCCACCTCCACCTCCCAGTAGTGGCGCCCGGAGGCGTAGCCGCGCCGCGCGGCGGCGCAGCGCCAGCCGTCGAAGCGGCGGGCGCTGCAGGGGGCGTCGCCTCCCTCCACGCCGCAGCGCATGCGCTTGGCGTCGTCGGAGATCAGCAGGTCGCCGTTGGCCGTGTCGGGGTCCAGGAGGACGTCCTCTGTAGGGGGGGTGAGTGATTGAGTGAGTGAGTGAGTGAGTGAGTGAGTGTGTGTGTATTTGGGTGAGTGAGTGAGTGTGAGTGAGTGAGTGAGTGAGTGAGTGAGTGAGTGAGTGAGTGAGTGGGTGAGTGAGTGTGTGTGTGTGTGTATTTGGGTGAGTGTGTGTGTATTTGGGTGAGTGAGTGAGTGTGAGTGAGTGAGTGAGTGAGTGAGTGAGTGAGAGAAGAGGTTGGGGAACACCAATTATTGGGAATAACATTAGAAAACAAAAATAATATTAGAAAACATTGATGCAGGGTTAGTTGTTTGAGTACAATGCGTCCCTCTCTGTCGTTATGTTCCACCAACTAAGCGATAAACAACAACACAAAGATTGGATTTACCTGCCGCCTCGCAGATCCAATTCCACACTGAAAAACAATACAGAAGGGATATATGAGTGTACGACAATAAACGACGCACACTTTTCTGCACTCAATTGCTTCACACGATGTTAAATTCCTGTCCGACACTTACCGCTGTGTGGGATGTATCGAGCAGCATCTGAGGGGAGGAGACACAGGGTTACTTAAGGCTTGGAGACAGATGGACATCGGGCAGACACAGCACCTTCTCCCCTGTCAACACATCTCTTCCGGGCCACTATCAGCAGCCTGGGATTTGTGCTCAATGCCAGTTAGCTTTAGCTGGAATGACTCAGCAATTTAAATGTTCCATTAAAGTGTACTACATAAATAACACAACCAATTCGGGCTCTTGAAGAGGGTTATTGATCAACACTTGATCAATGATTGTGTGTGACCGGCGATCCACATTAAAACGTGTGATTCATGTTGGGACCGGACCCTACTGTAGCTGAGCATTCATCTGGGATCCAGCTTAATTCAACGCCAGAACAGAACCTCTGTGGGAGTCGGCACAGAGTCTGGGCCAGAAACCAGAAACTGGAAGGGATGCGGTTATGCCTTGTGTCCTGTTTGGTTACGGTGCCACTCACTCATTTGCAAGAGTGGGTGAAGCAGCAGAGAATGATTTTAATAAGTGTATGTCTACAGTGACCAGGCACTTTAATATAGTGAAGCACTGATGGCCGAGATTTGGTCCAGCAATGAAGCGCTGGCAGAGCCCGCCTCCAGCAACGTGATTGGTTTAAACAATTAAGAAAGAGTTTGAGATCGTCTGCTGTTAGATTTTAGACATTAATCTAAGTCAGATCTGTGAGACTAGTCAGATGTGTGCAGGGATGCTGTGTGCGTGTGTGTGTGTGTGTGTGTGTGTGTGTGTGTGTGTGTGTGTGTGTGTGTGTGTGTGTGTGTGTGTGTGTGTGTGTGTGTGTGTTTGTTTGTGGGTCCCGGCTGTCTGTCAAATGCTAGTCAAACAGTTTCCTTGTGAACTTTGCTCACCGATCCTCTGGGTTCGCTGCTTCCTCACCAGCCACTGTTTGGTAACGTCCTCCTGTGGACACACACATGCAAAACACACACACATGCAGAACGCACATACACACAGAACGCACACATACAGGACCCACATATATATACACACAGGCACACACGCAGAGCACACAAACAGAACACACACACACACACCCACACACACACACACACACACACACACACACACACACACACACACAAGCACATGCAGATACACAAACATTTGCACAGTGAGTCAGACACACACAAACAAACACAGACACACAAGGAATAGAATACCACTGTGAGTTGAGAGTTTCAATCGATTTTCAACTTTCCCAATTATTTTTGATAGATGAAAGCACCAGACCTTTTCAGGACTCTGGGCGTTGAGCAAGGCCAGCATGATGAGCTCCATGGCTGGGAGCAGGTTAGGCAGACGGCCCCTCTTCCACTGGAACTCCAGGTCATCCAGCATCATCAGCACAGGCTCCCCCGGCCAGATAGACGCCTGGAGGGGGGAGGGGGGGAGAGAGAGAGAGAGAGAGAGAGAGAGAGAGAGAGAGAGAGAGAGAGAGAGAGAGAGAGAGAGAGAGAGAGAGAGAGAGAGAGAGAGAGAGAGAGAGAGAGAGAGAGAGAGAGAGAGAGAGAGAGAGAGAGAGAGAGAGAAGATAGGGTCTGTATTATGTGTGCGTGCGCGTGTATGTATGCGTGTGTGCGCGTTTGAGCGTGTGTGTTAGACTTTAACATCAACAACAAGCGGCCCCACCTCCGGCCGGCTCCTGATGTCCAGCACCCAGTCCAGGATGACTCTCTTGTGGGGCGCCATTTCGTACTCCCCCCCAGCCTCCAGCATGCACAGCAGGTGGCCTTTCCAGTCCCTCTTCTCCGTCCTCTCGGCCTGGCTCTCCGTCTGGATCAGCCGGGGCTGCACGCCGCCCAGCGAAAGGGCAAGCCATGATGTGTTCAGTGAACGGTTGATGATGCCAATGACACAGGTTATTGTCTGCCAGGAATATGGTTGGGCAGCGCCGTGTTTTCATTGGCCCTGAGTCATGCCAATTATTAGTGAATTAACATGGGTTAATGTGGGTTGAACTCTTTTTGACACCCTGAAAAAAAAGAGTAACGTCCTCCTGTGGACGTTACTCAATAGAAGAAGTTAGCACAATTTGCAGGACATTGGATTTTACAGATCGCTGCTGCAATGTAACGAGGAAAACATATCTACTTAATTATCTTACTGAAATGTTGTCCACTGCTCTCTTAATGCAAGACACACTGTACGTGTATGTATACTTTCACACATGTTGCAGGAGTTTAACCTTAGAGATCAGTGGATTCAAATCAATCGAAAGAAATCCAACGCATTTCCCTGCAAGCGTTTTGAGAGCTGATGCAGATCAGCAGTGAAGCACCCCAGGGTGTCATACTGTCATACCTGCACCCTCTTCTCGATCACGGCGGCCCACTCCACGATGAAGTCCCGACACACGCTGGCAGGCCAGCTGTCCTCAAAGGTCCAGATGTGGCTGAGGACGTGGGATCTCTAGGGTGACGGAGGCAGAAGACATTAAAGGTACAGCATTACATTTACATTGAGGGCATTTTGCAGACGCTTTTATCCAAAGCGACTTACAATAAGTACATTTGTCAGGAGAAAGAGAAACAACAATATATATTGCTGTCAGAACAGTAAGGATGTTCATAGAAATGTGCTTCAACACTTACAATCGCTGGGTTAACCCAATCCCTATTTACAACACTAAAAGCTAGGCTGATAAGATAAGGGCATAAATTAAGTGCGACGACATACAACAAACAATAAGTGCGTAAGAGGGGTGATTTTAGGAGAGTTAGGGAGGAGAATGGTTGGTGGGGGGGTAAGGGGGGGAGGCTATGCAGAGTCCAGGAGAACTCTGAACAAGGGAGTCTTGAGTCCCTTGCGGAAGCTGGTGAGCGACTCTGCGGTCCTGACGTCGGCAGGGACACCGTTCCACCAATGCAGTGCCATAACAGAGAAGGGTTGTGAATTTTGTTGTTTGACCTTTGGTCGTGGGTTCATGAGGGCTTCCTGCAGGGAAACCTTTGCCCGGAGGACATCAGAGCTCTGAGTTACGCAGGCACGAGTCTCTCCCGACACGCGCACGTCCTCCGTACCGGAGCCGTACCCTATCCGGCTACCCTTGTATCTTCAGAAGGCAGAACGGGGGCGGAGGGATATTCCCCTTCTGCGATTGAATGAGGCAATCCTATTTTCGATGCGTTTTTAGTGGAAGTGGTCCCATGGGAACGCTGAATACAGCATGACCTTGGAATACTCTGCAGTGGATGAGGTGTGTGTTAGAGAGAGAGTGTGGGGGATGAGGTGTGTGTTAGAGAGAGAGTGTGTGGGATGAGGTGTGTGTTAGAGCGAGTGTGATGGATGAAGTGTGTTTTAAGAGAGAGAGTGTGGTGGTTGAGGTGTGTTTTAGAGAGAGAGTGCGGTGGATGAAGTGTGTTTTAGAGAGAGAGTGCGTTTATGCGTTGAGTCTACCTGGCACATTTTATTCAGCTCCCGAGCCAGTTCCATGATAAACAGCTGACTTTCCACCAGAGGTTCCTTCTTGTCATTCCGGACTCTCTTCCGAGTTTCCTAGGACAAGGAATAAGAAACAACACACCTTTAGTGAGGAAATTATTTGACAACTTTAGCCTCATGGCAGGGAGAAGTTGATTATGGCTTGGTCACGATAGAACCTATTTATACACTCTGTGGATACTGTCTACTATGGTACCTTGAGGCGAATCTTCAGCTTTTTAGCGGGTTCAACGAGGAACTGCAGGCAGTCCTTCATCATGCTGTGAGAGAGAGAGAGAGAGAGAGAGAGAGAGAGAGAGAGAGAGAGAGAGAGAGAGAGAGAGAGAGAGAGAGAGAGAGAGAGAGAGAGAGAGAGAGAGAGAGAGAGAGAGAGAGAGAGAGAGAGAGAGAGAGAGTTAGTTATCTAAGAGGGATCACGTTATCTAATTGAATCCTCTGATGTCTCCGCCAATGATGTGAAAGTTTCCCTATGAGGATCCTGGACACACATTGAGTATCTGACGATGCTTAACAGGAGCTATCTGTGTGTCTTCCCTGGATCAAGCGACATTAAACAGAATGTCTGAGATATAAAGATGGAGTGAAAAAGAGGCTGACCGTAGTACTCCAGTACCAGGCTTTGTGTGTGTGCTGCTGGCACTGTGTGTGTGTGTGTGTGTGTGTGTGTGTGTGTGTGTGTGTGTGTGTGTGTGTGTGTGTGTGTGTGTGTGTGTGTGTGTGTGTGTGTGTGTGTGTGTGTGTGTGTGTGTGTGTGTGTGTGTGTGTGTCGGTATGTGTGTGTCGGTGTGTGTGTCGGTGTGTCTGTGTGTGTGTGTGTGTGTGTGTGTGTGTGTGTGTGTGTGTGTGTGTGTGTGTGTGTGTGTGTGTGTGTGTGTGTGTGTGTGTGTGTGTGTGTGTGTGTCAGTGTCAGATGGTGAGCTGTAGTGCTGCAGCTGAGTGGACACCAGCCTCCTGCAGTCCAAAGTGATGAGAGGGCACAAAGCACTTGATTTATTAGACCACATTTAGGAGCATGGGTCTGTGTGTGTGTAGGTGTGTGTGTGTGTGTGTCGGTGTCGGTGTGTGTGTGTGTGTGTGTGTGTGTGTGTGTGTGTGATGGAGCTCCTGTCTCTGGTTGAGTGCTCTTCTGTGTTTGTTTGTGTTTGTTTGTGTGCGTGCATGCGTGCGTACGTGCGTGCTTGGGCGTGCGTGTGTGTGTGCGCGTGGTTGTGACTTCGCTCTGTGGGGGGTAAGTCAAATCAAAACTGGGAGATGGAGAGAGAGGACGAAGTGAGAGATGGAGGGAGGGACGTTTGAGACTTGATCGCGGCAGAAAGGCTGCACTGACGGAACTGCAGAACTTTTTATGGGTTTCCATAATCCCCCAGCGGGCCACCGGGTCCGACGGCGGAGACGCAGAGTCCGAAAGTGCACGGTCACCCTAAAGCTCACGAGATCCAGGGGCGATCTGAACAGAGAAAGTACCACTTTTTCAAAGCGCTTCGAGTGAGTCGCAAACCTACATTGTGTGTGTGTTTGTGTGCGTGTTTGTGTGTGAGTGTGTGTGTGTGTGTGTGTGTGTGTGTGTGTGTGTGTGTGTGTGTGTGTGTGTGTGTGTGTGTGTGTAACATTTCTGTAGACTCAGCAGCAACCCCCCGCTCCTAAACGTTAATGCAGAGAAGGGATGTGATGTTGTCATGGAGACGTTGGAGGTTACGGAGGAGGAGAATTTGGATGATAACGAACACTGCAAAGGCACACCGATAAAAGATGGGGGCGTTCTACGGCAACGACTGACATCGATTTGCGACAAAAGTGAAGCAGATATAAAAATTAAATACTAAAATAATAAATTATACAATTAGTGTTTAAACGTGGATTCCCCCTAAGAATGAATAAGCGTATAACACGGCTCATTGGCTACACCTCCAATGCATCAATAAATATTAATAGTAACAAAAAACGCAGTATGTCAATGACATTGATCGCAGCCAAAATAAGTTAGTTTTTTCAGTGAAAGCTAACTGGGGATAAACTCGATGTCTTAAGGCCAATGCTACTCACACGTGTGTGCAAAGTAGTGCTTTGAAGAGATTAGAGGAGATCCAGGATTAGCTGCACACGGGGACTGGTAGTGTGTTACTGTGTTTCTATACTCGGAGTCCAACAACCTCCGCCTGAAAGTGACAACAAAAACAAAAAGTGCTGCAGCCAAGCAAAGCGCAGACGCAACGTTAGTCAAATCTGTTATCTTGTTTGAATGGTCACACGTTTAAGTTTTAATTATTGTTAATTATGTATAGCGACTGGACCAAAATGTTTCCGTGTCAGTGGAAGTAATCGCACATGACTAACCACAAAGTGAACGCAGTATACTATCATTCCATATTAATGCACTGATCCATTAGCGCTCTAAGGACAGTATGCAGCCTACCCGCAAATAAATACAAATCAATACAAAATACAAAACGAGTTCATAACCAATACAGTAGTCTCCAGAAACAGTGGAAATGTGAGCTTACCTTTATTTCAAGGTATTCCTTATGTAACAAACCAAATGTTTTTTCAGAGCTGATTTAGTGCCGACCGCTGCCGCCCACAACTCCCACGTTCAGCATCGCTATGGGTCGGACACGCTGCTTCTGCGTCAAATCAAGTGATGGTCGCAGCTCGGCTCCGTCTCTCCTCCGCGGATCAGAGCCGGCGGCGTTCTGCCGGGTGGGCGGAGTCACGGAGGACTCATTAGCATATGCAAAGTTGTAGACGCGCACCTGCAACTAAAAGTAACGGCGAGTTGGATTGGCTCTTCACGAATGAGAAATACGGCTTGAGGTATATTCAGTTGATTTGAAATCTATGGCAGTAATAAATGCCACATCAATTGTCGTGCAAATGGTGCAAATACAAATTATTGAATATATCGTTTTTTTATATTACATTATTTTATTATTTTATTGAGTAGTCTATATTGTTGTGTAGTGTGTCTATATTATTTAATAAATATGATACTGGTATGTTCCTTGATAAAGATTTCAGGCTCAGCCTTTAAATATTAACGAACAATACACCTAATGCCATTCTATTAATAATGCAAAGTATCATCATCATTTCTGATTATTGGGATTAATACAAAAAAATAGTGACATCCAATTATGAAAAGACCCTTGAAATAAAAAACAGACTTGATTTCAAATTGATTTATTCAGATCTCCTTTGTTTACAAAAGCTCTTCTTTAGTTCTTCCCTAATTAATTTCTAGAACCTAACATTTCTAGAACGCTCCAAACAATAACAAACCAAAATTAGCCGCGAGTGGGTCGGCCATCCCCAAAACCTATCCTCTAAAAGCACCGGACCTTTCCTCCTCTCGTCGAAAAATCATCAAAGAATTATGAAAACAATCGTCAAACAATGGTCAAAGAACTGTTTAACAATCGTCAGACAAACGTCAGACAACCGTCCAACAATCGTCCAACAATCGTCCAACAATCGGTTGTCGGACGATCGCCAAACAATCGCCAAACAACCGTCCAACAACCGCCAAACAACCGTCCAACAACCGCCCAACATCGTCAAACAATCCCAATTTCCCCCCGCCGCTCCTGTTCACGCGTGCACCAGCCTCTTGTGTCTCTTCAGGCCGTGCAGGCTGGAGAAGGCCTTGGGGCAGGCCGGGCACGGGTAGGGACGCTCGCCCGTGTGCGTGCGCATGTGCAGCGTCAGGAAGCACGACTGCACGAAGCCCTTCAGGCACACCTTGCACCTGAACGGCCGCTCCCCCGTGTGGTAGCGGCCGTGCACCTTGCGCTCCGACGCCGAGCGGAAGCACTTGTCGCAGTCGTCGCACTTGTACGGCTTCTCCCCGGTGTGGATCAGCATGTGGCGCACCAGGGCGTCCTTCCCCGAGAACCCCTTCCCGCAGTGGGAGCACGGGTGGCCCAGCCCCATGTGGTAGAAGTCCACGTGGCGCATGAGGCAGCGCCGCGCCGTGAAGCTCTTGCTGCAGTGGGTGCACACGAAGCCGGGCGGCCGCGCCTTCTCCGCCGGGTCCTGGCTCGGCCGGTGCTCGCGCTGCACGTGGCGCGTCAGCGTGACGTTGTGGCGGAACTTCTTGCCGCACTCCCAGCACAGGAAGGGGTAGGCTTTGGTGTGCTTCTTCTGGTGCTCCTGCAGGTCCGAGTAGGAGCGGAAGCGCTTGGGGCAGTGCGGGCACTGGAAGGGCTGGTGGCCCGTGTGCTTCCACTCGTGGCGGATCAGCCGCTTCAGGCTGCCGCAGCCGGCGCCGCAGTGGCCGCAGTCGTAGGGCAGGCGGGGGCTGTGCGCGTCCACGTAGTGCTTGTGCAGCTCCTTGAACACGCGGAAGTTGTCGGCGCACAGGTTGCACTGGAAGGGCGTGTGCGACACCTTGTGCATGGCCAGCGCCTCGGCGTCGCGCACCAGCTTGGCGCACACGTCGCAGTACAGCGGGTTGTGCGTGTGCTTGTGCGAGTCCAGCGTCGACTTGTAGCGGAAGGCCTTGCCGCACTCGTCGCAGGGGAAGCAGCGCTTGGCGTTGCCGCCGCCGGGCCCCTCGGGGTCCACCTGCTGCCCGCTGTAGCAGATGTTTCTCAGGTGGCAGCGGAACGTCTGCTTGCACTTGAACTTCACGCTGCAGTTGGGGCAGGAGAACACGGCGCCCTGGCAGCCCCCAGGGCTGACGGGGGCCTGCTCCTGGTTTTCCCCGTCGGCGGACGGCTCTTTCCCCAGGGCGCCTTCCTCCTCCTCTTCCTTCAACGCCGTGCCCGGCCTGTCCTTGGAGGGGCTCCGGTTCGTACACTTGTGCCGGAGCAGCGACGCGGCTCTCCGGTACTCCTTGTTGCAGGCCGTACAATGAAAGGCGGATTTCTCGGTGGTTCCGTTCGCGCGTCGTTGTTGCGGCGGCAGGTAGTCGGTTTTATCGACCGCGTCGCTTTCCGTCGGCGTTTGGCCGCCCCTCCGCCGCTCCTCCAGATACATCTTCATCTTGAGGCCGCGGTTGCGTCTCACCGGCCGCGTCGGCGAGCCCCCCTTGGCGTTGAGCCTCTGCAGCAGCACGAAGCACTCCAGCGTGGACGACTTAAGACAGTCGTCGAGCGGAACGTCGGCCTCAATTTCCGCTTCCACTTCCTGACACTGCCCCTCCTCCGTCTCCGCCTCCATCTCCACCGTGACCTCTGCCGGGACTGCCGCCGCCACGTCGAGGCCGGGCGCGACCTCGACCGCCAGCCCCGTCGCTGTCTCCTCCGCGCCCAGAGCGAACCACTGCTCTCCAACCGCCGGCGCCACCTCGTTCCCGCTCTCCCCGATGTAGATGTCCGTCCCGCCCGTCCCCTCCGTCTCCACCACCTCCACCCCCAGACCGGCGTCCACCGTGTAGACCAGGGCCCCCTCGGCCATCGGCCCCGTCAGCTCAGCGGCGACCGCCAGCCGCCCCGCGGGGGGGAGGAACAGTGCGGGCAGAATACACGTGTCGCTGGAGGAGTCTGGAATCGCAGTGGGAACATGTTACCGGTTTGTGTGTATAAATCATATACGTCTCACACACACACACGCGCAGACGCACACACAACCATCACCAGGTCAGCCCTTCTACTCTTCAGTCATCAACGACTTTGTGAACACTCACCGCCGTCCTCCAGCACATTGACATCTTTTTGGCTTTCCAGCAAGGGTTTGAGCTCCTGCAGATGAAACACAGACTCCATGCTGTCCTGAAGAACCGATGAGGAATCAGCGAGCAGGGATGCAACCTTAGCAGGGGAGAAAGGTGTAGGCGTTGAAAGGTGTCTATAACAATCTCCTGAATGGGGTCCAGGGACTATTATGAAGTGCAAACAGCTATACATTGTGTGTGACAGTGTACAGTGAATTTAATATAAAGCTAATATCCTGGATCCTTGAGAAATTACTTTATGAATTTCATTATATAACTGACTGTTTTGACTCAATTCTAAATGTTTAGCTATTAGTACATGTCGTTGTGCTTGTGTTGACATTGTCGTCAGCCTACCTGTTGTACCGTTTGGACGGGAAGCAGTTCCTCCAGTCTGGAGAGGAACTGCCACATCAGTGTTTGTATCGCTTTGTCATACATTGGGCCAAATTCCTCTGGGAAAACATCCTGAGGAAAATCCATTAATAGAAATGTGAAGAGATGAGATACCAGTATTGATTTAGTGACTTCACAGACATACATTTGTGACCAACCAGAGAAAACCCCAAAAGGTTAATTTCGTTATTAAAAATAAAAATAAGAATCACATTCATTGAGAGGTTTCTATTTACAAAATTTTAAGAAGAAATGGTGATAATGCTAATCTGAAATCAACATGCTTCTCAACACTGACCTTGAAAAACCTATCTCGCTCAGCAGAATCTCTGAGGAGACTTTGCACAAGACCCAGGAAATGGGAATCGGATATTTCCACACCCGCATTATGAACCTATGATAACACAGGATTAAGAAGGTGTCACTGAAGTGTAGCCGGGTACTTCTGGTACTTCAGCTCCTCATTGCAACAACGACAAAACCAAAAAAAGTTATAAACACTTTCAATTCATGAAGGAACAAAGACGTCAATAAAGGCTCACCTCTACATCCCACATGGACAGAAGATGCTGCATCCGGTCTAGATGGGGCTGAATGACCTTAGCGTCTGAAGTTTCCTCCGAGCGACAAAGCTCCAGAATCAGCTGCGGTAAGAGGAGCAGAATTTGCAATCATTCAAACACCTGCAGATCATTTCTACAATGGGTCGAAATGAGCATTAGTATATGCTACACCTGAACCTCCTAAGATATTTGGCAATATACCATGATTGAGATCTCAAACTCGGGATATTGTTTTCGTCACAAAATATCGTCTCGTCACGCTAATAAAAACTAATTAACCGCTAATAAAAATAAAAAAATCCCGGCAAAAACTGTTATCTTGTTTATTTTTGGAGTGTTCACGTGTATTATATACTAAAACAATTATTCACCTCAGGCCCCGTGAATAGTGGGGAATAGTGGGGAGTTCATGTGCTATTCCCCACTATTCACTTTCACTTTGATAATTGTTTTATCATCCGTCTTGCTTTATTCCAGGTGTTACCAATTTAGACTTAGTCCTTTGAGTGCAAATAAATAGTAAATGTTAATCCTTAGCATCAATCATTTACATCGTTCTAGAAAATAAAAGTTCAAGACCAGTGGCGACCGCCCCCCCCTCGTGCCTCCATGGTTGAAAAAGCGCCCTCAAGAGTGGCGAATACGAGAGAAAGTGCCTTATTGGCTGCCTTTTACATGTGAAAAAAATGATTGGGTGCCCCTTCATACAATAAATTATGACGATGTGCCCTCTAGAGCAAGAATGTGCCCTTTTTTTTTTCGCCCCTGCCCTTCAAACACTCTGAGTCCGCCACTGTTCAAGACCCAAAAAGCCTGAGACTAAAGTATGTTCCTCACCCGTGCTCGCAGGCCGAAGATCAGTTCGGCCCTCTGTCTGGCCTTCAGGAGGTGGGGCACCATATCAGTGACCATGTAAACAAACTCCTCCAGCATCCCATAATCCAGCACCGCCTTCTGCTTCACTGTCTGCCAGACGGCCGCCGAGATCAGTCGGATCGGCGGAACCAGCAGACGCAGACAGGAGAGGGAGAGAGGCGCTCCTGGAAACACAAGATGGACATGGCACATAGACCAGTCACATAAGGTTAACATTTGGGGATGACCGTGGTTACTTGTGAACATGGAGGAACTTTACATGTGAACTTGCATGGACTTTACATGTGAACTTGTAGGGACTATACACGTGAACATGGATGAACTTGACATGTGAACATGTAGGAAACACGTAACATGTAGGAAATCCTAAACAGGTTAGTCTCATGTTTTCATCATGTTTCCACAGAGAACTTCACGTAATAACACGCAGGAGGTTTTCAAAGGAACGTGTATTCAAACACAAACGTGTTAAATCCTGCGGAAACTACCCGTTATGAGCTATAAAGACGCATGGATTGCACCTCAAACACCGTCTAGTACATTAAAGTGATTATCAAGTAAGATTCAGGTCAGAGTCCAGTTAATGAAGTTTGTCTGTTGCCCGCAATCGCATTACAACACACTCATCTGTTCAGTTCACGATGTGTATTTCCTTACTCACCATTGACTTCAGAAATATATTCTTCCATTGTATGCGGCCCCAGATATCACATTGCAATAAGCTAATATAATCGTTCAAAGGTAAATAATTCCGGGGAGGTTGTGATAGTTATATTGATGTTGTCACAGGAAAAGCTGTCCCGGGCGGCTGGTCCGTCAGCTATTGTTGACCCGCGAAACAAGGTGACGTTAGATTAGTTCCCACCGTAGAGTTTCGATATTGGTGGCTAGTGTTATTATCGTCGTTATAGTCGTGATAATGTATGGCTCACATGAGCGATAAATACAAATCCTTAATGTTATGTTTATATTATTTGGCTAGTTAAAAATAAGGTATTCTCAATCTGTAAATATACATATACATTTTCCTGCTAATTTGAATAAGAAAATGTTGATATTTATGAAGTCTCCTAATACATCTCCTAATTATTCTTACTAGAGTCTCCGCACGCGCAGTGCGCATACTCAACCTCTAGTTGTATTTAAACCCATAGCTATAATGTGGAAACACCGGTCGATAATGTAACAAATTTCTGACCGCATAATATAATATTATTTTATTTACGTCTAACATTTTGGTTCAGCTATTACGTAATGAAGCAAGAATAATATTTTTCTCTTTACGTTATGGCATAATAATTTGTCCATAACAAAATGTCCTCCGCATTTTCGCAGCATTTGTATATCAGGAGATTCAACCCTGAGGGTGATTCACACTTGATGCTTTACGTGTATATGCGGACATCGATGACGTTCAGACATCAGTAAAATCAGGGGCTTAAGGGGGATGAGCATGCAAGGTGCGGTATATGACGTAATTTTGCATATAACAAACACTGGGACAAATTAAGTTGATTTCTGAGTTTAACTGAGAAAACAGGGAGTATAATCTTCGGCTAATTGTCAATGATAATAATAAAAAAAAACTTTTCTATATACGCGTGCAGCTGTGAACTCATGTATTGTAATTTATTGTATGATGTGTACTTTTAGGGTTATGATAAGACCTATATTTTAGCGTTCACAACGAATGACTCAGAAAAGCAGTGCCAACATTTAAATATTTTTTAACCATTCAGCGAACAAAAGGCAACAGGCTGAATATCATTCAGGTGGCGACTCAATGACATGCAAATACAGACTGAAGTGTCATCAACACGCGACTGGCACGCGACATGGCAACTACTATAGGGGGATCATTTGTTTATCAACACGGCGGATGCCCGCGCAGAATGATCGGAAATTTTTTTTTTTGCTATGTTGCCATGTTTATCTCGCCATGGTTATCTCTGTGTGGTTAATTTGAAGTTGCGGTGTTATTTAACGATTTTGGAAGCTTACTGTTACATTAAACTGTAATCAGAAAACGTGGTTATATGCTATAGACCCTATAGTATCTGTGGTATAAAGGCTGGGACAAATTTCAAATTATAAATATATACACTTTATGTTGAAAGTATGCCGTTGCGATTCCCATTGCAACGAATGGCGCGGTGGTTATTCTTCAAAACAAGAGCTGGTAAATTGTGAAAAATGAATTACTTTAATCAGACAACGCGGTTATATGCTATAGACCCCAGAGTATCTGTGGTATAAAGGCTGGGACGAATTTCGAATTATAACTAGAAAATGCATTTCCTGCAGAAAATGCGGCGAGTGCTGTAGCACAAAGTGAGGTTGAAAATATTTTTTAATAAAGCCACATAAGATGCAAGTTGTATTCAATACATTTTATGTTTTGTCTGTACGGCTTCTCTTTTGTTTGTCTGTTTGATCAATTTGGCCTTATTTTTTTTTTATTGGAAATAGTTTTGTGTCTGGTGCATGTTCAACAAGGCTAACGGAGGTTCTCCGTGGCCGTGCAGACAGAAACAGCCGTGTCCACGGTCAGGGTACATTCACGTCCACGGTCAGGGTAGACGCATGTTAGTTTTTCTCTATCGGAGAAGCTCTCAAACACTGATTTCTTATTGTTATTATTATTCTTAATTTTCTTCTGCCACTCGGCAGGCAGCTCGTGTTGACATCGTACCGCGAGTTGCGTTATTGAACGCCGGTTTAAGGTCAGTAAATCACAGACTGAGCACGGTAAGCTACTATCGGCGCTCTAGACTGCGACCATTTTGATCGCACATGTGACGTGAATTTTTACCCGGTTACACTGGTGCGGGTGCATGATCATTACAGTTTTTTTCCTGTTCATGTCAGCCCTATTTAACTGGCGCCCCGCGTATGTAATAAATAGGCTTGTTCCTGACCGTAGTGGCCGACACCGACTGCAATCAGAAAGTGTGAGTTACACACACACGCACACGCACAGAGAGTGAGCAGCGGAGCTTCTGCCGGAGATCAGTTTAAACGGGAATAGAATTGAACATGATGATATGAAGTCATGGAGAAAATTCTTAATGTTCATTAACAATATGTCTTCATATTTATTTATAATAGAAATCAGCCAGAAAGGAGGTTTCCATTTCGTTTTAGGTCTCGTTGCCGTGAGCCGCGCGAGTGAAAAAATAAATGATCTGAGGTGCTTCACAGTATAAAGTCAGTAAAAAGTTAAACTTAATAAAGTATGCTCTCCATCTCTCAGTCTTCATTGCACATCTGAAGATTAGAGCAGTGCAATTTAAGGAGAAGTTTTTTTTTATTAATAAGTTATTGGCCTGGGATATATTTAACAAATTATCAATTATAATGAGTAGTGTTTGATGGTTTATCACAGGCACTAAGTAAAGGAAACAGGAACAAGACAGGGTTGTGCCACTTTGGGCTCCTATAGGCCGAGTTACAAGTTTCCTACTCTGATTGTCTGAAATCTGTAAACTTTTCTATCTTTTTTGTACGGGCAGGTGCAGACTTTGCGTTTTATTTAGTTACTTAAATTGATTGTTGTTGTGTGAGTGTCAAAATTCTAATTCATCCAATTGAATTAAAGGAAAATGAATTTCATTCCAGGTGCATGAAGAATCATTGACTGACACTTATCAATAGGTATGTATGATCGCACTAACATGCATAACACAACGTGCTGTAATCATTTCACATCCAGAACATATGTAGCCTAAATTTTCGAACACATAGAAAATGTGATCATTACTATTTTGCACAAACGTTGGCTGGCATAAAAGCAGATTTGCTAGTTGTTGCTTTTTTGTCACTGATGATCGGAACCTGTAGTTCCAACCTGAATCTGAAATTAAGGCAATAGAAAATATGATGAGGGCACTAGTTCAAATGTTGATCAGGAAAGTGTGGCATACTTAGTTCTGCTTACTATTGCTGAAGCTAGAAGGCATATATAACGCCTCAGTGAGTTGCATTGATGCCTTAGTTGAAGACCTCCACTTTATTTCATCTTCAGCATCGGTTGCAGTTGTTAGAAACATACTTGATTCAACATTAAAGTCTAATGAATGCATTGTTGACCAGGCCATCATAACTGACTTGGCAGAACAGTTGTGTAACCTGCATCCCCTTAGTACAGCGCTTGGGGCAAGTGGTCCACTTGGTTCTGCTTTTAAGAGAAGAAGGTGGTTTAAGGAGCATTTCCAGTGTGTTGATCCTGTTGAATATATTCTTGATTCTCAAAAGAACAAGACTTTTCAATATGTGCCTGTACTCAAGACGTTGCAGGCACTCTTGAAGAATAGGGACATGGCAGCCGGAATCCTATCCCGACATTCAAACAGTACTGACTACATTAAGTCAATCTTTTATGGTAAAACTTTCAAACAAAATGACTTCTATTCCGGGTGAGAAACGAGACTCACTATAATCCTTTATGTTGACGATTTTGAGTTGTGCAACCCACTTGGAACTTTGAGAAATAAACACAAAATAACAGCTTTTTATTGGCTTTTGGCAAATGTGCCATCCAGGTTGCAATCTACATTAACATCAGTACATTTAGCTTTACTTTGCAAAGCGGTTGATGTCAAACAGTTTGAATACAAAGCAGTTTTGGAACTACTCTTGAAAGATCTTGCCATTCTTGAACAGGAAGGGATTTTCATTTCTAGTGTTGGAAAAAATATTAAAGGAACTGTACACTGTGTTGTAGCTGATAACCTTGGTGCACATTCGGTCAGTGGATTGGTTGAAAGTTTCACAGGGCCGTACATCTGTAGATTTTGCCTTGGACATTCTTTAGAGTACCAGACACGCGAAGTGCGGACTGGAGTGTTTCCACCTCGGACAAAGAAGGACCATAGTTTGCATCTACAAACTTTGCGAGAAACTCCAAATTTAACACATTGTTTTGGCGTAAAGCGTTCATGTCACTGAAATTGAATCACTTTCACTTTGTCTGTGGGTATCCACCGGATATTCTGCACGACCTGTTTGAAGGCATCGTCCCAAGGGAACTTGTTGGTTCACTGGTACCTGAAAGTGATTCTGCCTGGCAGGTTCTTATGACCTTAAAAGAGATAGTTGAGTTGGCCGTTGCACCTGTGCACACAGTTTAAGTTCTATTCTATTGCTTACCTTGACTTTAAAATATCTGAACATCGTGACAGATTCCTTGCAGTTTTTCCTGAACAAAAATTGATACCCAAACATCCCTTTTTGGAACATTACCCTGCATTGATTGAAGAATATGGGCCTCTGGTTGGTGTTTGGACAATGCGCTTTGAAGCGAAACACAGCTTTTTTTAAGCAAATTGTGAGGCAATCTAAGAATTCCAAAAATGTTTTGTTGACCCTTTCTACTAGACATCAGTTGTTTAGGGCATACCACTTGCATACAGATGTTGGAAAACAGGCATTGTGTGTAACAAAAATAACTGAATTGACTTTAGAAGTGCTGCATTCAGACATACAGGGAGCTTTAAGAGAAACGTCACCCCTTCTTTCTACTGTGCAGTTAACTAACACTGTCACTATGGAACAAGGTACAGTGTAGGGATGATCTTGACACATGGCTCTACTGGTGGACTTTGCTGAGATTATTCAGATAGCCATTTTGGATAGCTGTGTACATTTTCTTGTAAAGTTACTTGCTGCGTGGTATGAAGACCATCTTAGATCCTTTCAACTGGAAGACACAGGGAAAATGGCTGTTTTGGAGCAGCAGAAGCGTACCCCTGATGTGTACCCCTTGGCTGCATACAGTTTGGGGGGAAAACGCCTGGTTGTACTCAAACATCACATATGTTGCTCCTTTTAGGTAATTTAAATGAATTGTGTTAATCTGTTTATCTTACACCCAATGAACATATCTGTAATGCATGTATCTGGAAATATAACCAGTGTTTTTATCATAACTTGCACACAATATCATACAATTTCCTAAAGAATGGCCAAAACATTTGCACACAGAAGAAACAAAATTGTCAACCTATCACCCAGCATCGAGGACATCAAAGCCAGGTGGCCCGCTTTATTTGAGGCATCTCAAGTGAGTTTAAGAGTTAGGAAAATTAGATATGGTTACAAATATATGTATTATTGTAATATGTTAGGCTTAAATACTGGTTTCATTGTTTGTCTTCTAGATTCAGGATGAGTTTCACAGAATCACAATGGTGAACCTTGAATCCAAGTCCATGTCCAAGCTGGATTAATACGCTCCCAAGCTTCTGAGCCTCTTCCGGTCCGAGGGAGGATCCATGGGGTTGAGGTTGCATGCTATCCTACTCAAGGTATCCTTCAGTTAGTATTTTATTTAATCACACTAGGGCAACGCCCGTAGGAAGCAGGTATTAGCTTATTCACGCTCGAATGTAACCTGTCTCATGAAATTTGGACACATTACACGTAGGCAGTGTCACACAGTAGAGAGTGACACCGGAGTGGATTTTAACTACCGTCCCGGACAAAAGAGACACAGCTGTACGATATCAGAGTTTATTTACTAAGCCCTACTTCTTTACTGGGACAGTTTTCTGGGATACAGGACTTTCCAGAATCAGTTCTGGTTTCCAGGAAACATAAGTAATTACAAAAAGCTTTTCATTAGGCTGGTCCCTGTCATAGCAGTTCAGAGGGACTATTTTAACAATAATTTACCGTTAGAAAATGCAGCTTTAACAAGTTAAGGTCAGAGAGTGATTTTCACACCATGAAGTTGAATAATGCTTATTTTTTAATTTCAGGCTCCAAGCAATCGAAGCATCCACGTGACAAGAGATGTTGTCATTCGATGTTTGATGGTGTACCTTGGGGAATCGACAGATAAACTCTTAAAAGAGTATGATGTAAGTAAAAGTACATGTTGAAATACAACATGTAAATACACTTTGGCAATTTTAAATTACTACTGCAGAAATAGGAGGTTTCACTTATAACTCCCCATCTCTTTCTTTTCTTCCTGAGAACTCACAAAACAGTTGAGACATTTTTATAGAGAGACTGAAGTAACCTCTGATATAAGTTGCTTAGGATGACTTTAAGCTTCAAGAATGAGCTCACAGTGCTATATCATTTGTTAATAAGCTGGTTGGATCCTTTTTTAACTAATCTTGGATAACAATGTGACAAATGGCGAAATAGACTGTGACCGTCTTGCATTTTAGGAGATGTTCAATTTGGTCATTAACATTTTGCTGTAATGTGTTTGCTATTTTTGCTGATGAATACGTTGTGTCACAGGACCTTGCTGTACAAAAGATGAAAATCTACAATATGAAGACTAGTACATCAGAAGATCCCGACGTTGGTGTCGTGGTGGACGGTATCAAAGTTCTGAGCGCTCTGAGTAACATGCCAAGGGCTTGCTCCATGCTCGTTGGGTTAGCATACGCAGTGAATCTGGCCTATCCCAAGGAGCTCAGGTACACATTTGAGGCCTTCCAGAAGCTCTTTCTCGAACTGGAGAGTTCGAAGCTGTCCCCAAAAGTGAACAGCCTCAAAAATAAGCTACTAGCTTAAGAAACTAGCGGCTTAAGAAGCGGACTGCAGCTCGTGCAGCTTGTTGATATCCTGTTTTTCATTAAGGGGGATTCAATTACTAGTGTGAGGAAATTAAGACCACTGTGAATTGCATTCTTAAAAAGCTATTTTTTTTTCTTATTTACAAAGTTATCTACACTAAAGAGTACACCGAGTTTAAAATAACTTTACTTTTTTACTATCCATAATGCTCTCTGTTAACATTTATTTCAGTTCTAAAAGGGCACAAGAGGCTTTTAAGGAAATGCATGCAGCACTCACCTAAATATGTACAATCCATAACGTTAGCTCTCTGGCTCATAGCTCAGCAGACTAGAATACCTCCCGTTGCCACGTCGTAGCTACGGTCCGTCCTATTTACGTGAAAAACTTCATATTTGGATTGTAAAGCGCAGGAAAATATAAATTAATCTTAATTTCTTTTCTTTGGCAAGTGGCCATGGTATAAGCGGGATAATGCCCTTCGAGGTGTCAAAAACATGTTTGATCGATCGTAGTTAAAGGGGACTACTTTTTGAGGAAAAAAAAGTAGGGGATCCTGGGAGTTAAGTGTTTTCAGTTGATGTAAGGGGTTTTTGAAGTCTTTGTTTATTGCTGGGTTCGGGGTGTTGTTTAGTTGTGTGCTGTTGAATGCTTACATGTGTGTTTATTGTTGTCGCCACCATCACTGACTGTGTCATGTTTGTTCATTGGGTGTGCTGTTTTCTCGTGCGTTTGTGTGGAATAAAAGTAGCCTGCAGTCGTGCGGTGTATGGGACGCAGAGCTACAGTGGAGCTAAAACCTGACTCTGCTTGCTTCTTAGTCGCCGCTACAATACATTTAATAAGCATGCAATACGAATAAGAAAAAACTTGATTATTAAAGTATTTGAATTGTTTTATGATGCTGGCAAGGAAGAAGTAGAATAAATGGGATAATCAGTCTTATTAAAAGGGTTTGGGCAAGCAACCACACAAAAAGACATGATTGCTGCTCTTGTCGCTCTCGTCTCTTTCTGCAAACGACATGCGGGGAGTTATGTAGAGTTACGTAGACTGATAATCCCTCTATTGGTCAGTTGAAAATAATAATAAACAGCTTCTTCTGAAACTGAAAATTTTGTTCATTTACAGAAGCACCTTGGTGAAATAAATTAAATGTAACAACAGCTAAGGCAGCACCCTTCCTAACTATAGTGAAATAAAGCATGGGCTTGTGTGAAGTAGCCTACAGTCACACAGTCTACACACAAAACATTAGTCAAATAAAACAACTAAAACAGTCTGCAGGGGAGAGGGGGGGGATATCAATAGGAGGAAGGTAATATTACATTTTAGCAACAAAGTGTAGTGTGCTATTGACATGTTTTCGTTCTGCGCTGTCTCTTAAGAGATCGCATATTTTTTGTTGATATGCCGGTCGGCGCGCTGTTTGAATTTTACAGTTTTTGTCTCTTCGTTTCTTTTATCGCAATTTCTACAATCTATCGACAGAAAGTCGTACCTGAGAGTGTCGACGGCGGGGCCGTTAAAACAGTCGGAGCTGGGATATCAATAACGCAAGACATTGCGGGATGCTCAGAGGCGAGTGATATTTAAAAATAAATAATGTTTAGCAAAAAAGTGTAGTCTATAGACATAATGTCTCAGCTGGGAGAGTGTCAACGGCGGGGCTATTATCTCGATCTTGCCGTTGTCTTGCAACGTCTGCGTCCGCACGCGTGTTTACGGTGTGTGCGTGTGTGTGAGAGCGTGTGTTTATGCGGTGTGTGTGTGTGCGGTGTGCATTAGGGGTGGGAAAAAAATCGATTCTCCGATGTGTGGTGAGACGCAGGGGGCAGAGCCCTTCTTAATGATCGGGGCCGGCACAGCCAATGGCTTGCGTCTCCACCTTATTTATTCACGAGTAGCCCTTGTGTCGGGAGGTGCCACAATTGGTCTCCTCGTTACTTCCGGCTGCGCCCCTCCCGTCAACCGGCTGCCGGTATGTACGCACGCTGTTATGGATGATCTGACTCTGATTTGTTTGTAGCATGGTGATTTACTTTTTCGTACTGGTTGCTTTGCAGCGCTTCTGCCTGTCGCCTGCTGGTGCCCTGCCTCGGTTGGTGGTGCGTGTGGGATTACTTTTTCGCACTGGTCGCTTTGCAGCGCTTCTGCCTGTCGCCTGCTGGTGCCCTGCCTTGGTTGGTGG
The DNA here is from genome assembly GCF_949987615.1 of Pollachius pollachius. Lineage (NCBI taxonomy): Eukaryota > Metazoa > Chordata > Actinopteri > Gadiformes > Gadidae > Pollachius > Pollachius pollachius. The sequence goes on from NC_136952.1 coordinate 3,436,330, forward strand.
TGCGTGCGGGATTATTGATCGTGTAACATCCTCGATCCCCTACCGAACGTTAAAATCCAGCGGTGCTCCGTGAGCTCGCTGACTTGAGTAGGGAGTTGCCAACTTCCTGGTATGTATCCCCTATGTTAGATTGCTATTGTGTTTTTTTTAGAATTATGTTTAGCACTAACAGGGTGACCTGTATACCTTCTAGGTACTGCCGATTGCGTCATTGCCGACTGCTGTTTTTGCCACCCGTTCGCTTACCTGCAAGGCTGCCTTAGCTGTCCCGGGCTAGCCTTGAAGATAGCGGCGAAGACGCTAACAACCACTCCTTTTTAACCTGATCCGTTTGTATTGTCCTTGTGTGTTTCCACCTGTCCGTGTCGCAATTAGTGTGTCTGTGTGCGTGTAGACTGTGTGTGTGCGTGTGCGTGTGTGTCCTGGGGAAGTGTTTGGTTTAATTTGGGGGATTCTGTCTTTATTTGGTTTTGAGTCCAGTTTCTGTTAAGCCACTGGCAGGAGGCCTTTTATAGCTGCGGATAGCCAGTGGGCTATCACGCATGTGTAATATCTTTTGGGGCCTGTTTGGTGCATTTGGGTTTTATTTTTATTTCTTATTTGATTTCCTTTTTTGTGACTTACAAGTTGTGAGTTTGGTCGTGTGTATATGCTTCTTCTACTCCTTTTTGTTTCCAGGTGCTGAGTGCCCACGGCAGGGAGGCAACTAGATCCCATAGGTGGTGGTGCCCTTTCTTCCCGAGTGTCTGTCACGTGTGCCCTTTTGGATTCTCTTTTTATTTTGCCATGTTGAACCTGCCTTTTGCTTTTGTTGTGAGTATGTGCGAACACGAGTGACTGGTTGGTGTCGCTGGTTTCTCCCCTCCGCGTTCCTGGTATCTTGCCCCCCCCCTTGCCGGTAAGCCTCAGCCCTGATCGTTCTGTCTTTCCCCAACGTACAGTGTCATCGTAATTGTAATGTTTGTGTGGAACGTACATGTTGTAGTCAATAAAGACAACCTATTTTCGTAACCTCGTCTCTGGTGCCGTTAGCCAACGAACGTGTGTGCTAAGTTCTTGTTTTCCGTTCATTGATTGATATTTCCCTGGGTGCAATTCCTAGGGTGGCGTTGTCGCTTACCCCCGTTTCATCTAATGCCACAGATGCATCGCGATTCTCTCTAAAACGATTCGCTTTCGATGCAGATAAGTTGATAATCGGAATTTTAAAAATTACATTTGTTCGCCTTATGCAACATTTTGTTCGCCTGAGATGGTGGATCGTTTTTTGGAACAGCAGCCGGCTATCTGCGCCGCTTTACTCTCTCCCCAGGTGAGGAAAGGAGAAGCTGATCTCTGTACTCTCACTGAGACAGATGTCTCCAACGCAGAGGATGTAGAAGGCCCTAAAGGCAATGAAAGATGCTACTACACTCATATCAGAGGAGAGCAGCCCCACAGTATGTTTGATTGCCCCACTGCAAGCTCAACTCTGCCAGGAAATGATGGGCAACATTGCAGAATCATCAATTACCCGCGAGATGAAGCAGACCATCAACGCAGCAAAAGGTACAACTCTGACCTAGAGAGAAGCCTACTTCGTTCAGCTTCTGCTCTAGACCCGAGATTCAAGGGAATGCCTTTCCTTTCTGAGGAGGATATAGAGGAGCAGCGGCGACTGGTCATTAGGGGCAAGTGGGGCTCGGCCCCACCTACTCTCACAAGAAAAAAAAGGAAAAAAAAGAAAATGAAAAAAGAAAAATATAAAACAATATATATATTAAATAAATTATACATATATATATTTAAAAAAAAACTCCCCAGAAAGTACTGTAAAATAATAAGTTTGGCGCTTTTAGTTCATTTTTAGTCGACCCTGGCTTGCTTCTTCAGAATGAGTTCGTCTGGAGGGGCAAGAGGGGCTCGAGCCCCACCAGCCCAATGTGATGTGTATTGGACTTGAAAAATTGAAATGCGCATGCTCAGAGTGTTTCTCTGTTGAAGTGGACGAAGATTAATTTGCTTCTGGTGGGGCTAGCCCCACCGGGACCGCCATGGACATATATGGTTCGTTCCACTACAGTGTAATTTAATTTTTCACCGTTCATTGGCTATAGTGTGTGTTGTGATGAGTCATGAGTCGAGTGACCTCCCACCTCCCAAGTCCGGTAGTGAAGAAGAGAAGGAGAACGATAACTTTGCTAACAGACATGTCGGAGGCACACAAATGAAAACGAGTCGACTGAGGTAGACCATCTATTGGAGCACAGATTTGAGACCCTTAGTCTGGAGGAACAATTAGAGGTAAAACGCCTTATGTCTTGTGCTTCTATTTATGTTTTACCCGGCTTATATGTTCCCACTTGATTTCTTCTCCAGGATACTGCCTAGGCCTATGGGAGGTGTACTCCATGGTATAATGATATTGGGTACAGCTGTTTGCAGTAGTATCATTTTATTCTGAGGTTTACGGAAGCTTAGTTTAAAGTTTAAAAACTTTTAAAAACTATATTTTTATTATTGCAATGTTTTGTCAGCAATAAAAGATTATATATATATATATATATATATAAATAAATAAATAAATGATACACGGAGAACAGTCACTTAGATCAAAAACAAAAAGCCCAGCATACTGAATAGTGTTAAAGTATATTTTTATTTGTAATGGTTGTGATGGCCCCAGTACCTGCCTGCTGTCCTTGTGAGCTGAGGGCTGAATAGAGAAAGGGAAACACCAAGCCAGGGCTACAAACAGCATGGTGGGACACTGACACGTAAGTAAGACCAATGAAGGAAGCTCAATCTCTATTTTGAAATACTTTTGTTTATTTATTTTTCTTATTTGGAATATATTAGGGCTGTAACTTTTTCCAAAAATGAATTTCAAACGAAATTAAAATGCCCCGTAATTTGTTTGGATGGATGTCTGTATTCCTGCAAAGCCAGTAGCAACGGTAATAAAAGTGAAGGGGTCTAACATTTTTGTTGAGAGATTTCGGCAGTTTAGACACTGTTTAGCTATGACTGCCCTTCACAGGTCAGATGTTGAACTAGATTTTTACATACAATCCTGTGTTGTGCAGGATAGCCGGGAGCAGGCGGAGTCAACGTCTACAAAGATCGCCACGACTTTGAAAACAAACGGTGACGTCACGGACACTGGTTCGTCATTTAAAAGAATAACAAATATTAGCCTAGCCCCACCTGTTTTTTACATGTAGAAACGCCACTGTAGAGGAGACATTTGGAAGGGTCGTTGCTGAGGCTGCATCACTTGAGGTAAATAATGCTATTTTATTGTAACATTGTACGATTTTTCAAGGTTTACCATTTCCTTTGTGGAATTATAAAATTGTACAGCATAACACACAATTAATTAAAATAAATGTCGACCAGCTCTTTATTTTATTTTTTTATGTGGTTAGGATTGGAGATATTGACATATGGAAATATGAAAATGAGGCCGCTGTGGTAATCTGTTCTTGTTGTGTTTACCTACAGCAACAGGTGAGAGTGGAAGATGAGGAAAGCCAGCCCAACATAGAGGACACCCACACCACTGAGGAGCAGAACCACAGCTCCTCCACTCCAAATAGAAGAGCTGCCCCCTCTTTGCAAATCCCCTGTCCTCCTAAGAGACGAGCTTCATCCTCTTTGTTGGAGAATCTACTGGGGAATACCTTCGCTGGTGCCACAGCTCAGCACCCCATCTCTGCCTATGCTGAAGTTGAGGAGGAGGTTTAAAGTGCCGTGGTGGTCCACCAATTCCTCTCTCTGGGGACCCTCTCAGCTGGTGGAGAAAGAATGAGGCGGTGTATCCCCTGCTTTCCAAGTTGGGCAAGCGATACTTCTGTATTCCGGCAACCAGTGTCTTTGCAGAAAGATTCTTCTCTACTGCAGGGGATATTGTGACCGCCCAACAGAGTACACTCACACCAGAGCATGTCGACCAGCTCCTGTTCTTACACAAGAACTTGCATATTACATCCACCAGTTATTAAGCACTTCTACTGTTACTGTTAGTTTAATAAGTTTGCACTTCCATGGTACACTGCCATTATATCATTGTAGCACTGTTATATTTCTGTTTACTTTTCTTCCTCATATTGCAGTGTTTTTATATGAGCTGAATTCCAAGCCATACTTTTTGCACAATGTGTTGAAATGCAAGCAGCATACAATTGTGTAGCATAGAAAATGCAAGCTGCATTGATTATTTCAATGTTCATGTTGAGAGTCATTTGTGAAAGAAAACCCTTTCCCTAATAATAAATATTGGAGAAGGTAATTCATCTGTTGATTGTCTTTAATGATCACAAAAGTAGGAAGTTATTAGCCAACTCTGAGGAGCAAACTCAGATGTATATATATATTTTTGAAAATCACACATGGAAACGTTCATAAAAAAATTGTTGCATCGATAATCGGTCTAGAATCCAATCGTGAGGTGCCAAGAGACTCCCACCCCTAGTGTGCATGCGTGTTGCGTACGTGTGCATTTGCGCGTGCTGTGTGTGAGCTGCAGCCTGCTTGGCACATGCGCTTCGACCGTCTTTCTGAGTTACTTGTGAGACAGGCCTGCTATTATATAGTAGTAAGATAAGATACGCCTAAATGTTTTTCCTTAATCTGTTCTAGCATTCCTGTTTGTACTACTGTAGAGCATCTATATATAGTACCCTAATGTACATAACACAGTCCAAAACAAATACTGTTTCAAAAATTTATTTCAAATAAAACACTGCCAGATTACAATTTATCTTATTTATATTTTTAAAAGATATAGGCAACATAACTCATTACTGACTTCAAAATAACATGGGTGGGAAGAATTTCTCATTTCTATTGTCATTTAGAAGGCACTTGGATGATGGCTGATTTGTAAGTCAAACTAATTGGAATCTGGGGCTCAGTGAGGCTACACACCTGTGGCACATTGAGTAATCAATGTGCAACCAGCCATCACCACACACCCTCAAGGAGATACTCTGCATGGCACCATCATCATCTGTAAACTACATAAACCGGCCTTCAACAGTGTGTTTGGAGGAGCAAGCCACCTAGGTGGAGGGCGGCATCCACCGAGATGGAGTCTAGCATTGTCTTTGTTACAATGCTGTTATGCAACTGAATATAAATTCAAGCATCATCAAATATAAGCAACTTGCTAAAGTTTGGCCTTGGGTAGACTGGAGACATTCATAGCAGTCAACGGGAGGAACACTCGCGTAGGAGATGACCGGACTCGCCACGGGGGGGGTCAAGGGTTTATGATTTGTTTTTTTCAGGGTCTGACTATGTTTTTATAGTGTTATTTTTCCTGCTACGTTTTGCTTTTTTTTTTTCCTTTTTGGATTTTCTTTTTTGTAAGCGCTCACAAAAAAGAAAACAGTAGTCGCCGTAGTATGAACCTAGACCACAGTTCATACTACATTTATTTAAACATTACTTTTTCCTTATGTCATCAGCTTGCGGATACATGGTCAGGTAAGTAATTATTAAAGTAATCATTCTGCTACAAGGAATGAATAAAGCTTTGGATGCACTCATATCCTGTGTAAACATGGCTGTTGATCATGTTTTGCAAAAGAAATGTCATCTCATCTTTAAGTAAAAGAAGAACTAGAAGTTACTTGGGTGTGTGCACTAGATTTATGTGTCTGGCCATACTGTAGGCCTTCCGAAACGCTTTGCCACAGACTAAACAAACATGGTTCTTCTCTCCAGAGTGGATCTTCATGTGTTCGTTGAGGATCGAGGCCCGTATGAAACCCTTCCCGCAGGTGTTGCACTCAAACGGGCGTTCCTCAGTGTGATGGAGCAGTGAGTGATTATTCAGCCCGGAGGTCGACCGGAAGCGCTGGTCGCAGCCCGGAATGTGGCACTTCAAAGGCTTCTCCCCCGTGTGGATCATTTGGTGTCCCGCCATCCAGGACTGGGAGACCATCTTTCCACAGTAGGTGCAAGGGTGGCACACCTTCTTGTGATTCTGGTGTTTGCGCTGCTCGTGCTTCTGCAGGGCTCCCTTCTCTTTGAAGGACTGGCTGCACTGGCCGCATGTAAAGCGCCGAATTTCCCTGGACTCGCTGTGGCAGAATTTGACGTGACGACAGAGGTTGGAGCTGCTGGAAAAGACCTTGCCGCAGTCGGCGCACAGGTAAGGCTTCTCGTGCGTGTGCACCCGTAGATGACCCGCCAGGTCTGTGTCCTGTTTGAACTTCATGGCGCACTGGGAGCACTGGAATGGGAGTTGGCCTGTGTGTTTCCACTCGTGTCGAATAAAGAAACCCAGCTTGGAAAAAACTTTAGGACAGTGGTGGCATTTGTAGGGTTTGCTCAGCTTATGAGTGTTCTCATAGTGCCTGCACAACTGCTTAAAATTCCCAAAGTCTTTCTCACAAAGGGTGCACTGAAAAGGCGTGTGAGACACCTTGTGTCGTGCCAGGGTTTTGGCGTCTCGTAAGACTCTCCTGCACACCTCACAGTAGAGCTGGTTGTGAGTGCGCTTGTGCCTGTCTAACGACAACTTGTACCTGTAAGACTTTACACATTCATCACATTTAAACAGACCCTGGCCAACTTGGTCCTCGCCTGGCTCTATCTGCAGCTGTTCGACGCAAATCTTCTTAAAGTGCATCCTCAAAGACGCCATGCTCTTGAACAATGTGTCACAACGTGGACAGATTAAGACACCATCAGGGAAATGGGTTTTCATGTGTTCCTTGAAATCCAGCTGCACATGTTTCTTGCAAATGAAACATAGGCTTCTTAGAGCTGAGGAATTGGTCTTATTTGCAGCAGTAATTTTTCCTAGTGGCGCATCCTGCTCTTTCAATGCCACCAAACCATCATCGTGATCATTAAGGGCAACAGAGGAACAATAATTCGAGTAACTGGACAAAAAGTTGTCTTGGCCGGGAGCTACGTGAGAAGGGTCCTGGAGCAAGCTGATTAAATCGCCGTTATGTTTTTCAATATTTGCTCCATCCTTTACTTCCATTTCATTTGGGCGCGGAAGACTGGACTCATTGCCAGATAGTGACATCTGTGGACAGAGCCTGCTGCTGTGCAACACCGTTCCACAGTGCTTGCATGGACCGGGGGTCTGCTTCATCTGGCGTTTCTTCTGATAAGGCTTCTGACGTGCACCCTCTTTACTCCTCCGAGAGCCTAAGGACCGCTGCACTTTCGAGGACTCATTGTGAACCATTCTGCTGTGCCGTGTCAGGTTTGAGTTGCAGGCGAAGCCCTTACCGCAGTCCGTGCAAAGGAAGGGTTTCTCTTGCGTGTGCACCCGTAGATGGATAGCCAGCTCTGCCTCTTGTCTGAAGCTCATGGAGCACTGGGAACACTGGAAGGGGAGTTGGCCTGTGTGTTGCCACTCGTGTCCCATAAAAATATGGAACTTGGAGAAAACTTTCGGACAGTGGTGGCATTCGTAGGGTTTGCTCAACCGGTGTACGTTCTTGCAGTGACTGGCCAAATGCTTAAAGATACTGAAGTTCTTCTCACAAAGGGTGCACTGAAAAGGCGTGTGAGACACCTTGTGTCGTGCCAAGGTTTTGGCATCTCTCACGACTCTCTCGCATATCTCACAGTAGAGCTGGTTGTGGACAAGTTTGTGCTTGTTTAACTGTAATTTGTACTTAAAAGATCTTTCACATCCATCGCACTGATAGAGCGCCAGGGTGACCTTGTCCGGCTCTATCTGCAGCTGATCGAAGCAAACCCTTTTAAAATGTAGCTTTAAGGAATGCATGTTCTTGCATACCATGTCGCATTGTGGACAGGTTAAGACCCCGTCAGGAAAATGGGCTGTCATGTGTTCCTTCATGTCTGTCTGCACATGCTTGTTGCAAATTAAACAAAGGCCTTTAGTCGATGAGGTTGAATTTGCCACAGAAAGACTGATTTTTTCTGTGTCCTGCTTTTTGCAGGTGACTAAAGTTTTCTTGCCTTCCTTGGGGGATGCCAGCTTGACGAAGGAACGGTCTGTGTTTGAACAGTCAGACAAAGAATCCTCCCCACTGGAACTTCCAACAGGCACCACGTAGGAGACGTCATCGAAGATGCGCCCTGAATCAGCGTCCTCATCAGCCACGACTGTATAAGTAACAGAAGGGAACGGGTTGATGGAGATCTGTTCACTGGGATCCGGGATTAATCTTTGTGTTCTGGGCAGGACTTGTTTGGAGGTCATTTTCCTTCTGCCGTTCTTCTCTTGTAACAAAATACTTTTCAACCCTCTGTTTGACCTTACAGGTCTGCGTTGCACAGCAGGACCGTCGTCAAGCCTTTTCAACAGGACTACGCAATCTTTGCCAGAAACATCCATCAATTCCTGACTGCTCGTCCCTTCTAGTGCCTCCTTCTCCACGGCCGTCTCCGACATTGCAACTGCAGTGCTTGCATGTGGTCCTTCTATCTGTGAACCGCATCTGTGGACATCAGGCAGAGAATGGGCCTGATGCCCCTTCTCTGCTTTGATCTCATCCCCGACACAGAGGTGCAGAGCTGAAGTTTCACATGCACCATCAAGGGGACAACCTGAAAATAGAGTGAATTACAATGTTGTTACGTGATGAGTGTGAAGTAATGGTAATTGGAAGAAAAGCCTAGTCCAATAAAATAATGAGCTTTCAGATTGCCCTCATAACAATGGCTTACCATTCTTATCCAGAAGTTCTTTCCGACAACTAAGAAGAGTTTGGAGCTCGCCGCGGTGAGCGACTGACTTCAAACACTCTTCGAGAGCAGAGGGAATGTCGGCGAGCATGAGGGCAACCTGGAAGAATTGACACGGTCAATATGAAACCAATAACGATAATCAAGTTCAACTGTCAATCAACATGTTGCATTGGCCGACCTGTTGGATGGACTGCAGAGGGAAAAGCTTTTCCAGTCTGGTCAGAAAATGCCATGTTACGTTGGCCAGGGCCTCATCATCATAGCTGCAGCCAAACTCTCCAGGGAAACCAATCTGATGGAGAGGAAATGCAAACTTTGTGATCATTTGCGCCATTAGAGATATTATTAAATTACATAGTCTTTGTAGGATAAGATTTTCCTACATTTTCTACGATTTTTCTGTTGTTTATAGAAATAAGTAACCAAGTTGAATCGATAAATTAACCTCCAAATTCCAAAGGATGAAGTAAAAAGATCAAGAGATGTTATGTGATTATCAATGCTTACACTTAACCTTCACATTGAGTATTTATTGTTGAATTTGCACAACTTAGCTCAGCAAATGTTCTGCAGTAAACAGACCCAGAAACCCAGAGTGGGCACATCTTGTCAGAATCAGAATCAGAATCTCTTTATTGTCATTGCACAAAGTGCAGCGAAATTAGGGTAGAGGCTCTCAAAATAAATGCTTTTTTAAAAAAAAAAGTTTTTTTTTTTTAAAACAAAATGAGAAAAGGGTTATTTAAAAAAAATATATATAGAATGTTAAAGAATTCAAAAACAAATATATATATTTAAAAATGACTTATATATTTTAAAAGTGGGATGAGTCTCTCAGGATGCTATGAGCTCTCCTGAGGCAGTGTCTATTGTAGACATCCTCAAGAGAGAGAAGAGGACATCCAATGACTTTTTGGGCCGTTTTTATGACCCTCTGGAGTGCTTTCCTTACAGCTGCAGTGCAAGTGGCAAACCACAGCGAGGTGCCGTAGCTTAGGACAGTCTCAATGGTGCAGCGATAAAAGGTCAACAGCATTTTTTGGAAATACAGTCTCTGTTGGGCCTTTTTCAGAAGCGCCTTGGTGTTTATTGTCCAGGTCAGGTCCTGTCCTTGAGGAACAAGACAACTTACACTACATCCATGTTTTTCATTTCTCACCCGTGCGCGTAGTCCCTGAAGAAGCTGGGTCTTTTGTTCAGTGGAAAGTAGCTCAGGGACAATGTCTGTGACCATTGAAACAAACTCCTCAAGTATCCCATAATCCGACACAACTTGATGCTGGACCGTGTGCCAGATGGCCCCGGACACCAGCCGGACAGGGGAGAGCAGGAGACGCAGAGAGGCGAAGGGGAGAGGGGGACCTGGAGGTAAACACAGGAAGCGGAGTTGCAATTACCCAATATGGATAAAATTAACTAATTCTGCCAAGTTCAGGAACCTCTTTGGACGTCTTCATTTTAGCATTACAGTACACACATGCCGCTAGAGGAGCTTCGATGAGGAAAACACAGGAAACAGATTGTGTTTGTATGCTGAACTCACCGATATGTTCATCCACTCTGTCAACATTGGCTGCACACGCTCACATGAGTTTGTATAGAGAATGTCGGAAGAGACGGTCTTCCTACCTAGTTGTTCGTCCAGGGTTTCCTGCCGCTGCGGTGTCGTCGGCCGGGACATGAACTGGTTCAGCCTAGTTTGCCCAATAGCCTGGCCTCTGCCCCTGGAGTCCCCTGAAGTCGTTTGGAAATGTGATGATCCGGCATGTGCCTCAGACGGTGCCTCTTCCTCTCTCCTCACCCCGCAAAGTCGGACCCAAGGGTGCCGTGTCTTGAGGTGCCGGTGCAAGTTGGTGGTGGACCCTCCTCTAAATGAAATATTTGCCTTACAAATATTACAGCTGCCTATTGGACCTTTAGTTGTTTGCCTAAAATAAGTCCACACACTGCTTTTCTTTCTTCCTGTCATTTTTAGTTGGTTTTGCTCATTGCTAAGGTCAAGAATAAGATGCGCGCTGCTCCCACTCGAGAGCAAGTTACAGGTCGGTTTCAAGCAAGGACGCCGTGGGCTCCATTTAGTCCGAAAGGCTTGAACGTCCCTGTGCCAATTTTCCGACTGATGGACAGTGTATCAACCCTAACCTGTTTTATAATAAAACAAATGATGGATTGAATATTACAACGTAAATAATTGTTATAATTTAATTAGTAGGTACATTTCAATTACTAAGACGCTCTCTCCATACTATATCTAATATTATTTAATACACTGCTGTAACAACGCAGTGTATTAGAGAACAGTCAGATCGGCGGAACCAGCAGACGCAGACAGGAGAGGGAGAGAGACGGACCTGGAAACACAAGATGGACACGGCATAGACCAATCAGATGAACATAAGGTTAACATTTGGTGATGAACATGGAGGAACCTTTAACCATGGATGAACTTTACATGTGAACTTGTAGGATCTTTACATGTCAACATGAATGGACTTTATACGTGAACTTTTAGGGACTTTACATGTGAACATGTAGAAAATGTACTAGGGAAAATGCGGGTACTTTACATGTGTAAATGTAGGAACTTTATGTATGAACTAAACATGTGCACATGGAGGAACTTTACATGTTAACAGATAGCAACTTTACACATTACTCTTGTTTTCAGACTGTAATAACCCGCCACAGAGAACTTCACTTCACGTAATAACATACTGGAGGTATGCAATGTATAAGAACCAAAGATAGTATATAAAATGGATGTAGCATCCGGGCAGACCTCAGTTATTCAAACTGCCTCCAATTCTCTTGGCTTATGAGCGTCGCCATCTTGTCATAGTTTGACTCCGCCTCATTTCCTCTAACCAAAAAAGGACATTGATGTGACGTCGGGGGGAAGGAGATACGCCCATCTAGGTGTCGTACACCGAATTAGCTCGGCATCTTGGCACCGGAATGAACAAGAACAATGAACAATGAACAACAATGAACGCAGTCGAGGTCGAGATGACAGAGATAGCATGCTAATCCTGAAAACTAGCCTCCGAGGTGGTGAGGGTCAGCGGCTAGCTGTCACTCAAGAGGCCGCGCCCCTAATTATTCAGACATTTTAACCTCCAATAAAATAAAATCTATCCGGCTAAAAAAAAAAATTCACCCCGCTCAGTGGTGTCATGGAGATATGAACTAAACATACTGACTGGAATGTTTTTTTGGACCAGGCTGTAAAAAGATTTAATAAGACTGAAAACGGCCTGTTTAACAAGTGAGTCAACGACGAATTGCTCACTTTTGGTACCACCTCGTAGTGGCCACCCGGTGCTACTGCAATGTTTGTCACTTACGCATTGGATATTGGTAGAACCCGCTGTGGGCTTGATAAGAAAGCGTGTATTCAAACACAAACGTGATAAATCCTGCGGATACTAGCCTTTATGAGCTATAAAGACACATGGATTGCACCGTAAACAACGTTTAGTACATTGAAGTGAGAATCAAGTAAGATTCAGGTCAGAGTCCAGTTAATGAAGTTTGTCCGTTGCCCGCAATCACATTACAACACACTCATCTGTTCAGTTCACGATGTGTATTTCCTTACTCACCATTGACTTCAGAACTATATTCTTCAATTCAATGTGTCCCCAGATATTACATTGCAATAAAATAATATAATCGTTCAAAGGCAGATAATCCCGGAGAAGTTTTGATGGTTGTATCGATGTTGTCTCAGGAAAAGCTGTCCCGGGCGGCTGGTCCGTCCGCTATTGTTGACCCGTGAAACAAGGTAATGTTATATTAGTTCCCACCGAAGAGTTTCGGTATCGGTGACTAATGTCTAATGAAATGCGTTTTCTTTAATAATAAGGTATTCTCAATGTATAAATACATTTTTTAGAGGTGCATTATAAAAACTAAATATTCCTTCTAATTTGCACAAGAAAATGTTGACATTTATGAAGTCTCCTAATTACGCCGAATTGGCTAAATGTTTTTCCTTAATCTGTGTTAGCGTTCCAGTTTGTACAACTGTAGGGCATCCATCTGTAGTACCCTAATGTATAAAACAGTCCAAAACAAATGTCTGCATGAAATATTTATTACAAATAAAACGCGGCCAGATTACATACAATTTATGACATGTTTAAAATATGTAGGCTACATAAAACTCCACGCTGACTTAAAAATACCTTAGGTGACCATAATTTCCAATTTCTATTGAATAATTTGGAAGGCGCTTGTGGAGCGGGTGTTAGTCTGGGGAAGCTGCTGTCATTTTCTTCAGCACAAGAGGCGTGATGAACCTCAACGGGCCTAGTTCAAATGAATCTGTACGCGATTTGCTGCTTGCCGTCGCTTCCCTGTCGTCATTGTGTTAAACCAGCCAATAGCGCGCCAAAGGGAAAAGCCAGCTTGGTGATTGGCTCCCGCAAAAACGTATCTGAGGCCGAAATAAATGTATCGCTCTTCTCCAGACCCTTGTGCAGGGCAAACTCAAATTGCCGGCAGAATGGGCGGGGCTACCCAGTCCACCGTACCACCTGACCCTACCCCCCTTGTGTTTGGAGGAGCAAGTCACCTAGGTGTAGGGTGGCATCCACCGAGATAGAGTCTAGCATTGTCTTTGTTACAATGCTGATATGCAACTTAATATGAATTAAAGCATCATCAAATATAAAAGCATCTTGCTAAAGTTTGCCCCTGGGTAGACTGGAGACATCCATCTGAGTGAACTACCCCTTGACCGCAGTTCATACTACATTTATTTGAACATTACGTTTTTCCTTGTCATCAGCTTGCGGATACATGGTCAGGTAAGTAATTATTAAAGTAATTATTCTGCCACAGGGAATGAATCAAGCTTAGGATCCATTCATATACTGTGTAAACATGGCTGTTGGATCATGTTTTGCTAAAAAAAATTAGCAAAACATGATCCAGGTGAGACTGTGATTAGCCTTGCAAGCCGTTTTAGAAAATCTGCCCCATATGACATCACTAGTGGGCGTGTCCACCTATATTTTCGAAAGAGCTTGTAAGGCTAATCTCACTCCCACCTGGTGGTATAATATGTCCCCTTTAATTTTATTCCTCATCTTTAAAGGGGACATATTATGAAAACAACACTTTTCCTGGAATTTGGGGTGTTGTTTTGGGTCTCTGGTGCTCCCACACGCATACAAACTTTGAAAAAAGTCTGTACATGATTTTTTGAGTGAGATATGCATTTCTGAAAGAACCCTGCCTACAGTTACCAAACGAGCGAGTAAGTTTCAGTGCCCCCTCCTACGTAGGAAGGGGGCATATTTGAATATAACCTCCCACTTCCCCACCCCCCTCCAATCAGAGCAGAGCTAAGATTTTGTGGACCAGCGGACGAGCGCTGCCGGCCGGCCGGCGAGCTCCCCCCGCCGGAGCTGCCGGACTGTCCGGAGGAGGAGACATGGAGGAGAAAGGGATTGTATCCCCGGAGCTGAGCTGCCGGACTGCCGCCAAGCTCCCCCCTCCGGCAGCTCAGCTCCGGGAGTACAACCCCTTTCTCCTCCATGTCGCGGTTCAATATGGACTTCAGAGAGTCAAGGCCAAAGTTCCTTTCCGACCATGGCCGAGATAACCCCCACTACGAGTCTTTACATGATGAAGTTCCAGAGACATCAGATGCAGGCTTTATGATTCATAATATCATCCGAGGCGCACATAGCTTTTGGCCGTGATATTAGATATAATATTATATAAATACCTATTATATATTATTATTATTATATTATACAGATATAGAGCTCCAGGAGTCCGCAAACGGCAAGAGTCACTTCTCCCCCATGCTGTGGTACACTCTGACAGCTCATTGGTCAATGGGCAGCAGCTCATTTGCATTAAAGCTACAGACACCAGGAACAGCGCATTCTGAAGGGACTGAAACAGAGGGGAATAGCGGTAGACTAGATTTTTTTTCCTAAAAGCTATTTCCAAACAAACAGCTTCAAAAACACGTTTTCTGTTTACGTGTTCAAGTACAATAGAACTAAAAGTCCTGGGTTACTTGGGTGTATGCACTAGCTGTATGTGTCTGGCCATACTGTAGGCCTTCTGAAACGCTTTGCCACAGACTAAACAAACATGGTTCTTCTCTCCAGAGTGGATCTTCATGTGTTCGTTGAGGATCGAGACCCGTATGAAACCCTTCCCGCAGGTGTTGCACTCAAACGGGCGATTTGCGGTGTGATGGCGCAGCACGTGATTCTTCACCTCGGAGGGCGACCGGAAGCGTTGGTTGCAGTCCGGAATGTGGCACTTCAAAGGCTTCTCCCCCGTGTGGATCATTTTGTGCCTCGCCATCCCGGACTGGGAGAACATCTTTCCGCAGTAGGTGCACGGGTGGCGCGCATTCTTGTGATTCTGGTGTTTGAGCTGCTCGTGCTTCTGCAGGGATCCCTTCTCTTTGAAGGTCTTGCTGCACTGGGTGCATGTAAAGCGCCGCATTTCCCTGGACTCGCTGTGGCGGAATTTGACGTGTCGTCTCAGGTTGGAGTTGCGAGAAAAGGTCTTGCCGCAGTCGGCGCACAGGTAAGGCTTCTCGTTCGTGTGCACCCGTAGATGACCCACCAGGTCTGCGTCCTGTTTGAACTTCATGGCGCACTGGGAGCACTGGAATGGGAGTTGGCCTGTGTGTTTCCACTCATGTCGAATAAAGAAACGCAGCTTGGAGAAAGCTTTAGGACAGTGGTGGCATTTGTAGGGTTTGCTCAGCTTGTGGGTGTTCTCGTAGTGCCTGGACAACTGCTTAAAAATCCCAAAGTCTTTCTCACAAAGGGTGCACTGAAAAGGCGTGTGAGACACCTTATGTCGTGCGAGGGTTTCGGCATCTCGTAAGACTCTCCTGCATACCTCACAGTACAGCTGGTTGTGAGTGCGCTTATGCCCGTCTAACGACAACTTGTACCTGTAAGACTTTACACATTCATCACACTTAAACAGACCCTGGCCAACTCGGTCCTCGCCTGGCTCTATCAGCAGCTGTTCGACGCAAATCCTCTTAAAGTGCATCCTCAAAGATGCCATGCTCTTGAACAATGTGTCACAACGCGGACAGGTTAAGACACCATCAGGGAAATGGGTTTTCATGTGTTCCTTGATATCCAGCTGCACATGTTTCTTGCAAATGAAACATAGGCTTCTTTGGGTTGAGGAATTGGTCTTACTTGTAGCGGGAATTTTCCTTAGTGGCGCATCCTGCTCTTTCAATGCCACCAAACCATCATCGTAATCAGTAAGGGCAACGGAGGAACGATCAGTTGAGTAACTGGACAAAAAGTTGTCTTGCCTGGGAGCTACGTGAGAAGGGTCCTGGAGCAAGCTGACTAGATCGCGGTTATGTTTTTCAATATTTGCTCCATCCTTTGTTTCCATTTCATACGGGCACGGAAGACTGGACTCATTGCCAGATAGCGACATATGATGCTTCGGACATGCGCTCTCTTCACTCCTCCGAGAGGAAAAGAACTGCTGCACTTTTGAGGACTCATTGTGAACCATCCTTCTGTGCCGTATCAAGTTTGAGTTGCAGGCGAAGCCCTTACTGCAGTCCGTGCACAGGAAGGGTTTCTCGTGCGTGTGCACCCGCAGATGGATCGCCAGCTCTGCGTCGTGTTTGAAGTTCATGGAGCACTGGGAACACTGGAAGGGGAGTTGGCCTGTGTGTTGCCACTCGTGTCCAATAAAAATATGGAACTTGGAGAAAACTTTCGGACAGTGGTGGCATTCGTAGGGTTCGCTCAACTGGTGTACATTCTTGCAGTGACTGGCCAAATGCTTAAAGATACCGAAGTTCTTCTCACAAAGGGTGCACTGAAAAGGCGTGTGAGACACCTTGTGTCGTGCCAAGGTTTCAGCATCTCTCATGACTCTCTCGCATATCTCACAGTAGAGCTGGTTGTGGACAAGTTTGTGCTTGTTTAACTGTAATTTGTACTTAAAAGATCTTTCACATCCATCACACTGATAGAGAGCCAGGGTGACCTTGTCCGGCTCTATCTGCAGCTGATCGAAGCAAACCCTTTTAAAATGTAGCCTTAAGGATTGCATGTTCTTGAATACTGTGTCGCATCGTGGACAGGATAAGACCCCGTCAGGAAAATGGGCCTTCATGTGTTCCTTCATGTCTGTCTGCACATGCTTGTTGCAAATTAAACAAAGGCCTTTAGTCGCCGAGGTTGAATTTGCCGCAGAAAGACTGATTTTTAGTGTGTCCTGCTTTTTGCGGGTGATTAAAGGCTTCTTGCCTTCCGTGGGGTATGCCAGCTCGACGAAGGAACTGCGTGTGTTCGAACAATCAGACAAAGAATCCTCCGCACTGGAACCTCCAACATCAGCGTCCTCATCAGCCACGACTGTATAAGTAACAGAAGGGAACGGGTCGATGGAGATCTGTGTGCTGGGCTCTGGAATCAAAATTTGTCTTCTGGGCAGGACTTGTTTGGACGTCATTTTCCTTCTGGCGTTCTTCTCTTGTAACAAAATCCTTTTCATTTTCAACCCTCTGTTTGACCTCACAGGTCTGCGTTGCACAGCCGGAACGTCGTCAAGCCTTTTCAACAGGACTAGGCAATCTTTGTCAGAAACATCCATCAATTCCTGACTGCTCGTCCCTTCTACTGCCTCCTTCTCCACGGCCGTCTCCATGTCCTCCGACATTGCAACTGCAGTGCTTGCATGTGGTCCTTCTATCTGTGAACCGCATCTGTGGACATCAGGCAGAGAATGGGCCTGATGCCCCTTCTCTGCTTTGATCTCATCCCCGACACAGAGGTGCAGAGCTGAAGTTTCACATGCACCATCAAGGGGACAACCTGAAAATAGAGTGAATTACAATGTTGTTACGTGATGAGGGTGAAGTAATGGGAATTGGAAGAAAAGCCTAGTCCAATAAAATAATAAGCTTTCAGATTGCCCTCATAACAATGGCTTACCATTCTTAACCAGAAGTTCTTTCCGACAACCAAGAAGAGTTTGAAGCTCGCCGCGGTGAGAGACTGACTTCAAACACTCTTCGAGAGCAGAGGGTATGTCGACGAGCATGAGGGCAACCTGGAAGAATTGACACGGTCAATATGAAACCAATAACGATGATCAAGTTCAACTGTCAATCAACATGTTGCATTGGCCGACCTGTTGGATGGACTGCAGAGGGAAAAGCTTTTCCAGTCTGGTCAGAAAATGCCATGTTACGTTGACCAGGGCCTCATCATCATAGCTGCAGCCAAACTCTCCAGGGAAACCACTCTGATGTAGAGGAAATGCAAACATTGTGATCATTTGCGCCATTAGAGATATTATTAAATTACATAGTCTGCGTAGGATAAGATTTTCCTTAATTTTCTACGATTTTTCAGTTGTTTTTAGAAATTCTAAGTAACCCAGTTTAATCTATAAATTGATTTCATTATCAATTCGTACACATTTATGTTGAATATATTGTTTTATTTGCACAACTTAGTTCAGGGAAGGCCCTGCAGTAAACTGACCCAGAAACCCAGAATGGGCATATCTTGTCCTTGAGGAACAAGACATCACTCCTTTCAGCTGTGTGTTTATATCCCCCTCACCCCTCAACTTACACTACATCCATGTCTTTTATTTCTCACCCGTGCGCGGAGTCCCAGAAGAAGCTGTGTCTTCTGTTCAATGGAGAGTAGCTCAGGGACAATGTCTGTGACCATGGAAACAAACTCCTCAAGCATCCCATAATCCGACACAAGATGATGCTGGACCGTGTGCCAGATGGCCCCGGACACCAGCCGGACAGGGGAGAGCAGGAGGCGCAGAGAGGCGAAGGGGAGAGGGGGACCTGGAGGTAAATAAAAAGGAAGCTGATACAATTATAAAATTTGGATACAATTATATAATTCTGCCAAGTTGAAGAACCGTTTTGGACGTTTTCATTTTAGCCTTACAGTAAACACATGCCGCTAGAGGAGCTTCGATTAGGAAAATACAGGAAACGGATTGTGTTTCTACATTGAACTCACCGATATGTTTATCCATTCTGTCTGTCAACATTGGAGTTTGAAGGGTTTCGTTTTAAACAAGGAAGCCGTGGGCTCTTTTCAGTCCGAAACGCTCAAAGTTCCCTGCGCCAAGGTTCCGACTGATCAACAGTGTACCAACCGAACCGATGGTAGATAAATAAATAAAAAATTCGTACAAACTTTACAATATATTTTATGTTTTTGTAAACCTTTGTTTCGTATTTTGAGATGGATCAAGGACGCAACTAAAGTAAAAGCCAAACCGGACCATACCGGAACTGCACTTGTCCTTTCAAAATAAAATACGGATAAAATAACGGTTTCAACTGTAAATTAAAGTTAAAACAATAATACAACAAATGGTTTGAATATTACAACGAAAATAATGTTATTGAGTTTAATTAGGGATATTTTCATTACTAAGACGCTCTCTCCTTCTTAGTTTATCTTATAGTATTTAATACACTGCCGTAACAATGCATTTTCTTACCTCAAATCAAAGTACTGCATCTTCTTTTTAGATATACTGTACTATCACGTCCTTTGTACATTTTCTGAAAAAAGCTGCAGAATATATGGGCAAGACTCAGAAGGATTAATTCATCACAAAGCATTTGTTTACCATCAAACCTTTATTTGTGGTTGCATCTTCATGCAGAACCTCTGCTATGATGACAAAACTAAACGCAATATGGAATGATCTGGAATGAAAACCGATGGCAGCCCCCGGGATGTTTCCTATGCAACAGTGTTGATAGGATGTTCACCACAAGGCGCTTCTGGGAGACATTTATGATATTTGTCACCTGGACAATACTTCAGACAGTATATTTTAATTTGAAGAAGGTAGAATTCAGCAGTATTTATGAATGTCACTTAATAAGTTACTTGTTTCCAACATCTAAAAAGAGTAATGTGAATGTGAGTGGGCCAATGAAATATTACAGGTGATTTATGGCACCAGTCTTGGGGATTTTGTATTCAAATGAGGATTAAAAAATAACTTCATTTACAGCAGTGAACATTTTGGGGCATGTTTTTGATTATTTCATGGACTGAACAGAAAGCTTTTATTGTCTTTCCTAAAATACAACCTGGTGAAATCGCATAGGTATCCAAAACATCAATGGCAAATTTATTGAGAAAATCAATCTTTGGAATTGCAGGCAAAGCCCTTACCACAGTCCATACTGGAATCAACAAAGTTTCATTTTCAACCAATGAAATGTGTGTGACGTCACCAGCAACCTAATGGTGTGACATGCACAAGGGAACTCTGGGGAAGGCCTCTTTAAGGACACAGGAATGTAATCAGGGCCGTGAACAATTTTAATGAAAACATATCCTCCATTAAACCAACAAAACCCTCTCCCTACCCCAACCGATTCCGAAAAAAAAAAAAGCACATTTATTCAGATTGCAAAACACAGCCGAGTCAATATCATCCCACCACTTGTCCGCTGTTATTACACGGTGCGGAACCAAGGAACATTCACCATCACTTCACCAAGGAGCCCAAAAGAGGATCAGCTCTCGAGTCAATCCGTAAAGATTTTTTCCCAACGTAGAAAACACTTTGCTTTTTTTCCCCTCTTTCCTTTTACACAGAGCAGAATAAAAATAAAATTATTATAATGATAGAAAAAAAAAAAAGGTAAAGGCAAGATGCATAAAACAGAAACCCAAAGGCCAATGAACGGCCCGATGCAGATCCAAACCCGTTTTCCGTGTTTTCCTGTGGACTGTTAGTCGGTCACCGGGCGACGCGATTGGCCGACGCTCAGCGGCTCCCTTTCGCTCTCTGTCTCAGGCATCTTACCCCAGGCGTGGGGCGGGGGGGATGGGACGATGGGGGTTGGGGGCAGTGGGGAGGGGGAGTGTGTGTTGGGAGGGTGGGTGGGTGGGTGGCGCACTGGGGGGCGGGCAAGTGGTGTCCTGTGCCCCCCCCCCCCCCCCCTCCCCCCTCCTTGTGTTCACCATTGCTTTGAGTCTGCCAAAAACACACTCTCCCTCTCTCGGTCTCTCCCTTACGCAGGCAGACTCAGCTTCTTGCCCTTCAGGACTGCAACAGAGAGAGAGGAGACGATGTTAGTGACGTCCACGGACCGGGCCCACAGCACAGTGGGGTAGCATCCCCCGGGGAGTCAAGTCAAAGACAGTGCAGGGATATTGACACATCGGGGGGGGGGGGGGCGGGATCAGCAGACATCCATCGAATAGATTGGAAACCGGGTGTAGGTCAGCCGATTTGAATCATGGTTAATCCTGTCTTATCATACAAAGAGTGTACAAAAACCAATCATTGACGACAAACTATTACAACCCTTCGAGGAGCCACGTCGACTCGGCTTGGGGTCAAAGGGCGCCGGTAGTTGCACAAGCGCCGAGGTGGCGGACCGTGGCAGCGGCGACTTACCTTTCGTTACGTACAGGTAGAAGAAGTCACAGTAGAGGATGGTCTGCACCACGCCTGCCACGATGGCGATCATGTCGAAGAAACCCTCAAAGTAGAAGCGCCAGATCCAGTTTATGAGGTAGAGGGCGCGGTAGAGGCCCAGGAAGAACAGGTAGTGGGTGGTGATGGTCTCCGCCTCGCCCGTCTTGCTGATCATGAAGAGCTGGGGCAGGATGGCCACCGACTCCAGGTAGATGGAGAACGTCCACAGGATCTGGCCCGGGGGGTGGGAGAGGAGAGGGAGGGAGGATTTGGTGAACTAGGGGGGGTCTCCACAAACACGGGAGCTGTTTAATTACATGGAGGTCTCATATTGATGACGGCCTCTCGCCTATAAAAAGCCGTGGGAAACGCTTGTTTCAAAAGATTCACGATAGAACAATTGAGTGTAAATGAACCCACTGTTTCAGATATAATTAGACCACTAAGGTCTTAAAAAAAAGCTTGAGAGAGTTCTAGAAGGATTATGACACGCCACAGCTCTGTGACACTCACTTAGTACCGTTGGTGTGTATGAGCAACATAATAAGCAACGTTATATATGCACCACGCACACTGTGGCGTTGTACTTTAAGTGTTCCTAGAGCCCTCACTCAGACGCAGAAGTGCTACAGATGCCCGGGAAGCCCGACCCTTATTACAGGTTTGCGATTGGTCGGATCCTCGGCGGTTACTGTGCCTTTAAGGACCGCAGCGGAGACCCTAAGTGGACGGGCGTCTCCCGTACGAACGTGTCCTCACCTCCAGGGGAGAGAAGTCGTGGTTGACGAGGAAGGCCAGACCTCCGATGGGGACCACCAGGAACTCCACCCTGAACGTGTCGTGGTTTCCGTCATACGTGGCCTTGAACTTGGCGTAGATCATGTAGACTGTGGCGTAGGCACAGCCGATGTAGATGAACTAGAACGGAGGGGGTTGAGATACAAGCGGCATAAGTGACCCGACTTTCATACTTTCACCAGGATTAATACAGCAATATAGTTTTATGGAGGTTTATATGATGTATGTATGATGTATATGAGATCATCAAAAAAAAGGTCACCCCTAACAGTCTTTTGTACTATTCCTGTTTTGAGGAGAAAGACTGGGATATTGTGAAGCATTCCCAAGTATATCAATGTATAACTTTATAGCAACAACCCCATCTACACTGGTATCACAAAAAATGGAATCACCAAAGGCAACCCTTCTCGTCCAGATACGTCAGGACGTTAACCACCAAGGTTCCTCCAAATAGAGGGCTAACCCTCTATTTGCATGAATTAATCTCGAATGGGTTCTCCAGATCCTATTGTTTGGTTCTTTGGTTAACAAGGGCGGGGTCCTTTGGCGGCGACAGAATTTGAACTACAGTGTTTGTCAAGTGCTGTGAAACAGTGGAGTGTGTGTGGAGGATCTTTTTTGGAAAGGAATCCAGAACCAATTGCAAAGTGGCAGTGGAGTCAACGGAGGTGAATGTGGATACAGACGGGCAGGTTAGATCAGGTTATTGTGGGTTTGTTGTTTTCATGTCATTGGTTCTGCCATGTTTCCACGTGAAGCGGACGCAACCAGGTCAGGGTTTGCCTGAATCTACAGTTAAAGACAGGGCTCTTAAAGACATGGTTCTCGACATTGTATGCGCTTGTGTGTCCACTAGGGGTGGGATCCACAGAGCAACCCCAGATACAATCATGAAATGTTGGCCGCGATCACACACACACAAAAAGCAGAACAGTTCTGGGGTTAAAAGATAGGATAAAAAAAAAGAATCATTGTGCAACACAAATTTATAAAAAAAAAAAAAAAAAAAGAGTTACACAGTTCAGTGCTTAACATAACAAACTGTTTTTAGGTTAACCTGGAAACATTAATTGCTTAAAAAGCACAAACTTACTTTAATTTCTATGTAAACATAAATAAATAAATGAAATATTTTCGACTCTGTAGGTCATGTCTTGGTTCCGGTGCTTCAAGCATTTGGTCTAAACCGGTATTTTTGACTACAATGTATTTACGACTGACTGAAGTCATTGCAACTAAACCCTTCAGTAGACTTGGTAAAACCGGAAGCCCTCCATTACAGAGAAGGAAGCTTTGCTTTCGTCCTGACCTCCATGACGAGGTCAGGACGTTAACCTCGTTCCTCGTGTTGTCTGTGTACTTTACTTTGACGAGTTCTTGCAGATCGCGTCGTCTTTCTTGACTTTGTTTGTCCCATCACTGTTGTAAAAGCCAGACTTTAGACTTGACCTGTAACAGTGCCGCTCTAATTCGCTTTCCCTCGCTGTGCTTCAGTTTCTTCTGCATCAACACCGCAAGTTTACCCTCCTTCATTTGATTAGCGCCCCCACCAGGAGTCATGAGGTACTGACCCTGCTATGTAAACTTTGCGGGGAATCAGTTTAGAGAGCCTTCATATCTTAATAAAAACATCAATATATTCGGCACCGGTGTATTGATAACGTATCGCAAGAGGAAGCAATACAACACACTACTGTATCGAAATTTTGTACCACCCCTAGTGTGCGAAAGGATTTGTGTTTGCATACCTTCATGGACGTGTTGTAGAGGGAAATGAAGGAGGTGAGCAGATCCAGGTAGCGTGTGGTGAACACCAAGGCAAACAGGATTTGACTCTTCCCAGAAATGCCTGTTCAGAGACAGAGGGAAGTGTGACGTTGCAGAGTCAACAGACTACAATTATACACTAGAGCACGACCCAGTTACAATACCGGAAGAGAGCAAGTACAAGAAGTACAACCTCTATTGACTCCGTATATGCAGATGCTTTCCTTATGGTGTTTACTTTGAAGCGGCCTGGAGCAAAGGAATGACACAAACCATAAGGCTTCACTAAAGCATCTCTAGCATTAGTAGCAACTTGCACAGAATCACATGGAAAAAGTATAAACATGTAAAACATGAAGGCACATTGTGAAATAGCAGCAACAGAGTGTGACACTGTGTAAACATGTTACATTTAAATTTGACAATATCAACCCTTTATTTAGATGAACCAGGTGAAATTGAATGCATTTGAGTAACTTCTCCTTCTGGACTCCTTCTGGAGTCAATAGACTTTAGCCTATGAAACACACGGACGGACTGTATACAAGTTATCTAAAACTCTGCCCTGTTTATCTCTGTTATCAGGAGCAGTGTGGTTCACAACCACTGTGGAAAGGCCGGTGTGCCTTGAGGAAAGTTGAGGTGTGTCATGAAATTCGTTGTCATTAAATAAATATTCCTGGAAAGTTACAGCAACGATATTAGTGAGCCAATGAAAGAGGTGTTGGAAGCATCTACTGACAATGTAATTAGTAATTACTAGCGATGACCTCATTATTTATTGAGTCCTCCACGTAATGCTAGTTCTGACTTCATTTCATGTTCTTGACAAGTCATTTATTGGTCTTGAATTTTTACATTTTGTGCATTTTTCCAAATCCTTCCCTACAACATTAGGTCTGTTTGATTTTAACTACTTGTAGGGCTCAGAAGAACCTGTCAAGCACGATTTCCCTGCAAAAATGTTTTCTTAAAGCAGCCTGAGGATATGCTTCCACTCCTGGTCATAATCACTCCCTGCTAGTCGGCATGAAGTGCAGGATGCTGCGCTACCCCTACAGAACAGAAAACACGACCTACATCATATCCTCCAAAAACGGAATGGAATGCATTACTTATGTTGCAATTATCAATCACTTGCAGCCTAATAGGTAGTACTTTAATTTGACTGGCCCTCCCTGCCACGTCAGAGCCTCCAGCTGGTGAAGCGAAAGGATGGATCAACCAGGATATAAATGCCATCTCTCAGTGCTCCACTGGTTCTGGATGTCAGGGTTCCCCATGCACCAATGTACCCTGAGCAGTGTGTGTATGTGTGCGTGTCCAGGTGGAGAGCCAGGCCCTCCCTAGCCGAGCTGTCTCGGCCACATAGACCGCAGCGGTACAGAGAGGTGCAGGGACGGGCTTTGACCGTTTCCTCCGGGCCATGTCATGCAATACGTGTTGCAGAAGACACAGTTTCAGCCATCGTTTCAATGACACGTCCTGGCAACGACTGTGTTTACCAGCAGCAGGCTAGAAGTGCACAGGCTAACCAGTGCTAGCTGTCGTTAGCCTCTCCGTCAACCCTGCGTTACAACGTGGGACTAGGGAGGGCTGATGGTTCATCCACGACCACCACGACGGCCTGTCCTTCACCGACACTACTGTACGTTCTCTGCCTGCAGATGACACGGCTACTCACCAGCACAAGACCTGGTTTTCCATATCTTCAGCAGCAGGATGATGATGGCCGCTAAATGGGAGAGATCCCCGGTTAGCCTGAAGATGTTCATGTTTCTGCAAGACGCACGGTCCTCCGCTTCCTTCTACAGTCGACCCCTTCGAGTCTCCCTGAACACTGCAGGTAAGGTGGCCTCTGACGGACACGCTGATGTCCCGTTTGGGGTGATATCTAGAGCGGTAATGGTCTATTCTGGGGAAAGGTTTGGAAAATGGCGTGTGATGCGCGACGTGGCCTGGAGACGTGGCCATCGAGGGAACCAACCAGCGCAGGCCGGGAGCTCATGAGGTCCGCCCATATAGTCATCACAGACCGTCATCACCAAATAGTCTGAGCTCCGTGACTCCTGTTTGGTTTAAGTAGAAGTTTATGATTTGAAATAAAAATGATGCAATTTTATTCGTATATATTTCTTTGAACGATTGAATCGCGCTTCACTTTGTGTCTGTGTGAAAGCAATGGAGTGAAACCAGATTCAGAGCAATACAAAGCATGTTTAATGTGGCACATGATTATTGTACACTTGTGTTATGGCACGTTTTGCACATTGTTGGCTTAGTATCTGCCTAATATTGCTTTTATCGTCACTATCAAGTAAGCATTTTTTACAGAAAGAAAATGCACCGACAAATTAAAACCGGTAACATCCAACACACATTCATCCTTTGCATTCTGCACTGGAATGTATTGGTCATATAGTTTACACAATATGTAAACTAAATGATAAACTACTCTCCATTGATAATACAGTATACACATTAAGATATTGAGAACCATACCACAAGCGTACCACAAGACATTTTTACAAAATAATTCCATATCACAATGATATGTCTTAGAACATAGCCATTCTCGGATCATCCAATAACCTTGTAGTATATTTTTTTGACGCAAACTGCCATTCAGCTATATTATTTTGAGTAAAAATAAAGAGGTCTTATCTCTGTGCCGATGGCTGGTAAATGAAGGCGCTACCTGAGCTGTAAACCGGACTCACACTTTTGTTTTAAACTAAAAGCTACTAATACACTGTACACCTATTATTTTTGGCCGAAACCCTTAAAATCGGCCCCAACCGAAAACCATCAATAAAACCGCCCCAGTCCTCTTGAGCCCGTCGGTAAACGAGCGGACGTTCATCAGTGTTTCTCCAAGGCCTTGAGTACAAACACGGCGTCGTCCAGCACGTAGTAATCCTTATACATGTCCCCCTCACAGAGGTATGGCAGCCGAGTGACCGCCTCCACCACCAACCCCGCCTCCCGGAACACGTCATTGGACATGCTGGTCACTTGCTCCTCCCATGTTTTGCCTTTCACCTGCAGGCGCTCTTTGGGACGTTGCCATTTCCCTCCTATGGCAAAGAGAAAATAAGATACTGCAATTTATTACGGTCAAAAATGTTCATGATTTAGCTCCAGTGACAAAATAGAGTCATGCTGCCTTTACTTAAAGGGGTGATATCATGCCCCCAGGTGTGAGTGTTATGTTATATTATTAGCCATTACAAGCCGTTTGAGATTTGAGTCTTGCTGACATCACAAGTGGGCGTGTCCACCTGGATGTATGATGGATAGATAAGCAACGTCTGCTACAGTCCACTGGGAGGCTGATGGAAGACTGATCTATCCAGCGTACATCTAGCTGGACACCCTGCCTTGTGTTGTCCTTAAAACACAGTAAAAAGCAGATTTCCAAAACGGCTTGTAACGGCTAATCACACTCTCCACCTGGTGGCATAACATCACCCCTTTGAAAGTCTTTCGTCCTGGATTCGTCGTAGGGCTGCTCGATTAAGAGAAAAAAAACATAATCCAGACTATTTTGGTCAATATTGAAATCACGATTATTCAAACGATTATTTTTGAGTTTGAAAGCATGATGTATTTAATTCAGCATGTCTCTTTCAAAAAACACTTTGTAACTGAGAACTTTCGCCTTAAAAAAATACACAAAATTGTCAAAAGAAAATGTTCAAATCTAAAATAATGTACAGATATGCATCCAGCTGTTCTAAAAAAACATTTAATGAAATAATATATATATTGAGAACTCTGTGATCGTTTGATGCTAAAAATCAAAATCGCAATCAAAATTTGCTTAATCGCCCAGCCCTATTTCATCGATGGGGATTTGCCAAACACGCACCTATCTCCACGTAGGGCTGGAAGGGGAGCACCAAAGCCAGAATGACCCTCCCAGTGCCGGCCACCAGGGAGCGCTGCATCCCCTTGAGGAGATCCAGAGGAGACTCACAGCGGTCCAGCAGGTTCAGGCAGCTGATCAGGTCGTACTGGAAACCCGTCCGCTCCCACTCCTCCACAGCCAGCACCCTGATAACGGGAGAGAGACGGCAAGAGAGAGAGAGAGAGAGAGAGAGAGAGAGAGAGAGAGAGAGAGAGAGAGAGAGAGAGAGAGAGAGAGAGAGAGAGAGAGATAAGCACGAATGCAAAGAGAGCTTAAGGAGTGGCTGGAATGTACCCCGGTATAAACATAAATGTTAAACCATGCACTATACCAACAATGACCTATAAACCTCTGCCAATAGTGTGTCCCTCCTTCTTTAAAATGTACATTTAGGGCATTTAGCAGACGCTCTTATCCAAAGCGACTTTCAAAAAGGTTAATACACACATTCACACACTGGCTCGTCAGGAGCAGTCAGGGTGAGGCTGTCTCGCTCAGGGGCGCCTCGACACTCAGAAGGGAGCGCCTCCAGAAGCACACCTACTTGTAATTCCTCCTCTGGAGATGCCACTTCATGGGGGGCGACACCTCCGTGGCGTACACCTCTCGGAAGTGCGCCCCCATCACCTCGGTCACGCCACCGTCACCGGCGCCAAGGTCCAGCAGCCGCTCAGCCCGCCACTCGGGGGAGATCCGCAGCAGCCGGCGGAACTGATCGGGGGAGAACACGAACATGGAGCCCCGGCTCAGCAGCCTGGGGGAGGGGAGAAGGGTCAGCCTTGGAGGCCCACAAGGAGGGGGCTAGAAATAGCGGATCCCCAGCCTTCGGGTCGGGACCTCACTCGGGGGTCCGGGAAAATGCAGTCACGGGGCAAAAGAGGTTGGGAACCACTGGGCTAGACAGATGTAAATTACGATGTATATCAAGCACAATGTGACAACAATAATGTAAATGTGATAATGCATTTCATTTACATTTAGGGCTTTTAACAGACGCTATTTTCCAAAGTGAATCTCAATAATTACATTTGTACATAATTATATAGCTGTACACTTGTCAGAAGGAAGAGCAACCATATGGCGCCGTCGGTACAGTGAGGACGTTCATAGAAAGGATTGTTATTGGCTGACCCGTTGATGGAGGTGCGAGAGACCACTGGGCTGAGCACGGCGGACATGAACGAGTGGTAGAGCTGGGTGAACAGCCAGCCCGACTTGTCGACGCTGTGCTTGAGGAAGGCCTGGGTGTCGGGGTCCAAGTGGCTCTGGATGAAGAGTGGCCGGACCGCTTCCCCCAGCAGGTCGGTGGAGCACTGGTACCACTGGAGACCGAGCGAGGGAGAGAGAGAGAGAGAGAGATGCAGGCTCAAAATGAACGTCCTATTTAGAGTTATGCGTGGAATTAAGGCAACTGTTTACAAGTGACATAAGACACGGCAGTGCAAAAATCATTTCCATTTCTGTAACAGCACATACCTCTTGTGTTTCAAGTCCAGCTTCCTCCATGTCGCTCACCATGTTGGTGAGCATGGACCGGGCCAGGGGGCTCCTCACATACTTCCCCGTCCACATCCTCCGCATGCACAGTAAAAATGCAATGTAGCCAACCACCCAGGCTACAAAAAGTAACGTCCTCAGCTGTAGATGACACATATGGACAACGGTTCAACGGGACGGTAAGCCAGTCCGCCTCAGGATGACAGCAGCGGAGGCCACACGGCCAGATAAGTAAGCGGTTAGACCCGGCAGATCGATATAAAGCCACCCAATAGTAAGCGAACACGTAAATGCATGACCCCGGCGGGATCCGTATGAAACACGAAACGAACCAACCTGAGGGTGCGGTGGGTGTATCAGGGGATCCCTTGTTTATGGATCATTTAGATCTGTAGAGCAAACTGTGTAGTGTGTTTGTAGAAGGCATCGGAGGGGGGGGACCCTGCCCATTGAGTCAACTTCTGACTGCAGCGACTGCAGCGCCTGCTGCTGTGTATTTCCTGTGTCTCCGCTAAATGTGTCCGGCGGATGCTTTCTCCCTTCCTCGGTCGAGAACGGCGTGGCCTTGTCTTTTTTTCCACGGAGAAAGGAACTTAGACTTTTATAATAAAGAGATGCCACCGACGTCCATAAAGCAAGGTAAACTACATTCTCCTTGAATGATGGGTTTTGACGTTGTTGTTTTTAATATGCGACGTGAGCATCGAGCACGGCGCCGATCCCGCCTTTACTCTGTCGAACCGTTTCACGCGCTTTAACATTTCAAAATGTGTTGTATGTTGTGATTGATTAGGCGTTGATACCTGATGTTTCTTGTTGTTCTATATTTTTTGTTTCCAGAAACCCCACTCCCCTATCTGCGTGTGCTGGTGCCCCCACTCAGGCTGGTATCAGCAGCCATTTGGCACACTGTGCAGCACAGGATTGTGTCGGCCTATGGGCTTCTGGACCATGTAATCACAGAGATCACTGAAATTGTCCCTGGACTGCTCAATTGCAGGCAGAGGTGGTTGCTGTGTTTTAACTTTCAAGCACAGGTGATGAATGAAACAACTCTGGTATACTATTTCCAACGTAGGCCTATAACCTCTGTGCCCTGCTTATTTGGTTCAAACTATTTCTTGAAATCCTGGTTTCTTCTGCCTATAGCTGGTGCTTGACTTGTGCCGCCCCGGTCAAACCATCGACTTGAACACACTTCAGCCACACTTGGAAAGAATGCAGCAGCTCAGTTTGTTGTTGAACAAAGAGGTAGGTTTTTGACCAACGTTCATGAGCATTGGGGTAAATTGGTTGTGTCTGCTATCATACAATTTGTATCTCACAGGTATCCAACTCAGCGGAGGGAATGAGTGGACCAAGCATGCTTATTATTCTTATTCAAAGACTGATAACGGACCCAGATAACAGGCTTCACTTTTACCAGGTAAGTGGTGTGTAGCCCAAATGAGATGACACAATTTTATAACATTTCTTGTACCTTGTTTCTGTTGAAAACGATTAAACATTGAATTGACACCGACCAACCAAATGCCCCCATTTCAGGATGTTTTCCCCCAGAAATATGGGCCAGAATATTACAAAGCTGTGGAGTTGCTTGTGATGAAATTCCTTGTGGCGCTTGAGAGATTACTAGTGGTTCCAAATCTTCAACAGGTAACGTATAAAACAATCCTATCATGTCATCTAAGGTTACAAAGATGCCTCATTTTAAGATCCTACCTATCTGTTTGGAAGCTAAAGAAAATAAATGTTTGTGTTGGACCACAAGATAAGATCTGGGCAAGGTCAGTCTATACTGATTATGCTCTGCTATGAAATGGGCTGAAACACAATTTGTCTACCCTTGGAAGACGAAAGCCCACATTGTTATTTATTATTTACATTGCACATTTTGAAGCCGCATTACCTAACCTTTACACTGAAGCAATTATTTTTGTGTAGACAAATGATTTAGCGTAAAAAAACTCATCCATGGTTTGATTGAGTTCTGGTTTGGTCTGATTGTACTCTGTGGACACGGCCAGCAATCAAATGTTGTCTCAGTTGTGATCAAATCACCTAATTCATTGAAATGATGGTTTGTTTCTCCTGACCAGGTGGCCAATATGCTTGGCAGTGCTCCATCGGTTCTGGCTGAATGTGTTGCATTTCCACTCCACCAAGAGCTCAAATCCATCTTGGAACACCAAAAAGACTGCATTAATCCCAGCAATATTGGTAATACTACGTCATATTATTATGTATCGTAAATAGTGTGTTATATGGAGCTGACGTTGATGATGGTTGCATTTGGATTGTCTTCCCTCCGATATGCCAAACTTTCCCTCTACGTCCCTAAAGTGGTCAGTTACTTTTGAGTGTGCTACTTGAAATAGACTCACCAAGATGGCGACGGGGATCACCCCACGGGACAGTGCAGATGGAAAGGCCCTGAGTTCTTTTGCTTTCATAAATTGAAGCACAGCCAATGTAGCTTTCTCCAAATGGCGGGAGGAATAGATGGAATTGCTTAAAACTGCATCCAACCAGACTTCTGTCAGAGCCATCAGTCACTCATACCGTTAATAGTGTTTTTCGTCTTTCCAAAATCCTGCAGCAAAACTGCTGCAGTCAACATCTCAACATTTGCCATGTGTTTATATCTTTGCTGAGCTGTTTCTAATTCGATATTCCAGATGTTCTGCCTACAGGAGACGGTGTTTGCACGGTTCCGTCTCCCCACTCCATGGAGATGATCCTCGTGGAGGAGGAGGAGACCCTTTTAAAAGCAAACATGTTGGATGATTATGTGGACCCGCCTAGCAGAGCACAGACCATGGACGTGGCAACCGCGGAAAATGCCACGATGGGATATGACACAAAAGACACAATGAGTGTAGAAGACTTAGTCACAATTCGCCCCATTATGGTCAAAGTGTATAGTCTAGAGGATATTGCTTGCCTACAGAAGATGGTGCCTTCAAACAGCCCTCGTGTTGTTCTGGATCCCCGCGCTGTGGAGTTACATTTGGGAAGTAATATTAAAGGGCCGGAAGATGAGAAGGTTAAACTCTGTGTTAGACCGAATGGGGATTCCACAAGTGAGGGACAGAGCTCTGCCTTTGTAAAGATGGAACAAGACATTGTAATGATTACCATAGGAGATACTCCTCCAAATGATCCCCTTAAAAACACGTGCATGTCAAGTGGGGCACCTGCATCGACAATGGCCAATGATGTGGCACCAGCTTCGCCAGAACCTTCGATAAGCCCAGTCAGAACCAACAGAGTTCTCGAGATGGCTGAGTATTTCAGGAGGAGGCGAAGAAACGAGTCCAAAGCCAGTAGGACTTGTCGAACCTGCGGCAAAACTCTCAGCCGCTCATCGGATTTGGCCAGACATCAGATGACACACACCGGGGAGCGACCATTCCAGTGCCCTCAGTGTAAGAAAGCCTATCAGTTCCACCACGACCTGAAGAAACATATTTTAAGACTTTGTCCTGGCGCCGGACCAGGAATGGCATCACCACAGACACCAGACGACCAAACTGCCAATAGCCTGAATACGGATGGCGGATCACGCAAACTACGGAGAGCTACGAGGAGGGTCCCCGACCAAGGAGAAGGCTCTCTGTGTCTACGTACACCACTTAACGGAGGAGTATAAACCAGCCTTCAAGGCCAAAGTATACTTCTCCGACTCCGTAATCCGACTCCGTATTTACGGAGACCCCTCGAGCATTCGCAGTTCTCCGTCGGGATGTCAATGCAATTCGCCACCCAATCAATTTATATGTTGACTACTAACCATGTAAATGGTGCTGTAAATAAACTTTCATTGCTTTTCAAATCTTATTTGGCATTTTATGGGTCCTTAGAGTTTTTCTCGATTTGTATACACACAAAAAATGGAACTATGCACACAATTCTGAAAACTTGAAGCTCATGTTTCAAGTACAAGACTCCAGACTGCTCAACTCTAAGCGCAATTCCACTGTTTTCACACATATAGAAATTCCAAATCACATTTTTGAAAAACTAAGCACAAATCTCATCACTTGGCACACTTGGTTCACCTGGAAACACTGGCCTTCAAACGCAACACCTAATCACCAATAAGTCTAACTCACTTCTCACCTGTTCAAACTCAACTGGCAAAACAACTTCAATAATGTGTCAGAGCATAAAATAGGCCTCAGGTGAGCTCTACTGTGTTGTAGATATGGTCCTCTGGCCTGATCAGGATCAGAGGTGGGATACAGACTGATTTACATGTAGATCGGTTTCCCCTCATTTATATTTTTATTTTTATTTTTTGTTGGCTTATGAAAAGCTTTTTATGCAGTCAGTTCAGCTGAACGTTTTACTGTATTACAGTAATAAATACATATTTGCTTTGTTACCTTTTTGTACTTGTGCACTGATTTCATCATTACATCCCCGAAAGACAGTCTAAACATTTTCTTACTGTAGTGTTTTTCATTTTACTTATCAGTGCAATTACTGTACTGTAATTTGCCAAAATAGGTAACATTGGTGTATTGTCAGAACAATGTTGCAGTATCAACTAAAGGTGTACAATATAACTCTGGGAAGCTGGGATGTGAGTTTAGCCCATTGTATAGACAAATATGCATTGTATCCTATTCTGATACGATTGTGTCAATGGGAAGATGACAAATGGGGGTGAAACAGCATTTTTTAAAACAAAGTTCTAAATTTCTTTAGAATTGTATGAATTTGTAATGTTCAAATAATGTAGTTTTGGAAACTGCTAGAGGTTAGCAGATTTTTTTCTCACTGTAATTTATTAAAGGGGACATATCATACCACCAGGTGTGAGTGTGATTAGCCATTACAAGCCGTTTTGAAAATGTGCAGCATTGTGACATCACAGGTGGGCGTGTCCACCTAGATGTGTGACGGATAGATGAGCAGTGTTTGCTAGTCTACTGGGTAGGCTGGTAGACTGATCTATCCAGCGCACATCTAGATGGACACGCCCACCTGTGATGTCACAATGATGCTCCCTCCGCTGAGTTGGATACCTGTGAGATACAAATTGTATGATAGCAGACACAACCAATTTACCCCAATGCTCATGAACGTTGGTCAAAAACCTACCTCTTTGTTCAACAACAAACTGAGCTGCTGCATTCTTTCCAAGTGTGGCTGAAGTGTGTTCAAGTCGATGGTTTGACCGGGGCGGCACAAGTCAAGCACCAGCTATAGGCAGAAGAAACCAGGATTTCAAGAAATAGTTTGAACCAAATCATTTTCAAACCTGCTTGTAATGGCTAATCACACTCACACCTGGTGGTATGATATGTCCCCTTCAAGCTTTTCTCACAGCTCCAGACTAAAATATGTCCTGCGGTGTGACATGACATTACAATAAAATTCAAATATTTAAATATTATTGATTTCAAATAAAAATCAGGTATGTTTTAAGTTTAAGAATTATTCTTAAGGAACGATCATTACAATTCTGCATATTTTTTCGCAGCTGTTTTTGGATTCTATTCCTTACTTGTGCCATCTTTTATCACTCGCTCCCGTGTAAATATTGTGCAAAATGAGAGAAAATATTTGAAAATGTTGATTTTTTTCCTTTGATATTATGCAATGTTTTCAAATGAACAACGCTAGTTAACATTTTAAGTTATTTAATTGTGTTTGAAGTGGTGTCACACCACAGGACGAAATGAGACACTCATTTCGTCACTCATCATTTATGGTGAAATGTATTATACTTTTGTAACAACAAGAGAAATTGGACATTCTGGAGGCATCACTTATAGAACAAATGAAACAAACTGTCAATCAGCCAATATTTAAAATAGGAGGTAGAAATTATTTAAAGGGGACATATTATACCACCAGGTTTGACTGTGATTAGCCATTACAAGCCGTTTTGAAAATGTGCAGCTTCTGACATCACAGGTGGGCGTGTCCACCTAGATGTGTGCTGGATA
This sequence comes from Pollachius pollachius, assembly GCF_949987615.1. NCBI lineage: Eukaryota > Metazoa > Chordata > Actinopteri > Gadiformes > Gadidae > Pollachius > Pollachius pollachius. The sequence continues at coordinate 3,471,394 of NC_136952.1, forward strand.
TATCAGTCTACCAGCCTACCGAATGGACTAGCAAACGTTGCTCATCTATCGTCATACATCTAGGTGGACACGGCCACCTGTGATGTCAGAAGCTGCATATTTTCAAAACAACTTGTAATGGCTAATCACACTCACGCCTGGTGGTATAATATGTCCCCTTTAATTATTTTAATGATTTAGGAGAAATGGCAAACTTATGTGTTAAACATGAGCCAGTCCAGTTTGGTTGATTTGGCAACTCGACCATAGGGCTCAGGCTCTGAAATTGTACCAATTATGTCACTCCGTGAGTAGTAAATGCTATCCTCTTTGTCAGGCCACTGGAAGGCATTTTTCTTTCCGTGTGTTGAACTATACAGTTTACCTGTATTTCCTCTCCCTGAATATTCAGCACTTGGCCCACATATTGCTTCTCATCATATTTCAGAATGATGAACTTTCCCACTTCCAACACGTCTTGGTCACTTTCAATGTCTTCATCCAAGAAGGACGGGATAGGGGTCATATCTTGAGCTGGACTGTCAGCGGTCATTGTGACTTTTATGACCTTGAAGCAGCCACACACCTTTGGATAGCTGTAGAAGCAACTTACTGCCCTATGAAACACCTCCCCTGGTGTTGTACAGTAAATCTGGTGTGTACCTAGTTTGCCTTTCACAGCTGGGAGCACAGGAGGGAAGAGTTTGTCAAAATTTTCTGTCCTTTTCCTCTATGCATTTCATTTGGATAGTCCTCTGCAAACCTATGTTGGTATCATGCCTTAAGTGTGTCTTGAACAACCACACACACAAGTTTGCACATTTATATGAATTTTGTGGAATTCATATTTCATTGTATTTGTCTTAAATTCATACTAATGCAAACTGTAGATATATTTATGAGTGAAGTTACCAACACAATGGCTAGTCCGTAACACACTCACCCATTCTCTCTATCACTCTCACTCACTCACTCACTCACTCACTCACTCACTTACTCACACACAAAGAGAGAGAGAATGTTACCTTGTGTGTAATTCACAGTTTTTGTTGATGTATCTGCACTCTTAATCTTGCTGAATTCTACAAGGCAAATAAATTAACTTAACACTTAGTTCCCTGGCTCCATTCGTCTTTATAAGTAAATGCTCTGTTTTGGCTTTATTATTTTGTCAGAATGCACCAGAATGCTTAGTGCCCAGACCCCCTGCAGGGGTTTGGAATGCAAACGTTCAGCACCCCCTCAAATAAATTCCACCAGCCGCCACTGGTGCAAAGACAAACCGGGGAAAAGTGATAAAGGAAATGATTTTGTTAGAGGAACAATCACAGTCCTTGCCGACTCCGTTGCGTCGACGGATAGTTAAAAAATATTGTATGCGCACGTAGAGCTACGGAGAGCTATGGAGAGGGTCTCGAACGACGGAGGGCTCTCCGTGTCTACGTACAGCACTTTACTGAGGAGTTTAAACCAGCCTTGAGCCCAAATAAACTAAGCCATGGTTATGCAAGCTTCGCTCAGCTCCCTCAGACAAGGGACCAGGAGAAGACTGCACTTCATCCCGTTGGCAGCTGTCAGAGCGCTCTACAAGGTATGAGGAGCCATGAAGAGGTGTGTCCAATAACTTGGCAAGAGTGTTCTGCACCTGGAAAGGACATTCCTTCTGCTGTTGTGCAAAATCCCACCCAGCCAAATCAAGCAGTCCCCGAGGACCAAAACAATTATGGAAAGAATGGAATCAACACTTCGACAAGGGAGTGATGCGTTTGAGGAGGAAAAATGCCAAGTGAAACAAGAGCAAACCCGCCAGGCATCAGAACCTGCTGTTAAAGGATTGAGCCCATCCTTGATATGCTCAATAAATCAGCCGCGTTGCAAGGTAGCAACTGCACAAACAAAGAGCAAGTGCTGATCAAAACCATGGAGGGAATAAACAAACCCTGCACCTTGTGTTGCTGCGGTGAAGGAAACCCCCAAAAAGAGCTCCCTTAAATAAGCCCCCCTTAGTCTGTCCAAACTGCAAGTAAAAGTTTAGGTCCAAATGTTCAATAAAGAAGCACTTTTGCACCAGTGACAGAATGCAAAGTTAGAGGTTGTATCAGCAATTCTAGGTCGAAACATAAATTATCACATTCATCTGATCTTTCCTCACGCTCCGCTAGCTGCCCGCCTCATAAGCAGGGCCGTCAAAAAAAAACATCTCTGTAGGCAGCCTATGCCCCGAGATCGTACACAAAAACAAATGGTACTACCAACCGCTCAAAACTAAAATAAATAATACTGCACCGACAAGGAGTGGGTGTTGTGGGGTTTTGCGCTGCGTTTATGAAAGTTTTTACTGGATACACGAAACACGGAAGGGAGGGGCTTTGTTCGGTTGGGATCTCGCTTCAAATACCAACAGAAGTGACGTCTCCCAACATCGCTGATACAACCTTTAAGTGGAGGCTGATGCTGCTAGACCGCGGTACAAGACCTCGAAGGAGAATAAGGGAAGGAAAGCGAAACCAGCTACTGCTTTCCATTGTACCGAGTGGAACATCTCATTCCCAGACGAAACAAGACTTGTGGCACACAATGAAATCCACAAGCCCCGGCTGTGCACAATGTGTGGCGAGACTGGCTTCGTGAAGGTAAGACAGCACTAAGTCGACGCGCATCATTTCCACGGCCCGTTCCCTTGCATGTCTTGCAATCGGGCTTTCCCAGGCCTGAAGGCTCTAATCAGGCACGAGATAGTTCACACGAGCGACCGCCCCTTCAAATGCTCCAAGTTCCTCATCAGCGAGCCGGCGTTTCGGAAGAGCTTGTCGCAGTGCGGGCAGGGATAGCGGACCCCGGTGTGCTCCTTGGCCATGTGAAGGTCTAAACTGTATATGGGCTTAGCACTTCCCGCAGTGCTCGCAGATCAAGTGCTCGTCGTCGAAGGCACTGTGACGACAGAGGCGGCGGTGTTCTTTCAGGGCCGACGGCCGACGTGCATCAGTTCCACGGCCCGTTCCCTTGCACGTCTTACAATCGGGCTTTCCCAGGCCTGAAGGCCCTGATCAGGCACGAGACAGTTCACCCGAGCGACCTCCCCTTCAAATGCCCAAAGGCCTTCTGTTTTGAGGCCTTCTGTTTTGCCGCGGCTCTGAAACTGCATGCCAGGACACACACCAAGGAGTCTCCGTTCCTGTGCTGGGACGGCGGCATAGGCTGCAGGACACATGGACACATGTTATAGAATGGACAGCGGATTCCAAAATGGCGCCCATTCATTCCTATGAAAACTTCTCAATGTTGCAGGGCAACGTCAAGGAGAGATTTGCTTCCGCATCATGGGAGCCTAGCCACGCCCTAGTTCATGACGTATCGGATGCAGAAATATTCATTGTTTTCTAGCATTGTTAGCATTGTAGCATCATAAGCGAGAGGTCTGAGCGATCGCAGTCGCATTGTTTACCGACCATGGAAGTATAAGTTTACTTCATAAATATGAAAGATTGCTCCACATAACACCAACAACATAGTAAATGTATGTAGGCCTACAAAAAAATACAGTTCAATGTTATTGCTTAAGAAACAGATTCCTTCCAACAATTTATAAGAAATGCAATCAATAATTTATATACAAATAAATGGTTACATATCGATCAGCAACGGGGTTGGAGTAGCCTACCCACATAAATAATTGTAATACACCAACATTGTTAACTGTCACACAGCTAAACAAGCAAATGAAAAATAAGATACTAACGCAACTGAAATGTTTTTTAGGCTATTAACAATATTATGAAAATGATACCGTAATGCACCCGTTCTTTGTCTTTGGATCTTTTGAATAAATGGATCAATACATGGTGAATCGCAATGATCCAAGCAGACGGACGTGAGAGTCATTGAGCAGCAGCTGAGCCAGTCTAAAAAATCCATTTATCACTAAAACAATTTAAGTGATAAAAAGTCACCACAGTGACTAAAAACCATCAACGTCATTCATGTAAAGTAAAAGGAAAAACCTCGGACACAGAAGTTAACGGAGCCGTGCACTAGGCCCTCTCGGATGCCGGGCCGAAACAACATTTGTTTCACTACGACTCCTTTCAGCTGCCCCCTCCTCCTTCTCCAGCAAAAAATAATAATATAAAACGGCTAATAAAACGCTTGAGGTGGCGTTTTGAAAAGAGAAAACTTACATTTTTTTAGTACATGGCGTAAAGATAATTATGAGCCTTCGATTGATATCCAGACATTTTTTGCGGAGACGCATTCCTGCTCCCCACTTGTATTGGAGTGAACGGAGATATCTACTTCTGGGCCCCGTGAATCGAGGGACCCGTCCACAGCCCGCTTAAACAGCTGCAATACCAGCCTTGGCCGCTGAGCACTGGTGGATTGCGGAAGTTTGCACTGTTCCACAGGGCTTGGGACCAACTCGGCCCTGAAAGTTCACCGCCTGTGTCGTCGACATCGAGCACTTGATCTGCGAGCACTGCGGGAAGTCCTACGCCCACAAACACAGCTTGGACCTTCTCATCGCCAAGGAACACGCCGGGGTGCGGTTGAGAAACGAAATGATGCATACGCAAGAGAGGGCCTTTTCGTGCAAAGCGTGCGTGAAAAGTGTCTGGAGTGTTTGAAGGGGTTTGTCAAGTCCCGCTACCTCACCGATCACATGAGGAGGCACTCGGTGCCAGCGAGAGACTGTATTGGTGTCCGTCTGTCCTGCGACAAGAGTTACACGAGTGCCGCGATTCTGAAGAGGCACAGCCTGGCCCACACAGGGGAGAAACCGCATAAATGTTTCCACTGTGAAATGGCCTTTAGCCGACACAAGCTTCTGAAAGCACACGAGGAAGTTTAATTGGACTATGTTTCGCCATCATCATATAGTTTGAGAAAGAGAAAAACAATTTTGATTAAAAAAAAAACTCACAAAAGAGCTCTTGATTTATTTAAATAAAATAATATTGCGATCATTTTATTATAGATAGACAAATCAACATAGGCCTATAAAAATTGACTTATTCTCGCGGAACCTTTATTTTCATCGCACACATAAATCTCATGTTTACGTCTTCATTGATCCTCATGTTAATTCATGTTAGTTGGGTTTTCCCTTCGTTCATTTAAGTTATATCCGCAGCACACATGACAGCATGTCTCTTCAACGGCCGTGTAAGCATGATGCTGCGTACATGCATGGTGCGCTGAGCCTTTAATTACGTGAAGACCCAAAGGCAATGGAGCAGGCGATGGCCCACTTTACTCCGCCCCCAGCTAAACCTAAAGTGTGGTGGTCTTTTGCGGTCATGACTTGCGGTCAAGGTTTTATAATTGCTTTTGATTGAAAAGTCTGGGGGTCTTTTAACGGGAAGCAGGAGAACCTTCAGTAAGGCGAAAATAAAATATATGACATGGAACATGAATTGAAATGAAAGGATAATTTATGATTCAATTATAGAATATGCTGGACTCATAATTAAAAATGTGCCTGGTGGCTACAGTTTATCTGCCGTATTAGGCCTACGAAATCTGTAATTAGGCTACCAAATGATTTATGTCACGTTGAAATGTATTTAGTAACAAATTATAAATTACTACATTAAACTTTACTGCGCTGCCCTTTTTTTGTCCTTATTTTGCTTACATGTAATTTAGAACGGCAATAAACATAGAGCCTGTATCCCTTAAGTGGGTCTCTCCACTAGAGGTCACTGCTATCAAACATTTGCTCCTACTCCCTACTGTTTGAGGACATTAAACTGCCAAAATACTTTTTTATTGAAACTCACAGTCCAAACGAGGAAAGGCGTCGTTTATAATGTTTAAATGTTTACTATTTGTTGTTGGCATGTGTGTGATTGCCAACTGTTTCGTTATCCAGCGGTAACCCCAACGGTCCTTCTTGTTGCTCTCCCTCTGTATCAGTTCCCCCCCCCCCCCCATATCCCGCTCGTTCTGGTTTTGGATCCAGAGAGCCTGAACAGTTTCATTGTGCTCTGCTGTGCTGAGTGTATGAGCGCCCTGTGTTCCCGTTGCAACAAAAGGCCCCTCACTGGCACAGAGTGCCAGTGCCTCTGCCACCATTCAGCTGTGGAGCTGCAGGCACGGACGCTTGCTGCCCGCACACGGAGCTCACTGCTGGACGGCAGCAGGAGATAACCGGGGGTTTTAGGATAGAGCGAACCGGGCCGTGACATGGCTCCGGTAGGCACTGGCACGCTAACCTGGGCCATGGGTTTCATGGCCAGTTGACCCTTCTGTCTGTCCGTCTGTCACTAACCCACTAACGCCCCCCCCCCCCCCCCATCTGCCTCCCACTCCAACCCCATCCTCACCGTATTCCTGTGGCGACCTTCTCAGATCCATCATGAATGAGGAAGAGGATTAGTGTCTCTCTCTCTCTCTCTGCATGTCTGTTGATTGGGAGATGGAACCCTGTGTGTGTGTGTGTGTGTATGTGTTGATTGGTGAGTGTGTGCGTGCTTGTTTGTGTGTTTCATCATTCATTGTATCAACACATTTTGATACATCTGTTGGTTGGGCGATGGAACCCTGTGTGTGTGTCACTGTTTGTGTGTGTCTGCGTGTCTCACTCTGTGTGTGTGTGTGTGTGTGTGTGTGTGTGTGTGTGTGTGTGTGTGTCACTGTGTGTTTGTGTTCAAGGTAGCGACCACTGAAGGAAGCTGAGGACGCCATCAGACCAGCATCCATCTGACCTCGCCTCCATTACTGCTGCATTGTGGATGAAGAGAAAGAAGGAATAAATATCAATGTTACACTTATAATGTCACCATGGCGGCGCTGCACTTCAGAATGGAGACGAATTATGTGTGAACTCATACCTTCCCAGCTTTACCAGAGTGTGGTTAAAGTCCCTCCACTGGGTCACCACAGACACTAAACAGCGTCAGCGTAGGCGCTCTGTGGACTTTCCTTCCCAAACAGGACACCCCCCCCCCCCCCCCCCCCCCCCCCCCCCCCCCTCCTCACTCCGGTCCCGAGACGTGGCTTGGTTTTGTAAAAACAACAATCCTCTTACCGTCGGGGAACTGACAAACCCGTCTTAGTTCTTATCATCATCATCATCATCATCATCATCATGGAGTCACTTTGCCATGTTCCCCGTGTGTTCCCGCCCGAATGTGACCGGATAGACAGACGGACGGACGGACGGAGGGACGGTAACTCATCCTGAACGATGCATGACGTACGTCCGTCCTCATCAGGGGCCATCAGAGAAAACGTCCCCGTCCGTGTGCCCCTCACGATGCGTCAGGGGGAAGCCTGTTAGTTGGGCTAAAGCGGTGGAGCACATCATTCACTGCCTTGCTATTAGGCTACCAGGGAGCGGCAGGAATGTGACCCCTGTTCTCATTGGGAATGCCCCGCTAATGGACGGCGGCCAATTGAAAGGAGCCTTTGTCTCTGTCTCTGTCTCTGTCTCTCTCTCTCTCTCTCTCTCTCTCTCTCTCTCTCTCTCTCTCTCTCTCTCTCTCTCTCTCTCTCTCTCTCTCTCTCTCTCTCTTTCTCACTATCTCTCTTTCTCTCCCCCTCTCTCTACTCCTATCTCTCTCTCTTTCACTATATCTCTTTCACTATTTCTATATCTCATCTTCTCTCTCTCTCATGCTCCCTGTATCGCTCTCTATCTTGCTCTCATTCTCGCTCTCTCTTGCTCTCTCTCGCCACTCTTGTTCTCTCTCTCTCTCTCTCTCTCTCTCTCTCTCTCTCTCTCTTTAAGACGGCCTGCCGCTGCTCATTTAGATGCATGTTATGATCCAGTGTGGACGTGGAAAGGTTGAGGAGCGCTTCGGGACAATGTGACACAGGGCGTGAATCAAAACTGTCATACGGTGTGTGTGTGTGTGTGTGTGTGTGTGTGTGTGTGTGTGTGTGTCTGTGTGTGTGTGTGTGTGTGTGTGTGTGTGTGTGTGTGTGTGTGTGTGTGTGTGTGTGTGTGTGTGTGTGTGTGTGTGTGTGTGTGTGTGTGTGTGTGTGTGTGTTTCTGCGTGTGCATGACGTCTAATACAAGATTGACCCCAAACACCCTATACCCATTTTCTTTTCTTTTTTGCATCAGGCGTGAGTATGTTGCTGTGTATTAATCTTAATTTGCATTGATGAGTGTGAGTTCTTATTTAGCTCACGTGCTGTTGATGTGGGGGTCATTATTCATTGTTTATTATATTGACCACAATATTTACTACTGATTGATTAGTGGCAAACAGGGTTTCGGTTTTGTGTGAGTGCAGTTCAAACATAATCACATCATTCCTTCCATGAAGCGGAAATTGCAACGGGGTTATTATTGTCTCTGTTCTGATTTTTAAACACTGACTTGACTGTTAAGCAGGGCAGCCAGGCCTATACATATTTAATTGTATCTGTCCAATAACCCGTCTTTTTCTCTGAAGTTCGACTTCAAAAGAAAACATTTAAACTAAAGGAGAAATAGGGTGTTATCTTATCGCGGCGGAGCGCCTGGGATCACACACCCACACTCCAGTGATCTTGTCTAACGTCTATGCTCACGTCGGAGCTCGCTCCGTCAATATGGGCTTACGCGTCCCCCAAGGCGCTGCTTTGTTCATGCGCAGCTCTTCTGTTAAACATCACCTTCCTTTAGCGGAGCAGCTTCTCTGAGCTGGTGCACTCCATTCCGTCTACTCATCATTACAGAAGTGAGCGGTTTCTACCGGTTGACTCTGCTTCCGTGCTTAGAATGTACACTTGCTTCCAGCGATGATGTATAGGCCTACGTTTGTCTGTGTTTGTGTGTATATTCATCCTAAGCTTTCAACCATGAGTTGAATTTTGATGTGGACCAAATATCCATGACACACAACAAGACGGCCCCTGTGGGTGGGTGGGTGTGTGTGTGTGTGTGTGTGTGTGTGTGTGTGTGTGTGTGTGTGTGTGTGTGTGTGTGTTTAATCATTAATTGTCAATCAATCAATGAGAATGTTCCAATCTTGCTCAAGGAAGTACATGTGGCAATCACATCAATCAATCATGTGTCAATCACATTTAACACCTACAGCTTAATTACGTTTTTATTTTTATTGTATTAAAAAACACTGACCATTAGGATCCGCCACAGCATTTGATCCTATTGTCCCTACTTGTATTTTTTCCACCACAATTTGGTAAGAACTGTATTTTTCAAATTAAATGGTTGTTTTCAATCCTTTTCTAAAATGAAGTGAATTAATCATGTAAATTGATGTGTGTACTAATCATCACAGCCTACACTAATACTATTAGACTTGAAAAGGTAGGTTGATAGAGGATCCTAAATAGTAGCGTTATCCCGGTCTACCGCCACGCTATTCCGGTCTTTTACTTAATATGATCTGCATACGCCAGTTAGCGGTCCCCGGGGCGAAAACAATAAAAACACCCAAAAAATAACAACCACTACGAATAGATATAAATATGGATTTTTCTTTGCGAACATTTGGACACAGCAATATCCGAAACGCGGAGGAGAACTCCCTCAACCGGAAGTCCCCGCGCTGTCCCGCCGCTAAACCCATGAAACTGAAAGTCCCGCCCTCTCTCTAGCCAATAACGCTCATTTGGAGCATCCCGTTACAACCGTCCCGTAACGGGAAGAGCTCGGCCAGACGAGGGGAAACCCGCGCGGTGGGCTGGCTCTAGGACCATGAGGAGCGCTGTTGGCGAGCACATGCATGGGTGCGCTCACAAGACAACACTTCTCCTCTCCACAGTAATTGGCCGGGAATTGATGCCATTCTTGTTTTATTAAATCCTTTTGGATCGTTTCCGTCTCTCGGTGTACGCGTATTGCTCGCTTCCCCCCCGAAGTTTACTCACTTTTACGCACGACGGGTGCCCCGAAACGCCTCCATGAATGAATGGGGACGGTGTTGCGGGTTGGATACGCGCTCTCCTGGATTAACGGTCTCCCCCTGCGCCGCTTGATCATATTTCAGGAAGTCCTCGGGACCGTGCACATCAGCTGTTGAGTCGTGCCTCTGTTATGGTTGTGTTGCAGTGAAACATTTCGTCCAGACCTGTTCACGTTTCGCTCGGAACCATGAACTGGCACGGTCACTGGAGCCTCAAGTTTGCGTTTCTGACAGCGATGCACGCCTTGTTGTCATCGGCGTCCTCGCTGCTGCACGCCGTGGACGATGTGCGCTCTGAACCCTTGCAAGGTAAGAGTTGAAGATAATTCCTTTTTGTGTCCCCTATAATCAATCACAGTTTAAAACTACATTTTGACTGACATTTTGAACCAATAATGGAGAGATTGTATGTTCTGACTGAGATTCTAAGCGTAATGCAAACGCGTAAACCCGAGCAAGACCACCAATGACTCCCCAGCCTTGACGTTCTGTCTCCCAGAAAAAGAGCAGCGTGATAACTTCTGTACTACTATGTGATTCAGCCCACGGTGGTATACATGTGGGGCGCGCACAAACACACCGACAGACACACACACACACACACACACACACACACTCGTTTGAATGCATTGTATAGTAACAGATTTGCCAGGGTGCACACCACCGAATTTAAAACATGTTGAACTTCCGTACAGGGTGGGGGGCGAGGAGAGTTTGCGTTCAGTGGGTGGTGTGCGGATATTTGATGACCATAGCTCACTTTTCAAGAAGTCTGTTGCACCATATTTTATATTGTTAGAATTATTGTCAGTATTTCTAGGAAGGTTGATGATGGTGATGATGATGATGATGATGATGATGATGATGATGATGATGATGATTACAACTATTATAATGATTGTTTCATTCTATACCTTTCTATTCTATTTCATTATACTGCAGTATTTTTTAAAAAAAATTCTGGTCTCTGGTTATCGACAGAAGCATACTGACAGCTCTGTTCGTGAATAAATGCTTCCACTTAGCTTCCCCGGCAACTTTATGTTGAGAACATAATAAATCATTACAGTGCCCCCCCCGCCTCCCAAAACGTGCACCCCCATCCACTCTCCACTCCTCAGAATTAAAGACATGCTGTTTTGCAGATGACACCGAAGCTGTCTTGATAATACGTGCGCCACTTATTCCTCCAAGAGCGCCTTTTATCATGGTTTAATTGAATCAGTGTTTTTTTTTAACATCGGTTCTCTCTCATGTCACACAATAGCATGGCATGAGAGAAACGGATGTAATACTGTAATGTGGCTGCGGAAAACGTGAACTTCTACAGCGGATAGATGAGTCCATGTGAGGCAGACCTCCAGCAATTATGCTGAACGGTTCCGGTAACAATCTGAAGTACCGCGGCTGCGGAAACGTCAGCACCAGACTGAATATATTTGTGTGTGTGTGTGCGTGTGTAGGTGTGTGTGTGTGTGTGTGTGTGTGTGTGTGTGTGTGTGTGTGTGTGTGTGTGTGTGTGTGTGTGTGTGTGTGTGTGTGTGTGTGTTTGCATGCTGGGTTGAATATGTGTCTGCATGTTTGTGTGTGTGTGGGTGTTTGTGGGGGTGGAGTGTGTGTGTGTGTGTGTGTGTATGCGTGTGCGAATGTTGGGTTGAACATGTTTGTGTGTGTGTGTGTGTGTGTGTGTGTGTGTTCGAGAGGCTTGCATGTTCCTTTAGTCATGCACACTTATAATGAGTGAGTGTTTATTTGCCCGGCTGTGATGTGTGTGGGAGACACAGTGTGCCGCACCCTCCTATCCCTTGGCCCTTGGGGGGCCCCACCCCTGGGAGCAGGGGACCCACGGCCACTCAAGTTCAGTGCTTTACGATAAGTGAACGGCCCCCAGGGGCCCACTTCCTTCCCTCTGGGGCTCTTTGAGAACATATGTGGGGTGAACGCAGTGGTTGGCGTCTTGGGAGCCACCATACTGTGGGAACCCTTAAGACATGAAGGTGTCTGACGGAGCCTAAACAAGGCCGAAGGGAGGCCACATACCAGCTAAAGGTCAGGTCATCAGCTTTGAAGATGGCCGAGGAGCCTTCAGGGGGCGGCATGTGACTCAGGAGGTAGAGGGGGGTGGCTGGTAACCCGGAGTTTGCTAGCTCGATCCCCGGCTCCTCCTAGCTGTGAGCGTCGATGTGTCCCTGAGCGAGACGCCTCGCCCCGGCTGCTCCCGACGAGCTGGCTGTCGCCCTGCGTGGTTGACACCGCCGCCGATGTGTGAATGTGTACGTGAATGTCAGGCCATATTGTCGAGTGCATCGAGTGGCCTCTGGTTAGAAAAGCGCAGTATAAATGCAGTCCATCTACCATACTGTACATAAATGTGGAAGTAGGGACGAGACGTCACCCAGCGCTTTACTCTCAACCGTACTGAAGTCGAAGATTTCACGTTATGGGCGCCGCTGTTGTTTGACACTTTCTGCGTCCAGCGGTGGAAACGATCCACTTTTGGCCAATTTAAGTGTGAGGATTGGTTGGCCTCCACGCAGTCTACCGCCAAAACTCATTTTCAAACCCTAATATCTTTTTGATGAAGTAAAACTGTCAAACTCGACCTCTCAAAAATAAACGATATGGAGATGAACCAGCCACTGAAAGACTCTAACCAACCCAGAAATATGCATTCGCTTCATTAGGAGAATCATAACACAATTTTCCGTTGACTTAGAATGGTGGCCAGTCTTTTCGCATCCCAACACACACGCGCCACCTAGAGGCCGTTAAAGGAACCACACGCTAGTCCGGTCCTCCTGGGCTTCACTTGATCCAGACCTTCAGCCATCAACGAGACTTCAGACCCATGGCTTCGCCTCAGCTCCATGACTACAGATGAGGCGAAGAGGCCAGAGACAAGGCATATGGAGGAAGCCTTTCTGGTGGTCCCGGGTTCTCCTGGTCTGACTGGGACCAGAGGGGGACGCCTGTGGGACCACCAGTGTCAACGGGGGCGCATAAACCTTTCATAGACAATGGGGACACATTTATAGGCAGGCAGAAACAGCACTGCGACCTCACTGCCTCCCAGTTAGAGAGTGTACTTTTTGGAAAGAAAGACATTTTCTGGTGACCTTTCTCCTCCACTCCCTCTTGTAACAAAGAGGCCCTTACCCAGACACTCTGGTGGCGGCACGCACTTTGGTTTTTAAGGTGAAAAGATTTCCTGTATCGGTAATTGGAGTTGAGTGTGGCAGCCTATCTCTTCTGTGCGCCGTCCCGGTGAGGTTCCCAGGCTATTTTCCACCCTTTTAAACATTTAAATGTGTTTATTATAGTAATGTCCCTGTGCTGCTCATGTAGATCAACTAATCAGATCAGTAGATAGTGGGAGGTAAATTGTTGGGTCTTTTCAAGATAAATCAGTGAAAACATATTTTAGCTCACTTGAATAAACCTCTGCCCTACAGTGTCGAGACTTTCAGTCTCAATGTCTCCCTCTTTCCTTCTCCTCCTAATTCTTATCCTCCTCATTCTTTTTGTTGTTGTTGTTCTTGTTCTTCTTGTTCTTGTTCTGCCTCTTCTCCTCCACATTTCCTGGTTTTCTTTATCTGAGAATGTTTCTGTCTCGATGTGCGGCGGGATGGTATCACTTGTGAACAATGTGCTCTGATAGTTGACACACTTGGCTTGTCAGGCAGTGTATTTTTAAGACAGCTCTGTCGCTACAGCTGACACGACTCTCTCCCTCGCTCTCTCTGTCTCTCTCCCTCTCTCTCTGTCTCTCTCCCTCTGTCCTTCTGTCTCTCTCCCTCTCTCTCTCTCTGTCTCTCTCCCTCTCTCTCTCTCTGTCTCTCTCCCTCTGTCCTTCTGTCTCTCTGTCATCACGAGCGGCCTGCTCTCTGCATACTGAGACATATGAAAGCTGAGCTAGGAATATATTTTCGGACTGTGTAGTTACGGCGTTCCTTTAAGTAAGCGCTAGGAACAACATTAACCCTCGGGAAATCGGATATCTCCGGGCTGTGACCCATCCCATTTCTCTCTCGCTCTCTCTCGCCCTGATTGCCCAATGGAGACATTTCTTTGGTCCACCCCTTAAAGAATGTTGTTGAAGGACGTTTTGAGACACGCGAGATTGATGCCGGAGCGGGCCAACGTGTTCTGGAGCGCTGTAGGGGAACGGTTAATCGATAGAGCAGTTGTTTGTTTCCTGGTCTCTGATATAGCTATCATCATCGGTATACCGGGAGGGAAAAGTCATTTAGTTCTGCGTTGGCTTAGCGTGGCTGACCCAACAACATGTGTAGCTGCAGTGTTTGTTTTTTTCCCCCTCTGTACATTTATCTGCGGGGCTGTTTTTTGGACTTGTTTGACCTCGCCCCGATAAGTTTAACAGGCCGTCTGAAACCCAAGGCCTGCTCTGGGCTCTCCCCCCGGGCTCACACACCCCGCCAGGTCAGAGTTGAGCTCAACGCACAACTCCCTCTGGGTTCCCCCGACACGCACACGCACCCGCTCTCTGTCTCTCTCTCTCTCTCTCCTCTCTCTCTCTCTCTCTCTCTCTCTCTCTCTCTCTCTCTCTCTTCTCTCTCTCTCTCTCTTCTCTCTCTCTCTCTCTCTCTCTCTCTCTCTCTCTCTCTCTCTCTTGCTCGCTCTCTCTGTCTCTCTTGCTCTTGCTCTCGTTCTCTCTCTCTCTCTCTCGCTCTCTTGCTCTCTCTCTTGCTCTCATTCTCTCTCTCTCGCTCTCTTGCTTTCTCTCTCTCTCTCTCTCTTGCTCTCTCTCTCTCTTGCTCTCTTGCTCTCTCTCTTTCTCTCTCTTGCTCTCATTCTCTCTCTCTCTCTCTCTCTCTCTCTCGCTCTCTTGCTCTTGCTCTCATTCTCTCTCTCTCTCGCTCTCTTGCTCTCTCTCTCTCTCTCTCTCTCTCTCTCTCTGGTCCGCGGGCCCAGTTGTTCCTCCAGCCGTGTGTAATCTATCCGGGTTAGCTCATGTTTTTCACCATATCTGCGTTTCGCCTGGAAGACTTTCTTGGGGGACCTTGCTCGTCCCGTTCGCCCCAAGTGTTCATACTTCATCGGGGCTAGGTGCGGTCGGACAGACCTCGTTATGGACTCCCATTTCTCCTCCATACGCCAGCATCCATAGGCTTTTTCCTTTTTCTTAATGTTCAGAATATCTTTTTGGCTTGTGATTGGCCCCGATATTCTCATGATGGAGGCCAGCAGATAGATACGAGACTGCCAAAGGCCCACCCCCAAGGGAGAGATATATAGCTTGTTTATTTTCATGTGTTGAAGACCACCAACAGTTTTAATAAGAAACAAACTGAAGGAACTGGGGAAAAAACATTTCCCTCCGCTAAATCCTCACACTTCTAAACATTGTGTAACGTGTACGGTTCTCTCTCTCTCTCTTTCGCTCTCTCTCTCTCTCTCTCGTTCTCTCTCTCGTTCTCTCGTTCTCTCTCTCTCTCTCTCTCGTTCTCTCTCTCTCTCTCTCGTTCTCTCTCTCGTTCTCTCTCTCTCTCTCTCTCTCTCTCTCTCTCTCTCTCTCTCGTTCTCTCTCTCTCCTCACACACACTTCTAAACATGGTGTTGCACAGTGCTATCCGTGCAGACCAGTATGTACTGGTAGGATACTGCTGGTCTGTCTGATAGAGACAAAGAGAATAATGAAAGTTATCCCAGTGTGTGGCAGAACTGTACTTTTGAGACTTTCTGGTAACCGACCTGGTCCCACTGCCTACTGGTACTGAGGGAAACATTTCTATTTTTATATCCAGGTGTGCATCTGTAACTCTGTGTGTATAACTGTGTGTCTGTGAATGTGTGTGTTTGTGTGTGTGCTTGCGTGTGTCTACGTGTGCATGTGTGTTTGTGCGCCTGTGTGTGTGTGTGTGTGTGTGTGTGTGTATGCATACACATCCACGTGTAACTGTGTGCGTGTGTGTGTGTGGGTGTGGGTCGTGTGTGTGTGTGTGTGTGTGTGTTTGCAGCCTCAGGTTTCGACGATAGTCGGTCTGTAGATAATCCATCATCCAGCCTGGCATGCTGCATCTGCCCACATTTCATACCTCTGCTCAGGGAGGAAATGAAGAAGGAGTTGAGGTGCGACCGGGGCTAACTGGCTGGGACCAGATGACAGGTCCACTCCTCTCTGGGTCCAATTCAAACGGTCCGGCCCAGTCAGAGCCCTGTCGCTGCCAGCACTGAGGTCGGCCCCTGTGTGTGTGTGTGTGTGTGTGCGTCTGTGTGTGTGTGTGTGTCTGTGTGTGTGTGTGTGTGTGTTTGCGACTGTGTGTGTCCCTTAAAGCAGTGAGGTCTGCCCCTGTGTGTGTGTGTGTGTGTGTGTGTGTGTGTGTGTGTGTGTGTGTCTGTGACTGTGTGTGTGTGTGTGTGTTTGATTTATGTTCCAGCCACATCAGGGCCCGCGATGAATTCTTTATTTAACTCCTTCTACCAGGACATCCTATAGAACGCTTCGCAGCGATCACAACAGGAGTGCGGAGCGCTGACAGGGCCCGCCCTCCTCCGCTCCTGCAGGGCGATTGGCTGGTCCGCAGGTCAGAACCTTAAACCAGCCAATCAAATCCAATGATTGATGTGCGGCTCTTTAACAGTCGGGATACCCTGACGGTATCGTCGGGTGGTAGTTGAACTCTTTACTCTCGTTTATATGACACATTTAACAATGTAATCCAGCCGTTTACATTTTAGTGAATCCTTTAGACCATAGATCATCGTTTCGAGGACAGCTGTAGTCACCACACCACTTCATGTGCAGATGTTGTTCTGACCTTAAAAAGTGCAGAGGGAGCGGGATGATGTCGCAGCCGGATTCCCTCATTGAGGAACGCCTGCCACAGCCGTTGAGCCACTGCCAGACATGTGCTTTTCATGACAGACTGACTGAAGTTCCAGGCCTGGGTGTAAATGAAACACACGCACGCACGCACACACACACAGGTACTCACGCACACGCACGTATGTAAGCACGCACGCACGCACACACACAAGCTCACAAACACATCCACACACACACACGCACGCACGCACTCACGCAGAAACGCATATGCACACACACACACACAAATGCACACATACGCACACACACACACACACACACACACACACACACACACACACACACACACACACACACACACACACACACCCTGCGTCTCTCTCTCTCTCTCTATCACACGCCCACAGCCGCCACCACACACCACGTTCTCAGACTCTGACCTTTGTGGCCAGGCATGAAAGCATTGCACCAGGGTATGTTCCACTGGGGAGCCTAAACTGTCTGCCACCTGAGGCACCGCGACTACCCAACCAGCTAACCCCCCCGTCCCAGCCACAATCACCCCCCAGCCCCAGGCCCGGCGGCACTGCTGAGACAAGGGTAATTTCTGTGGCAGCCCCATCCATTTCTCCGTGAGTAATTATGTGATGACATCAAGGGTGTGTCTGGCGCTAATGACTTTGGTACTGCAGGTACGGTTTTAGAATAGAGGGAGGGGGCGAGGGAGAGAGAGAGGGCAAAGGAGAGACATGGAGATTGATGGAGGCGGAGAGGAAGAGAGATGAAAGGAGAGAGTGTAAGGGGACACGAGTGTAAAGAAGTAGGCGGGGGGGGGGGAACCGAGAGAGAGGGTAAAGCACTGCAGGGCTTCTCCGCAAGCCCACGGGCTCCAGGGAGCGGATGAAAAGAAAAAGTGTTTTTAACTTTATAATATTTTCTTTTTTTAGTGCGGGTTGGATGTGGTTTTACTGGCCCACAATCCAACGGGCCCCCACAGCCCCTGAGGTACTCTGGGGTCCGGGTTCCGCCCCAAAAAATGACCTTTGATGGGCTAACGGCTGCCGGCCCCAACACAGCAGCCCTCGTGTCAGAGCTATTGGAAACAACCCCTGGGCGAGTTTTAAAATGGAAGAGGCACATACGGCAGAACGACTTATTATTCTGCAATGTGTTCGGGATTAAAAAAATGTAACAGCTCAGACCGGGGGTCAGGGCAGGAGAACCTCTCAGCTAGAGGAACAAGAGAGGGGGGGGGGGGGGGGGGGATCAGAAACAAAAGGGAGATAATAAATGGAGTGAGAGCGATCGAATGAGGGAGACTCAACGGAATAACAGGGGAGAGAAGTGGAGTTTCTGCAATTAGTGCACTTAGGGGGAGAGGGAGGGAGGTGGAAGCAGAGAGAGAGAGAGAGAGAGAGAGAGAGAGAGAGAGAGAGAGAGAGAGAGAGAGAGAGAGAGAGAGAGAGTGAGTGCAGTAGTGGAAGCAGTAGTGAGGTGGGGGGGGGGAGAAGGAAAGCAGAGAGGGGGGGGGAGACAGAACAACCAAACCTTTGACCAGTGTAGCGATACCAGCCGCTCTCTAACTAGCTAATCGTTAAACCGTCAAGAGTTTGGCTCTGCCCTTAAATAAGCCGCTACTGACCCTACGTAAACCCAGGGTACAGACATGGGTTCATTGTGCAGCAGTAGGTAGGGTTTGGCCGCCTTGTTTTACCATGACGCCACATGCTCAGCGGTTCCCAAGTGTCCCCAAGCCGAGTCCCTGGCTGGAATGGCGGCGTCACCGTGGAAACCAAGCGGACCTAACCCGCCACTGACCTGGTGTGTTGACGATTAAAAAAAAATGTAATTGCCTCCTTTTAAATCCTCTGATGCCGCGGTTGAACCTCTAAATGCTTTAACCACTTAGCTCATACGCGTAGACACCCCCAACCCTCACAGTTTGAGTGTGTTCTGTGTGGAGATCTGATATATCGGATAATGGCCGATATAACGATATGTTGAACACCGGCCGACATATCGATATCGGACGTTTTATACTCCTACAATATTCGGAATCGGCCCCTAAATAGGTGCTGACCACAATTGTCAAGAGGAGTAAAGATTGTGTGAGAAATCCATAAGGAAATGCGGTGAAGCTTTAATTTAGTTATCCGAAGCGGAAGTCATCTAGTCCTCTGATTGATCTTCCATCATGCCAGACCAAGTCCCAGTTGTATTTAAATGAGCATAAACAGTCTTGGTTGGGGATAGATTGAGTTCACCGTGTGCATGCCAATCAGCCAATTATTAAAGATGCAATGGCTCGGCAACAAAGGTTTGTTGGACGACATTCTCAAACTCGTGACTTCTGGGGGAGCTACGGCCGTGTTCGATGATTAAACACGTCACCCCTTTGCCGCTCTGCCCTGGAATATGTAAATTAACAAACTAACGAACGAACTACGCTTCATCGTTAATGAAGTGAAGTGTGTATGTAGTGTTATCTACGGAATGAACCAGATAGAAAAGTATTTTAATTATTGTATAATCCCGTGAAAATGAGACGCATAGCATTTCATATTTTGGAGATAACGTACTTCTGGGTTCGGTTTTGATATCCAAGGGGCCGTTACCGACAGGCTTAGACCAAAACGCCTCTGGAAGCCATCGGAGAGACCTTCAACCAATCAGAGCAACCGAACGTGTGACACATGAAAAGGCCTCAACGCCGATCCCATAGGCCTCTCTTCTTGACAGTCATGTCGAACCCGCCCAATATTAGATACACGGTCACGATTGGTCGGACCCGATCCAGGTCTGCTGGAACTCGGACCGGGACTAGGGCCAGACACGCATGCCAGACCAGATAAAACACCAGCTTGCATATTCTCCTGATTCCCAGGCTACATATATACATTTAAGGCATTTAGCAGACGCTTTTATCCAAAGCGACTTGCAATAAGTACATTTGTCAGAAGAAAGAGAAACAACAATATATCACTGTCGGTCCAGTAAGGATGTTCAAAAGACCGATTCGCCAATCACTTACAATCACTAGGTTAACCCATTCCCTGTGTACAACATAGATATCCAGGATAAGATGCTACACAATGTTTAAGTACTATTTTGAAGTGCCAGGAAGTACAACATACATTAAGTGCGTAAGAGAGGTCCATACACATTAACTACAACAAATTACCTTTAACAGAAGACTTCCATTAGCACAACCACAGCGGCGGGTCTGTGAAAAAAAAAGAAACGACTTTTCCCCCCCCAAGAACTTAGCGAACGGAAAAATATGGAAAGAGAAGAAGAGGGAGAAGGGAAGATGAGAAGGCAGCGGTGTTATTAGTCGTGCTCCGCGGAGGGCAGGCCTGCACGTGGCCCCACCTTTGTGGGGAGAGGAAGAGTCCCATGGTCTCTCTGTGGGCCCTCGCCCCACAGACAGAACCAGCATGATGTGGCTATAATTAGCCCCGGTCCTGAATGATTCCACATGCTCCTCTCCTCCTCCAGCTCGCTTTCCCAGGCGAGGCTCAAGCGCCGTCTCTACACACTGTCCTCACTGTGTCAAACGGCCTGCCTTACCCCTGCCACACACACTGCATGCACACACGACACACACAATGCCTGCACGCACACACACACACACACACACACAGGCGCACAAACACACACAGACACACACACTATATGCACACACACAGAAGCAGAAATACGCAAAGACACACATATACACAAGGGTGTGCACACAGGCACACACGTACACACATTCAGGCACACACATACACACACACACAATATTAATTGATACTAAACACATAGAACAAAGCGGACACACACGAAACACCACAACCATCTGGTTGCACCCACACGCTCATACTTTGCGCCTCAGTCTTTTTCCGAGTCGCCTAAGGCATTGTTCTTCATATTTAATCAGCCATGTTTCTGAGAAGCGGACCAGGGCTGCTGTCAAAGTGACGTTCTCCTGCGTCCTCGTTTCCTCATGTCCTCGTTTCCTTGTGTCCTTATCTGACGCCAGCGCTCACACTAAAGGGCCACAAAAAGCCACTTCCGGCTGTCACAGAACATGTTGGTGGCATAGGCCCTGTCTGTGTTCTAGGGTTCTGTGTATGGAACGGAGCATGCTGGTTCTTCTCAGCTGAGGCCCTCCTGCTGTGTGTAAGCAGAACTTCTGTGCGGAGGCAGCAGGGGGATTCAGAAGGGGAGTTTGATCGTTGGCCGGTCTGACATGGTGTTGATTTGACCGTGTGTTCCCTGTTGATTAGCCAATGACGTGCTTACAGAGCCCCGCCCCCAGCGGCGTGATTGGTCGATACAAATGTGAAGCGAACGAAAGCGAAACGCCCCGTTCACCTGCGTCTGAGCTCGTCTGCTGTCAGACCTAAGATGTGAATCCAAACTTATTTAAGGGGGGTGTGCCTGCTGGGATAGGGAGACTGGGGGGTGCGACAGTGCTGGGAGTGGACCAGTGAGTGGAGCGGTGGAGCGAACGAAGACAGACGAATCCCCGACTTGACTTAGATACGGCCAGAGTGGTTCTTCCCTGCGTTGTCCTCCGAGCAGCTGATGCGACGTTCTCGCGGATCCCGTGACGGCCTGGGGAACCGGTTAACGTTGGTTTGTGAGCCCATGTGACTCGACAGAGATATGCTCCAAGCATGGGCCTGCTTCTGCCGCTTGATGCGCTTTAAACCTGTACGCAACCACCGCATGTGTGGCCGCAGGATGTCATGTAAGAGGAGCTCTTAGAAAAACTAAACAACAACACCGGCTCCCACTGGACCCTTCTTGTTTTCGTAACCGGGGCGACCAACTCAGCGTAGAGCAGAGTTTGCGTGTTTTCCTTAACAAGCCGTCTAATTGATGTTGATGGCAGGGAGACCGCCGTATATACTTGCCGCTGTATTTCATTTCGGTCACGCCCATAAAAACAGACAGTAGTCCAGTTTTCGCGTGACGGCTCCTGGCTACGTCGGCCTTGGCTTTATGGAGGTAATATAATCGGCACAAGCACTCCTTGTGCGTACTCTGTGAGCGCCAAGGCAGCCGGTCGCGGCGGCGGCCCACGCCGGTCTTTTATTAAGATCCTTTGTTTACGCTCCCCCCCCCCCCCCTTTATTGAACACATAAATCAGGCTCCCAATCTTGGGGGCCACTTTGACTTCTTATTTTGTTTTAATGGCTCCTGCGGCTCCTGAGTAAACCGAGACCGCTCGCTGACGGTACGCCCGTGACGCCGTGTTGTTGCGCCGCTCGTTCATGCGGGGAACCGGAGCGGCTGGCGCACGGCTCCGCTAACAAACGGTCATTCACGTGGCCGGGGCCCCCCTCCCGGGGGAGCTGGACCCCAAGACCGCAGAAGGCGCGGCGGCGGCGGCGGCGGCGGCCATTGCTCCGCCCGTAAACTGCCGACCTCACTGTGTGGACCGAGCCGGCCTCCACCCTCTCTCGCTGCTACGTCACTGACCCCCTTTGTCGAGGCTGCTGGTGGCTCCGTGGCCTTTTCATCCTCCTCCTTCTTCTTCCTCTTCTTCTTCTTTTCCCCAACACTCGAGACTTAACGAAAGCAGAGCAGAGCGAACAGAGGGTGTGTGTGTGTGTGTGTGTGCGTGTGCGTGTGAGAGAGTAAGAGTGCGTGTGACGTGCCTTATGCTTCTTTGAGAAACTGTGTGTGTGTGTGTGTGTTCATGTGTGTATGTGTGTGTTTGTGTGTGTGTGTGTCTCCGAGACCCCGTCTGAGTCTCTGCCGCTCTTATCAGACGGGAAGTCTGAGTGATGCTCTCCAGAATGTCTCTCTGTGTGTGAACCAGAACACAGGGCCAGCGGGCCCCAGCTGGGGGCCCCAGCTGTGGGGGCCCAGCCTTATGAACCCAGCCTTATTAAACAGCCACACTCAGCTATTGGGCTTACTGAGTCATGGCTGGTGGGAACGTCTGTAAAGGCCTTCAAAGGAGATAGCCTGGATGCTGGGAGTGGTTTGTGTGTGTGTGTGTGTGTGTGTGTGTGTGTGTGTGTGTGTGTGTGTGTGTGTGTGTGTGTGTGTGTGTGCAAGAGAGTGATTGTGTGTGAGTGTGGATGTGTGCGAATGTGTATCTGACCCTGTTTGTGTGTGTGTGTGTGTGTGTGTGCGTGTGTCTGCACATGTGTGTGTGTGTGTGTGTCTGTGTCTGCACGTTTGTGTGTCTGCAAATGTGTGTGTGTGTGTGTGTTTGTGTCGGCACATCTGCGTGTGTGTGTGTGTGTTTGTGTCGGCACATCTGCGTGTGTGTGTGTGTGTGTGCCTGCACATGTGTGTGTCTGTGTGTGTGTGTGTCTGCACATGTCTTTGAGTGTGTGTGTTTGTGTGTCTGCACATGAGTGTGTTTGTGTGTGAGTGTGTGTGTGTGCGTGTCTGCACATGTGTGTGTGTGTGTGCGTGTCTGCACATGTGTGTGAGTGGTAACCCTAACCCTGGTAAATGTAGTCATGGGAATTTAATCCGACTCTCGATTGAGTTCCGGTAAGACATAGAAAACTGAGAAATGTTTGGTTTGGATGTCAAGAAGTTATTAACAACCACAAACTCAACAGCACGACACACTTATTGGAGTGTTTTCTTGTTATTGTCTAGAAGGCAAGAGCCTCCTTCCAGGTTAATTAGAAGGAAACATTCGATTTGTGATGTTTTCGTGAACTTGCTCACAAGCGCCCCAACATTTCATGCTCAGAAATGGTTTCCATAGTGACGGGGATGGCACCTGGGGGGCGAGATGTTGTCACCATGGTAGCATGTCCCTCAGTAGGGTTGAATTATTTTTTTTACAGCTTTTGCTGTGTGTGTTTGTGTGCGCGTACATGCGTGCGTGTGTGTGACGCTGAGAGAAAGAGATAGGGATAGAGTGGGAGAGTGGGAGTGAGGGGGATTGAAGTTTCTTGTCACAGCCTGAAGTGGTGTGGTACTTTTCCAGAACGTAGACTGCCTCTTAAGACTTAAGACACGCTGGTTTTGGATTTGGAAGAAAGGGCAGGGGTGGGGGGGGCACTGGGGGAGTTGTGTGTGTGTACGTGGGAGGGAGGGTGGTGCAGCATCACATCAGAGTGACTGGCACCACATCAGAGCTTGTGAGAAGCCACAGCTAGTGGCCGTTTTGGTTAACACCCTGTTCGGAACATACCGCTCAGGGAAAATGAAAATGAGAGAGTGAAGCATGCTGGGAGCTGTGTCTATAATCCCTCGGACCGGGTAGCGTTCGCCAGACGGGGCCGTGTGTCTCGCTGTTCTATCGCTAACCCCACAGGAACCAAAAATAGATTATGGGATGGTTAAATGCAGTCTCGCAAATCAGACTTTATATTAATAATCAAAAGTCACGCAGGGTCTGTTAAGGTTTCAAACCAACATGAGGGAGGCCGGCCATTGTAGAAATACACCTGGAAAAATGCCCTTTAAAGCTCTACTTTGTATGTGTGTGTATTTGTATGTGAATGTTTGTGTGGGTGGGTGTGTGTATTTGAATGCGTGTGTGTGTGTTTGTGTCTCCATTGCGAAACAGGGCCTAGCCCAGCTGTTGGTTTCCTGCTCCGCACACCCAGATGTTCAGCTAAAACACAGTAGGAAGGCTGGACCTGAGACTACATCAAATATGCACACATTACATTCACATCAGACGCTTTTATCCAAAGCATAAATGTTTAATGCACACATTCACACACCGATGGCGGGGTCAACCACGCATCGCGACAGCCAGCTCGTCAGGAGCAGCACTCAGCTAGGAGGAGCCGGGGATCGAACCGGCAACCTTCCGGTTACCAGCCAACCCGCTCTTCCTCCTGGGCCGGCCCTTATCGTCTGTGTCAGGGAGGCCGTGGGGTCGTTCTCAGAGGATACCTTTCCCGCTGATGTTTGCCGTTACGTGGCGCGGTCTCCGCGGCTCGCCGGCTCCGGTGACAGGACCACATCGGCCCGGCCGCCGTCTGTAAATAGAACGGAACCAATGTGAGAGAATCAGGGCGGGGGACGATGACAAAGTGACGGCAGTGCCGGCGTTTTGTTTCTGTGACGGCTGGATAATTGTATGTCATTAAAAAGAACAAAACGCATCAGATTGAAGCATCGGGGGGGGGGGGGGGGGCGGGGCTTGGGCGGCTCGCTCTGACTGTGAACCCCGTTATTAAGCTGAAGTCGCCCACGCGTACCGCTGGGACGCGTCTCGTCACGGCCGGCCGAGCGGATGAATTAATAATGCGGACGCACATCTGTTACGAAGCCATGCTGTTTGTTAACGTCGCGTTTTTTTTTCTTTTCCCCTTTTCTTTCCACAGGAAATTCAATCAGCGCTCCCCACGGCGACAGAGCGTCGGCCGAGCAGAAACGCCACGGGACCACGGTGCCCCGCCTGCTGATTGGGCGGGACTGGAGACCAATCAGTTCACTTCATTTCCAGGTGAATAGCGGCGAGAGCACGTGGAGCGTCGCGGAGCGAACACACACCCCGATTTCACACCTTCATCAAAACTAATTACGTTCCCATGGTAACCGTGATCAGAATGTGTAATGGAAGATGTACTTCCCATCTATCACTCTTCACATTGGGAGTGTACAACAACGCAATGTGCAGCCCAGCCTATATATTTATACATACAAAACACTATTATATGGATATAATAGTGTTATATAAATTGATATATATATATAACACTATTATATAGATATAATAGGATGTTCTGGTTTCCATGCCTTTCTTACAGGTAATCAAAGTGCTCGATTCAGCACATTTCAGACAGCAGAGGCAGTACAATTCAAACATGTGTTTTGCATCTCAGGAAGCAGAGACGGGGAAATACTATGACTAAGAGTGAAAGGTTTGAAATCGGACTTTCTCTGGCTCTCGCAGATGAAAACCGCCCAAACACAGGCTTAAAAGACGATGTAGAAAGACTTAATAAACCTAGCACGGTTTGTTCAAAGTTCCATTGTTCGATCCCACCATTGAGTATTTCTTGGCCTAATAAATGCAAAGACGGGCTAGGTTGAAAACAAAATAATTCATGCTCGCTAATAATAATCTACGACGTTTTTATTTGGGAGTCATTCTTAAGACATTACGATAAAAGCGTCCAGGAGACACATCAGAAGCAGCTGCAGCCTGTTCCTGGACATGCGGACGTCCAGCTGTGCTCTCGGCCCGCTGGCCGGCGTCTCTCCCGTTTATGTTGACACGACTTGTGCAACCGCGTTGCCTGGGGCCATGAAGTGGTGCGAGCTGGCCTCCCGCTGCTGATCCGCCGTGGTGCGTCTCCACGGGGGGGGGGGACCGGCGCCTTCACCCAGAGTGCAGTGCTCTCTGGGTGGGGCGCCTCACCCCCAGTGAGGCCCACCCCCCCGTCGAGCTGGGATATGTGAGCTGGATGTTGATGCTAAAGTGTTTTGTGTTGATGAATTGAGTTTTTTTGGGGCGTGTGTGAGTGTTTGTGTGTGTCTGTGCGTGTGCCTGACTGGGTATGCATGAGTCGGCTGCGTGAGTGTGCATGTTTCCGTTAAACAATGGATGCACAGAGACGTACCCTGACAATGGTTAGGTGTGACGAACCTCTTGTTTGTGTGTGTGTGTGTGTGTGTAAACGCATGTGTTTGTGTGTGTGTGTGTGTGTGTGTGTGTGCATCTGTGTGTCTGTGCATGTGTGTGTTTGGGTGTGTTTGTGTGTGTGTGTTTGTGTGTGTGTGTTTGTGTGTGTGTGTGTGTGTGTGTGTGTGTGTGTGTCTGTACATGCATGCATGTCTGTGTCTGTGTGTGTGTGTGTGTGCGTGCGTGTGTGTGTGTTTCAAACGCGCGTGTGTGTGTGTGTGTGTGTGTGTGTGTGCGCACGTGTGTGTGAGTGCGTGCCTGCCGTGCTGGTGCGTGTGTGCGTGCAGAAGCGTGTGTCAGGAGTTCAATAGGCAGATGTGATACGAGAGGAGATGAGCGGCCTGGTCTGAGTGTGTGTCAGAGACATCGCTTCTCACACGCACCACACAATGCCTTAAGACAGCGGCTCAGAGGCCTCTGTGTCTTCCCCTCCGTAGGATTATTGTCAAACACAGGGACGGGCTCCGCTAATCCGCTCGGAACTTGTTTTAAGGTGCGAGCTCTGGCGAGAGTCTCCGACTGTTCGTTAAAGGGAGACTGCAGTGTTGCTCGTCCTCTTTGGCTCACTGTAGCGTCCGATCCACACGCCAGTCACAGGGCTCTTAAGACGACGGTGAGGTATTATAACGCTTTGTTGTAATAGTGCGGAGATTTACGGTGTTGGATGGTTTCCTCTGCTGGCCTGCTCGGAGAAGCAAACACAGAACCTCCGGTCGTTCCCGCGATCGCCTGAGTATCAGCCTGCTCACAGAAGAGCTCTAATTGCAACACTATATTAGATGTTGAAATAAATATGGCGTGTTCATGTGCTGTTTATCGAACCGAAGCCTGTTTTACGGCGGGGCTCAGGGCATGAATCGCTGGACGTCCGGAGATATTCCCACCGCGATTCTCTCCCAGACCAGGGCTCCATTTTGGGGGTTGTGAATTGATGCTTATTCATTAGGGCCAAGAATGTGTTCACAGTGTCGCCAATGATGTTTAATCATAGATTGTCTACATGGAAAGATTTTTTTTTATAAAGGGCATTAAAAGTTATGGAGCAGAACTTCTTAACAATAGCCTGATAGAAACACACACAACCATTTGAAAAATACGAGAAACGGCCAAAGAAATAAATAAAAATGTCATCAAGAAAAATCTCACGTTCACAAACCTTACTCAAACGGAGTCCAAATCTAACCCGTAATCCGTCTGGGATACAGGAGCACAAATCTGATCAGCATCCCCGCTCGCCTACCCCCTGGCGAACCACCCCCCCCCCCCCCCCCCCCAAACAAACAACACAACAAAGCAGAAACAACCCCAGTGTGCTGTAGCTTCGCTCACGCGCAGAATACCAAACGGCTGTCGGCTCCTGTCCCCCCAGAGCTAATCTCGCTCATCTCATATGTGCCGTGTGTCTGTCCCCAGGGCCACCCGGCTGCACTGAGGCTCCTGATTGAAGTAGAAGGTGAACAGCTGCTTCTGACTCTCCAGAAAAATGAGTAAGTTGCGCCGCCGTGACCGGTTGGGCTTTGGGTCTGGGCTGACCGCCCGCCCCCCCCCGGGTACCAATGATGGGCCAGGCTGGAGGCTGTGTGCTGTAGGCTGGGGGTACAGAGATGGAGGAGAGGGAAGGCGGTTGGGTTCAGAGTTGACACACACGTGCATGCACACATAGAAATACCTACACAGTCAAATAAAAAAACACACACGCATATGCACACAGACACACACACATAGACACACACATACACACGCGTGCATAGATGCATATAAATACACACACACAAACACACACACAAACACACAAGGATACAAATACACACTAGCACTAACGGACACAACATTCACATACAAATACAGACAAATAACAATGCATTCTCTCACATGCACACTCACCGATGCAGGAGACGCAGGGGGAGGATAGAACCTCTTTACCCTCACATCGTTGTCATGGCCTGTCTGCCCGAGAAACACACAATGAACACACAAACAGATTCTGATGCACAGCCTCATGATGGTGTGTAAAAGTGACATGCCCGCCTCTCTCCTCTCTGCCTTCCCCTTTCCCTGAGAGTGTCTATTTTTTCCTCCTCTTCTTCTTCCCATTTGATGTATTGACTCGACACTTAGGGAGACGAATGGTTCATTTGAAAAACAGAACCCACTCCTGGCGCTTCTTCAGTGCATTAAGATACTGTCAACAGGCTGTCATTCAGCAGACCGGATAGCAGGTGGGTGGTGGGAGACGTGTGTGTGTGTGTGTGTGTGTGTGTGTGTGTGTGTGTGTGTGTGTGTGTGTGTGGGGGGGGGGGGGGGGGGGGGGGAGCGAGACAGGTATCAGCAGTTTGCTTGAATAGGTATTTGTCATTTTCGCTTTCTTAGACACAAGCGCACACTTTAAATAGACACACGAACAGGGATACACACACACACACACAAATACACACACACACACCCACACATACGCACATGCACACACGCACACACACACACACACACGGTGTGACTGGGCTTGTGGCCCTCAGATAGCCTCTGACTGGTTGTGGAAGGCAGAGGAAGAGGAAGAGGAAGAGGGCGAGATGTGATTGATGAACCAATATGTCTTCATCCGGCTGCGTCGCCATACATGAGCAGCTAGGAACAACCAGAGCTGTTCTGAGTGATGAGGAGGAGGAGGAGGAGGAGGAGGAGGAGGGAAGGAGACCGGGAGGAGATGGGGGTGGGGTTTTGGGGATGGGGATAGAGGCTGGAGTCAGCGATGTAGAAACTTTAAATGTAAAACTCTACCTGGTGTGCGTGTGGTGCCTGGCTCTACTTTGAAATGCGATCCTGCAGTTTGTTCCAGTTGATCTTGCGGCCGGTCAGGAACCAGGGGAAACTGAAAGGTCTGACCCGCTCACTCCGAATCAGTGTCCAGCAGCACATTAAATCACAGTTTAATCGCCCAACCATTTATTTCAATATGGAACACGCCCCTGCGTCCATTAACCTGTTCAACTGATGAATTAGGTCTCCACGTCATGCTTCTCCTCGGTGGAAGCGTATGCTAGTAGCCACATCATCCTCCCACATGGTTATTGTCCGAGACAGCTGTCGTAGTCGAAGCCTGAAAGCGTAAAGAGGAAGCGAGGCCAGGGTGGAGCTCTGGCCAGCCCTCTCTTCCAGGAGGAACAAACAGCAGCCGTACAAGACTTCCACGCGAGAGATGTTTTGACGAGCCCGGACATGACGGAAATACTGTGAAAAATATGTATTCAAATCAATCCCTTGTGCATTCGGAGAAATTACTAATCTTCACAGCAGGGATGTGGAATGAGACCTAATTACTAACTTAAATGTAGTAGTGGAAGTTTGTGTGTGAGCGTGCGTGTGTGTGTGTGTTTGTGTGTGTGTGTTTATGTGTGTGTGTGTGTTAGTATGTGTATGTGTGTGTGTGTGTTTTAATATGTGCGTATCTGTGTTTGTGTGTGTGTGTGTGTGTGTATGGGTGTGTGTGCCTTGTAGATAGTAAGTGCCTCGGTTTATTTCCATCTTAGCATTCTCACATCTTTTAATTAGGCAAGTTGGCTTACAGAACGAATGAGGAATAGACCAATCTAATTCGACCAAACAATTAGGTCATGTCAAAAAAAATCATCTTTGATTTGGCTTTCATGTTTGACATAAAAGCAAAACAAATTCGCGAATTGAAAACTGCTATTCACGGTATTGTGTAGTATTGCGCGGTATTGAGACACGATGTGCTGCGCTCCGATTCCCTAGCGGAGCTGTCAGGGGATGTCTTTGGGGGGCTAGTAGGTTGCCTTTAGCATGTCGTTGGTGATTAGCCTGGCTATTACCAGACCAAGCCAACCGTACATTGCACGTTGGTCTGGGGAAGCTGCTGTCATTTCCTTCAGCACAAGAGGCGTGATCAACGGGCCTAGTTCAACCGACTCTGTACGTGATTGGCTGCTTGCCGTCGCTTCCCTGTCGTCATTGTGTTAAACCAGCCAATAGCCCGCCAAGGGGAAAAGCCAGCTCGGGGATCCGCAAAAACGGAACGGAAGCAGAGAGAAATGTATTGCTCTTCTCCAGACCCTTGTGCAGGGCGAACTCAGTTCGCTGGAAGAATGGGCGGGGCTACCCAGGCTGGTTGGTGATGGGAAGTCCCTCAAACACAGCCGTCTGGTGGGGGGGAGAGGAGACGGGGGGGAAGGAGGAGGAGGGAGGAGGAGGGAAAGGAGAGAAGGGGGGGGGAGGGGAAGAGAGGAGGGGAGAGAGGAGAGAACGGGGAGAGATGGGGGAGGAGGAGGTAAGAGAAGGAGGGGTGAGAGGAGGGGGGAGGGAGAGGAGGTGACGGGGGGAGGGGGATAAGAGAAGGGGGAGGAGAAGAGAGGAGGAGGTAGGAGGAGAAGAGAGGAAGAGAGGAGGTGAAGAGAGGAGATGATGGGGGAGGAGGAAGAGGGGAGGTGAGGAGGAGAAGAAAGGAGGGGGGAGGAGAGAAAAGAGAATAAAAAAGAAAAAAGGAGAATAAGACCGTCAAGGCCTTTGATGGAAAGGCAGAGATTATGAATATTATATTCCATAAACCACATTCAAGATAAAAAAATAAGAAAATAGAATCTTGAAGCATGCTTCAATGCTCACAAAGCGTTGTTCATGACCATTGAACTCATGGAGCATTCTGTTCTGTATTTCTATTTTGTTATAGTCTGAGGTATTCTCTTGTATGATAACACAAGATTGGCACCATGCCACTGTGCGTCGGTGGGGAAATAAACAGTGTTTTCCAGACAGGGTAACTTGAGTCTGGGTTGAAGTGACCACTACAAAACATTGGTTACGTGACGCAGCAACCACATGGGCTTTGTCTGGACTGCATGGAAATTCATCAGATGTTCCACAGTGCCACACCATCACACTAGTCTCCACAATAAAATCACATTTGTGGCCTTGGGACTTGGAGCCTCTCTCCTTAGTAAACATGTAGTCATCACGCAATTAAGGAGTTCTGGCTGATCACAATATCATGATATATATACACTCCCGTTCAAAAGGTTTGGGGTCACTCAGACAATTTCATCTTTTCCATGAGAATTTTTTTTGAGTTCAGCTTTGTTTTCAGCTTTGCAAACATAATTGCACAAGGGTTTTCTAATCAATTAGCCTTTTAAAGGTCCCATGGCATGCTACTTTATGGATGTTTTATATAGGTGTTAGTGGGCCCCTAATACAGTTCTTGAAGACGTTCAAGAAATTCAGCCTTGGTGCAGAATTACAGCCACCACGAGCCAGTCCCAAAATGAGCTTTCCACAAACATGCCGTTTTTAGAGGCGGGTCAAGGTGGAGGGTGGGGGTGTGGCCCTAAGCAGCTTGTTGCCACGGTACCATGCGATCGCGTTTACAGTGGATCTATCGCAATGGCGAGGCACAGACAGCTTTTGGCCTTGTTCCGTAAATATGCTTATGCGTGTGTGTGTGTGTGTGTGTGTGTGTGTGTGTGTGTGTGTGTGTGTGTGTGTGTGTGTGTGTGTGTGTGTATGTGTCTGTTTGTAAATAGGTTTTGAGCCCTGGAGCTCTATATTTAAATAATATCATATTATACATAGATATCTATATCATAGAATATATATCACGGCCAAAAGCTGTGCGCTCGTCCAGACGATATTATGATTCTCAAACGACTGCGTCGGGTTCTCCGACGTCTCTGGTTCTTCCACTTCCATCTGAAGTAGGCTGAACCGCGACATGGAGGAGAAAGGGATTGTTGACCTCGATTGTCTCCCGCCGGAGCCTCGCTGCCCACTGCCGAGGCACCACCGCCCGCCTCGCCCCGCAGAGAACCCGACGTGTTATGCGCCATAGCACCAACAGCAGAACGGTTTTCCAAATAACAAAGAAGTGTGCAACACTTGCGTAACAGTGTGGGTATTCACACAGACACACACACACACACACACGTGGCGCTCGCACGGTTGTTGCTCATTGTCCCATTGGTTGGCCAAATTCTCTGGGCGGGCAAAGCATGGACCCATTAAAGGGGTAAAGCAGAGAAAGGGGAGGTAGCATGTCCCTGTATGACGACATATGGGGAAAATTCCAAATCGGCGCGTCTGAGCTTTGTTTTTTCAAAGGCAGAGCAGGATACCTAGTGCTCGTTTTACACCTAACGCAATTTCTAGCTACTGGTGGGCCACGCAGGCTGGGGTAACTCATGGTGATGTAGGAAAACCCTGATAAAGTGAAATTTTCCTGCCATGGGACCTTTAACACGATTAGCTCAACAATGTACCATTAGAACACAGGAGTGACGGTTGCTGTTAATTGGCCTCTGGACACCTATGTAGATATACCATTACGTTTCCAACTAAAATAGTAA
This sequence comes from Pollachius pollachius, assembly GCF_949987615.1. Lineage (NCBI taxonomy): Eukaryota > Metazoa > Chordata > Actinopteri > Gadiformes > Gadidae > Pollachius > Pollachius pollachius. The sequence goes on from NC_136952.1 coordinate 3,503,981, forward strand.
TTTACCACATTAACAATGTCTAGACTGTATTTCTGATTCATTTAATGTTAATTAATTAATTAATTTTCTTTCTTGCTAATTACTAGCATTCAAACTTTTTGATGCTAGTGTATATGTGTGTGTCTATAACAGTTTACACAATCCGGTTGGATTAAAGCGTTTTTGGAGTTTGCACAGAGATGTGTTCATTCTGACCCAAGCATGTCAAATGACCCGCTTAGGTCACAGCACTGTCATGTGACATGGGCGAACAGAATCCTATGATGGATTCAACCTTCCTGCCGTTCTCTAGTCAGACAGCACTGACTTATGAGAGACCACCGGGCATCCCATGTCAGAGGACCACGGAGGGAGGGGTGGGGCGATACAGCTGTGGGTGGGGGGTGTTGCCTTGACGACCTCCACCAACATGCCCGGCCCATACATCCTCGGTCGGGGGAGTTAACTGGGGGCGATCAGCTGTTTTCTAATATCAGAGAGTACTGCTTCGTACACGTCCTGTGATACCATCGCAGTCTGTGACATAGGCTCCGTTTCAGTGAACGAAATGTTGATTTGCGTTCTACGTCGGTCAGATTTGTAAAAATGGCGACAATTGTCAAATTCCTGCGTGTGGATTTCGGACAGAAACAGAGTTGATGTTTCACACCACGATTGTTTCACAGCACACGTATGAGGCAGAACTCTCTCGCGATGGAAAAGATCAGAGCGTGGCAGGGGGACTTCGACTGGCTATCCTACGGACTCCAGGAAAACGACGGACTCTAGGAAACTAGAATGCGTTGATCCGGCATAGACATAGCATGTACAGCAAGCATGTCCAAAACCCACAAGGCCCACGGAAGTGCAGCCTGAGTCAGTGCCGGGGAATGTTCCTAAACGCCTCGGATGTGGGCAGTGGGTCGGCCGGCCTTTCCGCCCTCTGGCTCGCTCCATAAAGACGTCCTTGTGGCCGAGATCTGCGTGAGGGCAAACAGATGTGTCGCGGAGGAGACGGCGGGCGGCGCGAGGGGAACTGGCAGCTGGAGGAAGGACGCAACACGTCCTTCTTGCTACGAAGGACAGACATCATTGTGCGTCTCATCTCGCTCGAGGAGCCCCATTGTTCTCGGCCGCTGAGCCGCGGGTGAACCGAACGGATGAAAGGAAGGGAAGACGACAACCGGCGTGGATTAAACCCTTCCCTCCCACCGCTGAGACGCACGACAGCTCCGTTCTGCCTTCGTTCAATCGGAAATTAAACAAGGGGACCTTTTTTCTTTCTCTCGTTTCTTCTCCGCTGACCTAGTGGCGGCCGAGCCGAGTTCACCAAGTGTAATTTCACCGTCGCCGAGGCGGGAGGAGGCAGGGCGGTACGGAAGGCCCACTGGAAGGCTTTCAACGCCGCGAGACAGCCTGATTAACCGGATGGAAATAGGATCTTCCTCCTCCTCCTCCTCCTCCTGGGCGAAGCATAAATACTCCGTTGCCATGGTCACCAGCTTTGCCCTCCTCCTCCCCCCTCCAATCTCCCCCCCCCCTCTCGCTTTCATGATGAGCGGGAGAAGATGAGACGGAGTCGAGGGGAGAGAGGAGGGAGACGAGGGTGAGGGGTGAGGGTGGTTCCAGATGAAAGGGGGAGAAGGTTGAGGGCCTAGAGGGGACCGCAGGGCTTTTTAAATATATATTATGGTACAACTCTTTATGTGTCCCTTCTCTGCGTCGGCATAAGGGAGGGGGGAGGGCTCGCCCTCTATTGACGTAAAGGCTCGCTCAGAGGAAGACGTTACGCGTAATAAGTAGTCGATGCATGCGACCGGGGATAGTCTGGGAAGGCAGGCGGGTTCTAGTCGATGATTGAGGCTGGAGGGGAAATAATTACACACATGCACGCACACACACACATACACACACGCACGCACACAAGCGCACACACTTACATTCACTTGTTGGTGTGCGTCCACGCACGCTGCTTCATTCCCACTTGGCTCCCTCAAAACGAGTGCGCATCAATACCGAACACAAACACACACCAAAAAAACACCCAATTTAGAAGCCATTGTAAATCCACTCTCGGAGCCTATTACCAGTCGCGGGCTGTCTGTCCTGAGGTCGACCCTTGCCTCCGTGTCTGTCCTCCGGTGCTGCCGGCTGTGGCGCCGTGATACACTGGGGCCCATTAGCCTCAAAGAGGAAGCCTTAGCAACCGGGTCTCTTCCGTGTCCGGCCTCAGCACCTTTCAACGGACCCCTTCAAAAACCACATTTTATTTTGGAAGCTTTTTTTATTTGGTGCCTGCATTTGAATTAGCTCCTCTGAAGCACCAATTATTTCTCAGCTTAAAGCCGTAATTAATAAGGCGGTCTCACCTCTCGACATTCCTAATTAATTAGCTTGCCCCCCCCCCCCCCCCCACTGATAATGGGAAGCCTGGCTTGGATGCAGGAAGAGAACAGAGGCAGGATGTCATCCTGATCTCTAGCGTGTGTGTGTGTGTATGAGTATGTGTGTGTGTGTGTGTGTTTCTTTATGTGTGTGTGTGTGTATGTGTGTGTTTGTAAATAGGTTTGAGTGCACATGTGTGTGTGTGTTTGTGTCTGCGGGAGTCTGATGTGATTTCATATATTTTAGAACTCTTTCATTATCAGCAATCAACGCAGACCAGAAAGGCACAATATTTAGCCTCCCGCAGTATTGTGGAAACAAGTGTATCTCTGCAGTCTCACACCTCTATTCTTATCCAAATAACACATCTAGCTTAACAACAAACAAAGCTGCACTTCTCCTCCGGCGAGAATAATTCCTCATTATGCAAAACATTGGAAAAGTAATTTCCGTTATTACATATTATGAGGCGACAGCGATATCATTCTCCTCTATCGTATGTAGTTCTCCTTCAGTGTAACGATGGCTAATCCATACAAATGTAAAACATCAATATGAAACTAACTAAGATAATATTCTGTCTATTCAATCTAGATGATCATGGATAGGTCTAAATTTATTCAATGAGGTTTACGTGATGCAGTAATACAACACTACAACCATCATTTCTTGTAGCAATGATCCGACACGACCAAAGGAAAGGGTCGACCTGAAATGAGTGTCGGTGGGGCTGCTGTTTCATCTAGGCTGTGTTCCGCTGGTCCCTGATCAGAACAATACCTCAGCCTCCCCACCACAGCTTCGCATCACGTCTACCGCTGCTCTGCGCGAACGCCAGCCATGACTCCCTGAACAGCTTGTGCTCGCTGATGGTAAAAGGACTGTACTTATAAAGTGTTTTTTTTTTTTTACCAGTGGCCACACAAAGCGCTTTGCGTGACATTCAACCGTTCATGCACACATTGGCGGTGGCGTTAGCCGCGCAAGGCGACAGCCAGCTCGTCGGGAGCAGTCAGGGTGAGGTGTCTTGCTCAGGGACACTTCGACATTCAGGGATCGAACTGGCAACCTTCCGGTTACCAGTCAACCCGCTCTACCCCCTGAGGTACTGCCGCCCCTGGCTGACGTTGTTTGAAAAAATTAATCTCTAGGCTGAAAGGAAATTGGTTGAATTCGTTCCAAGCCGTTTTAGTCAAATGGTGTTCTGTGTAATCTGTGGAATCACCTCCGTGCCTGGTCTCCTGTAAATTGTCTATCACAAAGGAATTATACACAATGACCTGCGTCAGCGGTGATCTCTGTTGGCTGATGTGTTGCCTCCGGTGCCACCACCTTCATTTGTGTTACTCCCGTGTGTTGTGAGTTCATTCTCTCTGTGTGAGCCTCGCGTGGCAGCTGCGATCTGAACTCGCGCTGCTGTCTCCTTTGAAGCAGTGTGTGCTCTGATGTTCAGCCACTTTAGATATCAGTAGCTGTGTACACTGATGGTTTATGGACTTGAAATTGCCCTGGTAACGCTGTAAGGATTAGGATGGAGAGGTTTTAGTTTTGTATGAGCAATAAGATAATTGGAAAACAGTGGAGGAAGATAACGTGCACATTGTGAAAGCAGAATGCATAATGAATCTGATGCGTTCGCAGAAACCGCCTCGCTATCTTCACCCTCGTTCTCATTCTCCTTCTGATGAATGTTTACCTGAAAGATAAGTGTATTATTAAGGCTTTTGAATGGATAATGCTGTCAGTTGTATCAAAACACATCAATTAGGGAAAAACTGCTAACCTTATCCTGTATAAAGCTTTAAAATCCGAACCTATTCAGTATGTCATTATCGTTACTGCGATGCTCAGAGACTCACACTGGGAAGCAGCGCGGCTGGTTGACAGCCATGTTCGATTGGGTTTTCCTCTCTCACCGAACCTGACAATTCCCACCCAATTAAATTGAGCTGTGAAGATGTGCTCAACTCTATCGGGTTAACAAGCCGGTGTCACCCAGTGTGGAAGTCGTCGGGGGAAACAGTGCTGCAGGGGGGAACACCATCAAATTGGGTTCCTCTGTTGAGCTTGGCTGGGCCTCATGCTGTGGCGGTTATGATAGCTCATTGCCGTCGGGAAACACTCTGTGTGCTCTGCATGGGCAACGAGGGACAATGCCAGCGTGTGGGATTAGCCTCAAACTCTTCGTAGCGTTGTCACAGCGGTCACACTTCTATGGCCAGTTTGGAACAACGTTGGGAATAAACCACCACCAGTGTACCCTTACTGGGAGATTGTGTACGGCCACCAGAGTACTTCCAGTAACAGGTTCTCCTGGAGGGTTTTATTCTGCTTATACAGCAGTTGCCAACGACGACTCGATTTGAGGTACTTTCCTCTATAACGCTATTGGTTATTGAGGGAGTTATTCCGCTGAAATTCTAATATTCTTCCTCACAATTGGCACATGCTGTTTTAGCGTTGTCAGGGAAACATCTTGTAACAGTTGTGCCTGACTGTTGTTTTTTATGCCGGTTTTTGTGGCGCATTGACTCTGAACTGTTGAAAGGTAGAGGTGTCGCGTTATTAACAAAATAATGCACACCCTCGTGGTGTTATGGACCAATCAGGATCATCCACCCTGCTGTTGTGTCAACGCCAATACTTCAAGTAAGTAGGGGGCAAGTGTGTTGGGGGGAGGCGAGTAGGGGGCAAGTAAGTAGGGGGGAGGCAAGAAGGATCCACCCCCCCCCCCCCTCAGAATGTAGCTACAGGGAAGACATAATACAGAGAGAGCTCAGCCTGTCATCATGTCCTCTCTGCCCGCTCGTAACGTCTGCATCGAACCCTTAAACCATGTCTCTCTCTCTCTCTTTAACCTCTGACCCTTTACCCTGCGACCTTCTCCCACCACCTCCCGACCCCTGCCTCCCTCTGTGTGTGTGTGTGTGTGTGTGTGTGCGTGTGCGTGTGTGTGCGTGCGTGTGTGTGTGTGTGTGTGTGTTGGGGGGGGTTCCTTCCTCCTCCTCCTGCTCCTTGCTCCTCTTTTTTTCCAGATGTGCTGATGGAAGTTCAGGAGTGCAGGCTGTTAAAACTGCTTCTCAGCACCTCTGCTTACCACAGGGCTTGGCGTGGACATCCAGCCGGACGCGGGGTGGGGCTCAGGCTGGGGGGGGGGGGGGGGGGGGGTTCCTCTGCGACTGCCGGGGGAAGGGGGGTAGGGAGAGGGTTGGTGGATCGGCGGAGCGGGCTTGCCGTGCGGTTCTGGCTGTGCGGCTGGGAGCCCGGCCCAGACATTAGCGGCCTCTTAACCCAGGCAGCGAGGCTTGCCTTCGGGCTCGCTCCATCCTGCTGGGGGAGGGTCGCGTCGCGGGGGTATCACCGGTTCTGAAGTGTTGCTCTTGGATTAGGGCTGAACGATTTGGGGAAATAATCGAATTCCGATTATTTAGACCAATATTGTGATTGTGATTTAGTATGCGTTTTTTCAAAAAGAAATTGGGCAGCCTTTGCGATTCGAAAAATCAAATTATATTACATTGCTACAACGGTTTGAATCGATAAACCATTAGGGTTAGGTTTAAGGATTGTTAGGATTGTTTGAAAGTTTACTCAAGAAGACAAAACAACAACAACAGCTTGTTCGTCGTTCTCTGACCGATGTTGAACCCGGGCGTCGGGCGGCAGCCGTGTCCCCAAAGGCACCTTGGCGGCGGGTTTGTTTCACACTTTTGTTCCCGTGCAGCGTAATGGGGTGCGTCTGCTGCCATCGATGTCACACCGGCTCAGATTTACGGGCGTCTGTCTGAAGACGAGCGAGCGTGATGCGGGGTGATCAACGGATCTTATTTTTCCTTTCTTCTCTTTCCCGCTCAGAAGATAAAGGCCTCGTCCTGGCTCGTTCGCCCCCTCTCTCTCTCTCTCGTCTCGTGCCAGCGGAGTCGTAATTCACAGACAAGTTTCCCGGCATTATTATGAAGCTGCCGTGTGCATCGCTGCTCACCATTTCGCCCTTTTTTATGATAATTGTTGCGGGTTTGCGCTCCAAAATCTCAGTTTTATGTTTCCCGTTCGTTTTTCCTCAATAGTGATCTCTCCGAACCTATTTCCCCCCCAAGGGCGTTCAGCGGCAGAGCGTGTTGCCTTCTCCTCGGTGGCGAACTCCACGTCCGACACGGGAACGCATTTCAGGGAACGAAATATGCATAATTTACCTTCAGATGAGCTCAGACAAAATGAAATGCCTTCACTGGAGGTTGGGAGATAACTGATGTAGGCGTTGGCATATTATTCAATCTGAAATGGATATTAGGCCGGGACGTGAGAGAAGTGTAATTTGCCCGAGAAAGAGGTAGTCTCAGTGTGTGTGTGTGTGTGTGTGTGTGTGTGTGTGTGTGTGTGTGTGTGTGTGTGTGTGTGTGTCTGTATGTGCGTGTGCGTGTGTGTCTGTGTCTGTGGCTGTGTTTGTTTGTGTGTGTCTCTGCATCTGTCTGTCAGATAGCTCTAAACCACTTCCTGCGCTAGAAGTGGTCGTTGTGTTTCGTGGCGACGGCCAACTTTCTGTCTGTGGTTTCGGCTCCTCGGCCTGGAAAGATTGTACTTGTTTTAGAAAGCGAGTGCAGAAAGCCAGTAATGTGTGTGAAAACATGATGTTGGCATCCACTCTCTGTTTGTTTGAAACCTCCACTTTGGGAAGATACTGGACTGGGCTCAGTGCACACCATGAGCTACATCATATGTTTCTCTAAGTAATCTGATGCATCGGAATCAGGTGAAATGTGAGTCTGTGACAGATTGTTGTAATTCTGAACCGTGCTTTGTTTTTCTTTATTTTTCTCTCGAGTTTCACACTCGATAATATACCCTGTGTGTGTGTTTGTCTTTGGATAAATCTCCCAGGTTGTAACATACACCCGAGGGCCGAACCGCTCTTGGAAGCGTTGTGTTGTCCAGGCCCCCCCCCCCCCATGACCCAGAACGCATCATTCACTCTCAGAAATCCCTTATTTTCCCCAACTTCCCATTTCTCACTTTGGTCACTGTGACTTTCTGCGTGTGATTCTCGTCTGGATCTCGAGCTTCTCTGCAGAGTAAACATCCCTCCCCAGTTAGCCAATGTCAGATATCATTTTCTTAAGATGCGAGGCTGGGGACTAGGGGGAATTCAAAACGCAGGAAAACATTTCCACCCCCTAAAGTAGTGTTGACACCAGAGTGCTGACCAGAGGGGGAGAGAGAGAAAGAGAGAGAGAGAGAGAGAGAGAAGCCCTCCATACACACACTAAACCCCCTTCTCCCTTCCATGTCTCCTCACCCCTCCACACTCCCCTCCTCACCCACTGCCACGCAGACGTTTTTTTCCGTCGTATCTTTTCAGTTTCTTACCGGCGTGACTTATCGCCGCCGGCCGTCAGGAGAGCTAAAGGTCGGTTCCGGGCCTTTCTCTAGTTCTTCCGTTTTGCCGTCCGCTCCTCCGGACATGACCTGGCGACGACCTCTGCATGACCTCTCTGCGACCCGTTCCTGCCCGTGACGCACGCGATCAGCGGCCGACCGTTGAGGCACAGAGCATCGCGCGCGCTCTTTTGTGATTTCTGCGCTTTTATTTTTTCGCTTTTTCTGCGCGAAAGCAGTTCCGACCCCATCGTGTATTTCAGCTGATCTGAGAGTTTTACTACCCCCCCCTGCTTCATTGTGTCCAAGAATGACGGTGTTTAAAACAAACCTGAGTTGGGAGGCAGTTGAAGCAGCCTCTCCTACACTGGGAGGCAGGGAATAAAAACAGCACAGCCAATCAAAAAAAAGTTGTATCTCCTTGGACAACGCCCCCATGCTGGGACCAGGACATCGTTCCTCAGTGGTCCTCTCACCTCAGGACTGCCAGAAAGACCTTCAGCGCTTATATATATGCTACCGTTTAAAGTTTGGGGTCACCCAGACAATTTCATGTTTTTTCCATAAAAACTCACCTTTATTCAACCCTAATCATCAATTAGCCTTTTCAACACGATCAGCTAAACAATGTACCAATAGAACACAGGAGTGATGGTAGCTGGAAATTGGCCTCTGGCACCTATGTAGATATTGCATTAAAAAATCTGCCGTTTCCAACTAGGATAGTCATTTACCACATTAACAATGTCTAGACTGTATTTTAGATTAATTTAATATAATAATTTAGTTATCTTTTCTATCTAAAAACTGTGCTTTTCTTTAAAAAATAAGGACATTCCTAAGTGACCCCAAACTTTTGAACCGATGGTGTATGCATACATACCCTTTCTCTCTGTCTGTCTTTCTCTTCCCTCTCTCTGTCTATATATATATATATATATATACTCTGTCTGTCTGTCTGTCTGTCTGTCTCCCCCCTCTCTCCCCCTGATCCCTCTGTAAACGGACAGGACGGGCCCAGTACCGGGTCGATGCTGTTACTGACCTGACCCCCGCCCCTTTTCCCTTCCACACACACACACCCCAACCTCCTCCACACCCTCAGAAATGTGTGTTCCGTGCCAACAATAACAACAGGCTCTTCCTCAGACTGATGGAGAGACTGGGGGTTCATGGGGGCAGGGTGAGGGGGGACCTCCTGTACATCGGCATGGAGAATGTCACGCTCACGTCAGCAGAAAAAAAATGTGGTGTGGGGGGGGGGGGGGGGGGGGGGGGGAGGTCAATGCAAGGTCACTGCGGGGTCACCCCAGGGTCACTGGGTCGGGCAGGAAGGAGCTATACTGCGTTGCCAGGTGTAGCGTGAGTTGCAGAGCGTTGAAGGGTTCTACCTCCTGTTATAGTCTAGTGGGCTAAGCCGGCAGCACTTAGGCTGGTGGCAGGACAGAGGACGCCGGTACGAGCCCCGTGACGGACACTCAAGACGAGGCTGACAAAGTAGCGGTGAAATGATGCCGGTCTCGGTCAGGCGGGCGGGACAGCTAACAGCACGAGGCGCCGCATCGTGTGAAATAATGAATCCACTGGAGGGATCTATTTGAGGTCGGTGTTGGGGGTGTTTTTTCCGAGTGCCGAACTGCAGGTGAGATGATGGATGGATCTTTTTACGAGCCGAGGGACGTTGCTTACCTACGCGCCGTGCGTTACGGCTGAGGAGGTTTTGACGGCCGAGCGTCGCCCGCGGCAACGGTTGAAGTCGAAGGTAATGGAATGGATCTGGAGAAAGACAGAAATGTACGCCGGGAGCCTTAACTAATGCTCCTTTTTCAGTGGTCTCAATGGGGTCTCAGTGGGGTCCGAATGGGCCTAATGAATTGGCACAATGACCAGGCGGGTGTCGATGAGCACGGAATGTGTCTTGCTCTGCTGCTGTGCAGACCGATTGGTCTTTTTAAAATCAATTCTTTTTTTTTGTTTCGATTTCTGAAATCCTCTCGTCTCTCCCTCTGGGTCTGGACGTGCGTCTTTTCTGTATTGCCTGCACAAGCCTGCACAACCACCATCCGTCATCACGAGGCAGGGGGGTCAGGGGTCGAGGCCAACCCCCTAACGCCCCCCCCCCCCCCCATCTGCCTCCCACTCCAACCCCATCCTCACCGTATTCCTGTGGCGACCTTCTCAGATCCATCATGAATGAGGAAGAGGATTAGTGTCTCTCTCTCTAGCCGTCCCTTTCCCTCCCTGGCTCTCTCTCTCTCTCTCTCTCTCTCTCTCTCTCTCTCTCTCTCTCTCTCCCTCTAACCCTGAGCCAATCACAGGGGAGCAGGAGGGCGGGGGGGAGGGCAGAGCAGCGGGGAAACATGAGAAACGTTCGTGTTCGTGTTCCTTTCAATTTCCCTTTGATATTCCCTTCTTATTTTCTCCCCCTTTGAGTCCTGTACACTAGTGGGCGAGACAGGGCCATGGGTGGAGGGGGGAGAAAGGGGGGAGGGTGGGGGAGTTTAACTAATTGACAGGATGTGTTTTATGTGTGGGCTCACCGCGCAGCGGAAGGATAATTGAATAATAGCCTTGATTGCCCGAAGGCTGCGATTGGTTCACTCGTTAGGCCGGCCGTGGAGCTCGTTTGCCTCGAGGGCATGAAGAAGAGTTTAATTGGTAACCTTGGTTTCCCCTTCCGCAACTCCCCAATTTAACCCCCCCCCCCCCCCCCCCCCCCCCGTACCCCCATCTCTGGCTAAATGTACATTATGAATAAAAATGTTTTTTTATACAGTATATTGAAAAATATATGAAGAGTCTCAGTCTCTCTCTCAGTCTCTCTTTCTCAAACAAAGAGAGCGAGAGAGACAGAGACAGGGGCAACAGAGAGACAGAGAGAGAGAGAGAGAGAGAGCAAGAGAGAGAGAAACAGAGAGAGAGATAGAGAGAGGAGAGCGAGAGACAAAGAGAGAGGGCGAGAGACTGAAAGCATGAGAGAGAGGGAGCGAGAGATACAGAGACAGTGCGAGCGAGGGAGAGAGACTAAACATACATGGACATAATGTCTTTCCCTATTGTGCACACGCGCCACAAAGAAGCAGACTAGCAGGGAAATAGGAAATGGGAATGAGACCTTCACCTTCTCAGAAATCCCTCATAATGAACTCTGTGGTTGCCATGGGGCAAGAGACACAAACAATGGAGGGACTGGTTGTTTACTGGTTGTTTACGCTGCGTTCTGGCGGCCTGTCCCTCGCCCCGCCCGCCCTCTCTCTCCCGTGAGGAACAGGATGTGTAAATGAGCTGAAGGCACTGTTACGGCATATAAGCCTGCAGCCACACAAACACACACACTTGGGCCAATACCGGTGCAACCGTACACATTCAGATGCATGTGGACATCAGTACATGCACGTGGAGCACACCCCTCGCACACAAAGAGAGATGGCACACGATCACATACCCCCCTCCCGACGTAATTGCACAATTATTGCAGGCAAGTTACCCACCATTACACACGTAACGACTTGACACATACATGCAACACACATACGTGCAACACACATACGTGCAACATGCGAACACGTTCCCTCGTGCACCGGCACACGCAAGTCATGCACCAGAAATGCAATCATCCTTTTATTCACAGTACATGCAGTCATTCTTTCCCACATGAATGCCCTGCAAAACGCACAACCCTTGCAGTGAACTAATATAGACACACAGACACACAGACACACAGACGCATGCATGAATGCACGCACGCAAACACACAC
>NC_136952.1:3515675-3560675 GCF_949987615.1 Pollachius pollachius
GTTACCTTTTTGATACGGTCTTTTTAAACGATGCACTTGTTTCACACGACTTTGTTTACTTTGCTAATGCAGTGCCATGTGTTAATGTACTAGTAGCTATGCACACACCTGTGATGGTCGTCCAGTGATGTCTTCATTAGAGTGTGTTTATCTCGCAGCTGTTACCGGTGAGGACTACTTCACGAAGGGTGCTTTTTTAGGTGTTATTCCACGATGATTACTTGATACATCAGATGTAAGGAAAACACTTTGATCGGCAGCCTCTGTCCGTCACGTTAGGACCACCTGAGCAGCAGTAAAATTCTTTATCAAAACAAGGTCTGGTTTGGTTATTTTGTGTGGGGAATTACCTGTCTGAAATCATTGATTCGAATCAACTCCGGTATCAAATGTATACAATAAATCATTCATGTATAGCGTCTTTTGAAAGTCAAAAAAAATGAATGTTGTATCTGAGCAAAATTTTCTGAAGGTAATAGCAAGTCCTATATCGATAAGCATAAATTATGTTTCTAATTATGTAACTATTATCCATCTACCTGTTTATTCATCTTTTTCTTCTCTTTTTCTTGGACACAAACCTGAAAAGGATGGTTACAAAATAATTAGCATTTCTTGTTTGGCAACAGCTACATTTTTTTTCGATCTATGCCTCCCATTAAATTTTCAAGACTAAATAAAACCTAAATCCCCAGGTTAGAATGAAAGGTGGAGGTTATAAAAACATCCTTGAATATCGAATGTTGTTTTTCAGTGCTCAGAGATATTTTTTATTTGTGAAGCCTCATCACAGGTTCAGTTTCAAAGGACTCCCCAGTCATATTACGACCTCTAAAGAGAAGGGGCAAACTCTTATCAGGGAAAAAATTGGAATTTTTTCTTTAGATTTAACACTTAATTGTCAACAAAAATAATGACATCTTGTTATGGTTCCAGGGGGATGTATACTCTCTTTGCTCCTCACCCAGGTTTTTTGTATTGGTCATGGGACTTTTTAACTTCTTAAGGCTTTTAATTGGTCCTCGGAGGCAAGACTCATAGGTGTGTTTCTGACACCGCCACGAGGGGGCGCTAGAAAGCAACCAACATAATTTTAGCAGGGTTTCCAATAATCATACGCTTTATTAAAAAGAACACCATTGTCCTTACTTCATCCACTTTAATTAAATACAATTATTGATTGGTGTAATTTAACGATTTTATTTTATTTACTGTTTGTCTATTATTCGCTCTTTAAATAAGTGAATTGTATTAGATGCTCTGTGGGTACTTTATAGTTATTTAAAGGCTACATGTTGCTGTTCGTTATGTTTGATTTATTAAATATACATTTAAATATATAATTTAAAATGGGTACAAATGGCCTTCCGTCCCCGCAGGCCCGGGTCGGTATGATGGTTACAAGATGAGGATGTGATAGGCCTATATGTTCATTTGCATACACGTGCGTAACAGCCATGCCGGGACACCGCCGCGCTTCCATCATTAAGCGGACCCTGAAAAACATCGGCGGGTAATCGTGATTTATATTTCAAAAGACACACCGGATCTGATTATGTATCTGCCTCTATGTGGAGATGAGCCTAGCGTGTGAAAGAGTTGTCCTTTGTAATCAATGAGGAGTTTGGGGTAAAGAAGCGTCCTTTTTGCGCGCACTCGCTTCTCCACCGGTCACGCATGTGTCATGTCGAAGGTAAACAGTCAAGTCAAGAGGCACATGTGTCCTGAAAGTCTAATACACGATCACGACGGGGAAACGTTTGGCTTTGGAGACGATCTGGAGCTGAATCAGTTCGACGGGCTGCCCTTCTCGTCCCGCTACTACAAGCTGCTGAAGGAGAGGAGAGAGCTGCCGGTATGGCGGGCCAGGGGCCAGTTCCTGGACGCCCTGGTGAAGAACCAGTTGGTTTTGGTCTCAGGATCGGCGAGGACTGGCCAAAGCACACAGGTAATCTGGTGTTCAGTGGTATTATTTCCAACCGGACTAAGTTTACGCTTATCAACCTGTAGGGCTGCAATAGGATCAAAGTGGTAGATGTGTTGCCTGTTCATCATCTTTTACAGAAGTTATATTTGGGGTTGGAGGGGCACACATTTTACGAAATACTATTTTGCTTATCCGTCAATAACATCACAGATCAAAGCGATGATGCTGTACTTTTTAAAGGTTTATCAATGATGGGGATAATCCTTCATTTCAATTTTAAATTGCAGTATGTTACTTTTCAGTGTCCAGCCATTCTAACTGAACCGAACCGAACAGGCCCGTCTCTCTCCCAGCTCAGCTGAGCAAGCTGTCGATAAACAAACCTAACGACACATCAGACTCCCTGCGGAGTTTTCTACCGTTAGTTCAGTGACACTCTGTCTGAACCTAAACGTTTTGGTAGGACTACTGTCGATATGAACCGGCCAGAGAGGGCTGAGATAGGGACACAACTACCTAACCTGGGTTGGGGCTGCGTTCCACATAATCCATCCATGGCCCTGATGTGCCCTCTCGGTAGAGGAGGGGCGCCTCCTAAGCCCTGATCCGCTCACCATACACCCATGGATCCCCTGGATCCCCCACATGCTGCCATAGCAATTTAACAATATGAGCAACAAAACCCTTCTGTCCAACGCATCGGATAAGCTGTCTTTTAAACCCCTGATCCGGCGAAGTGCAAACCCAACCCAGCACAGCTCTTTCCTTGAAACCTGCTCGCTCTCAAAATGATCGGATTATTGCATCAATTCACATTTTTGTCTTAGTGTTCGTCTTTGCTTTATCAATCATTGCATTAATTCACTATTTTGTCTCATCATTTATCTTCTTCTTATCAACAATGGAACTTCTCAGACCGCAACACCCCCACGGGTTTGTCAAATATTAAAGAGGCATTTTGCTGATTGTATTTTCACCAGCGTCTCCTTCAGCCAAAGTAGTGGATGGAGGCGGTATGGGGGTTAGTAAACCCTGGGGTTCGGTTAACCCTAGGGGTTAGTTAACCCTTGGGGTTAGTAAACCCTGGGGTTCGGTTAACCCTAGGGGTTAGTTAACCCTTGGGGTTAGTTAAGCCTGGGGTTTGGCTAACCCTAGGGGTTAGTTAACCCTTGGGGTAAAGCCTGGGGGCTAGTTAACCCTTGGGTTAGTAAAGCCAGGGGGTTAGTTAGCCAGGGGCTTAGTAAACCCTGGGGTTTGGTTAACCCTAGGGGTTAGTAAACCCTGGGGTTTGGTTAACCCTAGGGGTTAGTAAACCCTTGGGGTTAGTTAAGCCTGGGGATTGGTTAACCCAGGGGTTAGTAAACCCTGGGGTTTGGTTAACCCTAGGGGTGAGCTAACCCTTGGGGCAAAGCCTGGAGGCTAGTTAAACCTGGGGGTTGGTAAACTAGGCCGGATTACCAACCAGCCCGACTGAAGTCTCCCCTTCCCTCCCCCAGATCCCCCAGTGGTGTGCAGAGCTGTGCCTGTCGGCCCGGTTCCGCCACGGCACGGCGGTGTGCACGCAGCCCGGCCCCCAGCGGGCGGTGGAGCTGGCCCTGCGCGTGGCCGACGAGATGGACGTCAACATCGGCCACGAGGTGGGCTACCGCATCCCGCTGAAGAGCTGCTGCTCCCGCGACACCGTGCTCAGGTAGCGGTGACCCGCACGCCTCCACCTTCCTGTTTACGCTCAAAGTTACGTTCGGGGCACCGAGCGGACGCTTTTATCCAAAGCGACTTACAATAAGTACATTTGTCAGCAGAAAGAGAAACAATCTATCCATGTCGGTACATTAAGGTTGTTCGTAGAAACAAGTGCAAAGCACAAACAGTCGTTAGGTTAACCCATTCCCTGTGTACATCAAAGATAGCTAGGGTAAGATGCTGCATAGTGCTAAATGCTATTTTTAAGTGCCATGATGTACAACATACAATAAGTGCGTACATTAAGTGCCAGGACGTACAACACACAATAAGTGCTTAGGAGGGTTGTGGGGGGTAAGAGGTGAGGCTATGCAAAGTCTAGTTTTTCCTGGGTGTCCTGGATCTGGTCTATGATTGGTTACTGTAGGAGGGGTTTACTCATGGGATCTGAAATCCCAGAAGGACATTCTGAGCGATCATCTTGGTACTTCTTGAACGTCAATGTTGTTATCGTAGGGATGTGAAGCAGCATGCAACATGTAGTCATTATTCTAGAATTTCTGTGTCGACGAATTGAAGGGGTTTAATAATGGTGAAAAGGTAACAAAATGGTGTCTTGGACTGTGCATTATGGGAAATCATCCTGTATAGATTGATAGATTTAGGGAATAATTGATCGTGCCGGTTGATAGCTGCTTCATGGCTGGAGTTATGCAACACGCTTGCTTGAATTAAATTATTGTCTTTAAATTGCTGTTGGATCACGCTGTGCCTCCATCGTGACCCATCTGCTGATCGTCAACCACAAAGTTATTATTTTATTACACACTGCTGTGTGTGTGTGTGTGTGTGTGTGTGTGTGTGTGTGTGTGTGTGTGTGTGTGTGTGTGTGTGTGTGTGTGTGTGCGTGTGCGCGCCTGGGTCCCAGACAGCAAGTTTCCAATGGGGAGGAAAGGCAGATGACATTGTATTATCTCAGTAGAGAGAGATATCTGATTACCTGCATATCAGATATTCATCTTGAGACACAAACCCTTTCATACTGTAGGCATGTTCAATTTCAGGGAAAGAACCTGTTTTATGAATGAATAGCGGGCATTATTATTATAATTAAATGTGGAGATGAGTAGCAGGCATAAACAGAGGCCTAGTCTGATCTTTCCTCTTGTTAAATAATGTAAGCTAATAAAAACTCATTATGGAAAAGAGACTTCCCTCAAGGATCTGAGTCCCTGGCTCACATCAGACCGCCACTGCCAAGAACTTGAAGTCCTTTGCGTTCCACTGTAAGCTGTCTTGGGCGGCATGTGGCTCAGGAGGAAGAGCGGGGTTGGCTGGTAACCGGAAGGTCGCTAGATCGATCCCCGGCTCCTCCTAGCGGAGTGTCGAGGTGTCCCTGAGCGAGACGCCTCACCCTGACTGCTCCCGACGAGCCGGCTGTCGCCTTGCACGGCTGACACCGCCGTCGGCGTGTGAATGTGTGCATGAACGGGTGAATTTCAGGAAATATTGGAAAGCGCTTCGAGTGGCCAACTCTTAGCATAACACTGTGAAAATGCAGACAATTTGGGTTCCAGTGACCGTAGCGATAACTAACACCCACCTCCTCCCCAGGTTCTGCACGGATGACGTGCTCCTGCGAGAGATGACCTCCGACCCCGTCCTGGATCGCTACGGCGTGGTGGTGGTCGACCGCGCCCACGAGCGCACGCTGAGCACCGACGTCCTGCTGGGGCTCCTGGGGGCCCTGCTGCAGCGGCGGCCCGGCCTGAGGGCCGTGGTCCTCATGGAGCCCGTCCCGGGCGCGGCCCAGCGGCTGAGGGGTCACTACGGGGGCGCCGCCGCCGCCCTGCTCTGTCTGGAGGCGCCGGGCCCCGCCCAGGTGGTCTACGCTTACCACAACAACCACAACAACAGCAATAGCGTCGCCGCCAGTGGTGGTGGCGGCGGTGGTGGTTGCCATAGCGACGACTACTTCTACGCGGCCCTGAGGCTGGTGTTGGAGCTCCATCGCACCAGGGAGCGGGGAGACGTGGCCGTGTTCCTGGCGTCCGCGCAGGTGAGATGGTAACGTCATTTAGGGTCCAAAAAGGCTTTGTTTGTTTTCTGTAACTCCGGCCAACAGGCAGCGCAGCCGGCGGCCATTGTTAGAGTACATTCACGCACCAGGAATGCTTTTAGATGTGTTAGGGTGCTTGCTTGCTTGCACACAGCCCCATAAAACGTCAATGCTAGCACATCTATGGCGCTGTTGGTGAAAGTTGGACCGCACCAATTCGACATCTCCGCTGACAATGGAACGTCTCAGACATCCCTCCCCCAAGGGTTTGGCGAATGGCCCCCTATTGGCGCGTCTTAGTGTTTGTCGGGGAAGTCGTACAGACTAGACATTACCCATAGAGGCGTGGCATAGAGAGGAGAACTTACAGTAAGGGGAACTGTAACGGATATCCCGGAACAGATCTCGTGCCATAGTTGACCTATTTCATGCAGACCGGTTAGGTACCCCTGCCTTACAAAGTCCTGCCGAGATCAGGGAATCGAACTCACAAGGACAACCTTCAACTCTGGCCTAAACAAGGTCAATGGGACACAAAATGGATATGAAAACAGTGTTATGAATTATACCCTTAGAACGTGACGTTTGTTAATTTGGTAGTTTTGGCAACAACAAGATATTTCGGTGTCTGCACTGCGGCTTTTTGGTACTGAGGATTTTCTCTCCATGGGTTGCTTAAACTCTAAACTCTTCGCGAATCACAAATCCTTCCCCCCGGTCCGTTCTTTGTTCGCTCTTCGTAACGAAAGAGATTGCCGGCGTTCACAATCCCAGAGGTGACGTTCCTGCTTTGAGTTGATGTTGTTCATCCTGACGATGGCGATGATATATGGTGTTTTTCAAAGCTCTTCCGGCAGTCTTCTCTGTGTGACAATTAACCGGGGGCGCGGGGGGAGACAGCTTTGCTTACTCGGCGTCAGAGGGAGTTTGAAATAGTGTGGAACAAGCAGCCTAGGTCTGTTTTAATAAGACCATAAACCACGGGTGTCTGTAGTTATGGGGTGTATCAACAAACTGTTGATTTAATGCTATTGGACCAACAGTCGCTCATCAATCTTCCGGGCTCTCTTCTGGAGCGATTCTTCGTTTCGCATCAACGTACCGCTTCATAAATTGTTATCGTGATACTCATTAGAGGGATATAACAATTAACAGGGAATATATGCAGAAGATTAATAGATTTTTGTTAATCGTTTGAGAATAGGAAGGTTAATTGTCGTTAAAAAAAACACATGGCAATACTATTTTCTCCTCACTTTTCAGTGCGTTTATATCCTTTTATTGCAGTCATACAAGGCATCACAGCCTCAACGATTAACTGTCTCATCCACCCCTGTCACCTCAAATGTCCATAAAAAGATGGAAAGATGGAGGAAAAAGATTGAACGAATAAAGTTTGAAATAGGAGGTTATATATTTTTTGATGTACAGCCCCATTTCCCTTTCTGTGTTCCCACCAATCAAACGTAATGCTCGAGACGAGTCAGTCATATCTCAACACGCACTGTACAAACTCCTAGTCTCAAGAGACAAGCTGCAGAATCACAAGTTCGCGTTTCGCAATGAACATTGAGATCTAGAAAGGAATAGAACGTGAACTTGAGTGACATCCGGCGGCTCACACAAGGGCTAGCATTCCCTTGCCTTCCCAATTGAACAAAACATCTAAGAGGGATTTCCGCTTCTCAAACTTCTCCAGCAGGTTGAAAACAAAACGATAGACTATGTTCTACGCCGCATGTGGCTCAGGAGGTCGAGCGGGTTGGCTGGTAACCGGAAGGTTGCTAGTTCGATCCCCGGCTCGTCCTCGCTGAGTGTCGAGGTGTCCCTGAGCGAGACGCCTCACTCTCACTGCCCCTGACGAGCCGGCTGTCGCCTTGCATGGCTGACGCTGCCGTCGGGGTGTAAATGGGTGCATGAATGGGTGAATGTTGGGCAATATTGTAAAGTCAAAGTAAAATGTGTTTGTATAGCACAGTATCATAAACGGTGGTCATTCAAAAAACAATTAAAAGACATAAAATAAGTATGTACAGAGTTTTGAGTGGCCACTGGTACGAAAAGCGAATAATTCACCATTTACTCTGCCCCCTCCCCCAGGAGGTGGAGGCGGCCCACAGCATCCTCCAGAGGGAGAGCACCCGGCTGGGGGCGGACCTGGACCGCCTGGTGCCGGTGAGGCTGAGTGGGGGGGGGCAGGCCGAGCCCCCGCCCCCTCCCCCGGCCCGGGACCCGGCAGGGAGGGGGGCGGGGACCAGGAGGGTCTTCCTGTCCTCGCAGCAGGAGGAGGACCTCCTCGGGGGGGTCGACAGCCTCCACTTTGTCATCGACACCGGCGTGGAGAAGAGATTCGTGAGTGTGGAAGTTCGGGTAGTGTTCCCAGATTCCGGACTCTTTATTTGTCACACGCACGGTTAGACGTCGACGACGAGATGGGGACAAGACTGCGCTCAATTTGATAATTTAAGTTAAAAAGACATATAATCATAAGTAGGTTTAAAAAGACTAATCATAATAATTTGAAATAATAGTCATAACAAAGTCAAATAAAAAGCCTAGACTACTAAAAGTGTTTGCTTAAAGGGCAGGGCCTAAGGTGCAGGGTGCATTGAACACGGTTCCTGCTGATTAAAATCGTCAATCAATCAGCAAAGAACTGTGGTTAACGTTGATCAGAAGCTTTCTTTAAATGTATGACTGGTTGATTGTGAGTTTTTTTTACGGTTCCTCACAACAGGTGTACAATCCTCGGATCAGAGCCTACTCCGAGGTGATCCGGCCCATCAGCCAATGCCGGGCGGACGCGCGTAAACAGCTCTGTCGCCCCACGGGTAATGTCAACACCATGGCAGTGTTCACCCAGAAGTACCTTAACGCAGCGTGGTGAACGAATGTGATTATCGATCCCCTTGACCCGAAGTCATGTTCTTCTTATTTTCACTCACAAGCGAAGAGGACCTGAAACCGTTTTTAATCCTCCTCATTTTCATGTGATGGTTTTGGTTTTTTTTCTCCCAGGGAAGTGCTTCTGTCTGTACCCCGAGGGGAAGCCGCTCCCCGCCGAGAACGCTCCACGCATCCTGGAGTCCAACCTCACCTCCACGGTCCTGTTCCTCAAACGCATGGAGATCGGTGGTCTGGGACACTGTGACTTCATCCACCAACCAGGTACTCACCCTCTCACGCACACTCACCCTCTCACACACACTCTCTCACTCACACACACTCTCCCACTCACGCACTCTCCCGCTCACGCACACTCTCTCACTCACGCACTCTCCCGCTCACACACACTCTCTCACTCACACACACTCTCTCACTCACGCACACTCTCTCACTCACGCACACTCTCTCACTCACGCACACTCTCTCACTCACGCACACTCTCTCACTCACGCACACTCTCTCACTCGCGCACGCACACACTCGCTCAGGAAATCTCTCTCACTCTCACTCTCTCTCACTCTCTCACTCACTCACTTAATTACTCTTTCACTCTTTCAAACACTCACGCACACTCTCTCACTCACACACACTCACCCGCTCACACACACTCTCTCACTCACTCACACTCACCCGCTCACAAACACTCACCCGCTCACACACACTCTCTCACTCACACACACTCTCTCACTCACACACACTCACCCGCTCACACACACTCACCCGCTCACACACACTCTCCCGCTCACGCACACCCTCTCACTCACGCACGCACACACTCGCTCAGGAACTCTCTCTCACACTCACTCTCTCTCACTCTCTCACTCACTTAATTACTCTTTCACTCTTTCAAACACTCACGCACACTCTCTCACTCACGCACGCACACACTCGCTCAGGAACTCACTCACTCTCACTCACTTTCACACTCACTCTTGCTCACTTTCTCAGTCACTCACTAAATTACTCTTTCACTCTTTCAAACACTCTCGCATTCACTCACCCCCTCTCTCACTCACCCCCTCTCTCACTCACCCCCTCACTCACTCATTCACTTTCACTCTCACTCACTCACTCACCCCCTCACTCGTTCACTCACTCTCACCCTCTTGGACCCCAGTGGGACAGGACACATCATCCCACAAAGGTGCCTGTGGGGAGCGGGGGGGCCTGTGTGTGTGTGTGTGTGTGTGTGTGTGTGTGTGTGTGTGTGTGTGTGTGTGTGTGTGTGTGTGTGTGTGCCCGGGCAGGAGAGCAGCTGGACCCCCAGTACGTGACGCTGTGCTGTTTGGGTCCAGTGAGCCGTGCCTTAGCTGAGCTGACAGCCGCGGCCCACGCCGCCCATTGTCTGCTGGCTGACCGCCCCGCGCTCGTACACGGGGAACAGGGGGACCTGCGCTGGGACACAGCGGAGGGAAGCCAGGTTCATTAGCGGCCAGACAATGGGTCTGTCTCTGGGCGGAGGCAGTGCCAGTGCAGCACAATGAGGAGGGACTAAAGCACGGCGCTGTGTGTTCGCCCGGTCGCCACCACCTCGGTTTGTTAGTGGCTGGTAGCGCTTACCTCGCAGGTCTGTGATCCGCCTGTGTTGTTTGATATTCACTCGGACGCTGAGGGTCAGGTGGACACGAGGTTCGGTGTGCAATGGTTTGGCCGTCTCGATTTAGAGACGCATCCGTTTCATAGATGTTATGTATGAGCAGAGGTCCTGAACTAATCCACTGATGAATGGGGCCGTTATAACTGTCGGCGTGGCGAGACTGTGAAAGAACTTAATGTCAGTGTGTCAGGATTTAGCTTTTATATTTTTTTGATTGAACACATTGAACACATTCATTTTTTTTATGCATCACATCTTCACATCTGCTGTACGGAAAATAAAATGAATACAAAATAACATAAAAAATGTGTGTGTGTGTGTGTGTGTGTGTGTGTGTGTGTGTGTGTCCTCAGACCCCGAGGGTCTCATGCAGTCCCTGGAGGAGCTGGACTACCTCGCCGCCCTGGACAACGACGGGAACCTGTCGGAGATCGGGGTCATCCTGTCGGAGTTCCCCCTGGACGCCCAGATGGGCCGCGCGCTGCTGGCGTCCTGCGAGTTCGACTGCGCCAGCGAGATGCTCACGGTGGCCGCCATGTTGTCTGGTGGGTGCAGGGCCCGGATCCAACCGGCCTCCCCGTAGGTTCTGCTACAGCGTAGTAGGACTAACTCCGCTCCTTTTTAGTTTCTGGTTTCCTCCCCGGAAGTTCACGGGAGGCGGGTCAGAGCTAGCCTGGGTATACCCTTGCTGCCTTGCGCGCGATTTCCTTTCGCGCTGCTTGGCAGCCTGGATTCCTTGAATCCGAATCTCGCCCGAGATAGGGAACCAGTCACAGATAGGGGAGGGACGGCAAGACGATGACGACGTCTATTCGACGCACCCTCCTTCCTCATCGAATTTCTGTCGCTGTACATACGTCATCTGGTATAATTCATACGATTGGCTATGGGCTACGTACAAGCTCATACGATTGACATTCGTAGCGCCCAATAAACGGCTCCGGGCAATCGCTAGGTCAGAGCCTGGGGAGGAAACCAGAAACGAAAATGGGCGGGGATACGCCTTGTTTCCTTTTTTCGTTAAGGAGATGTATCCTTCCAAGGAAATCTAAGTTGCGCGAGTAGACGAAGCGTTCAGAAGGGAGTTTTAATGTGTTTTAATGTGTAATGTTTAAAGTGCTTTCTGCAGTTGCCCCTGGCTATTTTAAACAAATCTGTGGGGAGTAGAAACACAACATTAAGGCCACTGGACTTTTATTATGTGACCCTTACTTGAGTGTGTATCACCATGTGGCCAATGAGTAAGTAGTTGATCTACATATGTATAATCGAATGGATTTCTTTGATTAAAACATTATTTAAAAAAATTACAGCCCCTTGCTGTTTCCTGGCGCCCCCTGCTGGCATGATCCACGAGGCGCACCAGTGCCACAGACGGTTCCATCACCCCGAGGGAGACCACTTCACCCTCATCAACATCTACAACGCCTTCAAACGGAGCCAGAGGGAACCACGTGAGCACCACCCAGAAACACCTCAACTTAAGCAAACCTAAGCATTCTGGAATGGGGCTTGTTTCATTATTGTGTGTGTGATATTGACTTATTAATATTGTGTGCCAGACTTTAATGTTGAAAGCTGGTGCCGGGACAATTTCCTCAACCCCACGTCCCTGGAGACGGCTGAGTTGTTGCGGTCAGAGTTGACGGACATCCTGAGTCGGATAGAACTTCCTGTCTCCGAGCCCTCCTTCGGCACCCAGACCAACACCCTGAACCTCAAGAGAGCCCTGCTGTCTGGGTTCTTCATGCAAGTGAGTCACAAAAGACAACATATTTACCCAAGGTTCATAAGGTGGGCTTTCAGCATCAGAAATGATTATATATTCCTTTACAAAGATTACATTTTTCTTCAGACTCTGAGGATGAAAGAGCAGCGATTCTGACCCCAACCCAGTCATACCAAGACCGAGTTTGTTTGCTGAATTTGAGATCTACATTTATATACTTTTATACTATTTTCCTGACGAGATATTTGATAGGTCTGTCAAGGATAAATCTCCTGTGATATGTTTTGGTAATTTACATTGACTAATAACTAATGTGACTGCGATTTGTTCCACATGCCTCTTCAAAATATTTGCAACACATCAGGAGCCGTCCCTTTGTTCATGGGCTAAATCATTTTTTGGGATATTTCTGCCAACTCTACGTGATGTGATTGGCAGATCGCGCGGGACGTGGACGGGGGAGGGAACTACTTCATGCTGACCAATAAGCACGTGGCCCAGGTGCACCCAGTGTCCGGGTATGGGCCCAGCAGCCACAAGCTGGGCCTGCCTGAGTGGGTGGTGTTCCACGAGTACGCCCTGGCCGAGAACAACTGCGTCCGCACGCTGTCTGAGATCTCCCCACAGCTGTAAGTGTGTTCGCCCGGCCCGTTCCCTCGTCATGAGTGAGTGAGAATGAATGAGTGACTGACTGAGAGTGCACGAGTGAGTGAGAGAGTGCATGAGTGAGGATACTTTGACGCAGTCGTGAACCTGTTTTGGTTCTGCGTCGGGTTTTAGTGAGCGGAAAAATCACAGCCCTTGCTGCTGCGTTGCCTCGACACAAGGTTACAATTTTTTGGAGGCGCACGTCCGGACCTTGCGGTGGACGCAAGGAGGGTCCGCGAGGACGTAAGGGGTCCGTAAACCCCCTTGCGTTGCGTCGGTGTGGAACCGTAACCAAGCCGTAACTCTCTGGTCTTATTTTCTTACTTGGTTTGGGACCTCTACTTGTGTCATCAATCAATCGTTCAATTAACCATTATCAGAGTATAAACCCATATTGTTTTCAGCGTTCTATAATCACACCTGTGAATTTCTGTAACCAAATCAAAACCATGTCTGTTCTATCCCAGGTTTATTGAGATGACACCCCAGTACTTCTTCTACAACCTGCCCTCCAGCGAGAGCAAAGCCATCCTGCAGCACAGCCTGGAGCGAAACGCCTCGAGGAACAGCCCCGCCGACCTGAAACCCAAGAAGTCTCTCGCGGTGCACAGGGAGGTCAGCCAGGAGACGTTGTATGACAGATGCGTGTTGCAATGAATTCACGCTTTCAAAATGGCTGCCTTAAACCACCCATCCTGCAGTCCACGTACGGTACTTAAAGTACGGACATATTATACCACAAGGTGTGAGTTTGTTTAGCCGTTACAAGCAGTTTTGAAAATCTAGTCTGGCTAATCACACTGACAACTGGTGGTATAATATGGTACCTTTTAAGCCTTTGCTTGGAGTTCACCAGCAATAATTGACCAAGTGGTTGCTGTTCTTTCTGTACATGTAGGTACGTAAGCAAGTTATTCCTCCTACCATTTAAACCATTCCGCCGCTGCTATGGATAAATGGAGTCATAAATCTGTCCTCTTTAGAACCTGCTTCGTGTATATAGATCATGTTTTACTTTGGAAAAAAAAGGTTGATGTGGAAGTGTTTCAATTTGGTGAAATAGAAATTTGGTAAAAAAAAAGTGTTAAGTAATTCATGGTTTCCCTCTGGCAGGGGCACATTGACGTTTTAAAGCATGTGTTGATGAATAAATACTGTCCAATACAAGAACGTTTGCCTGCTAAAAATGCCTCCATGTTTTAAATCTCATTTGTGATTCTAGAGACAAATCCAGCCATCTGCCTGTGTTAAGGTCAACGGACATACAAACAGCAAAATATCCCAAGGAGTCTGCAGGCGAGAGGGCATTTATTTGGACTTGCCCACACCAACATGTAGAGATGAAGACGAATCATTTAGAAAAGGGATTTTCCTGGAGGATATAATTGAGACCGTCCCAAGTCCATGTAACAAAAGCTTTGAGGCAAGTAAAGGAAACCGTCATAAATATTATTTTACAGAATTGGGATAAAAAGTTTGTATTTAACCTACCAGCTCCTTCAGTTCATTCATAGATTAGAGTATCGTGGTCGTCTTCAAGTCAAACACAATGAACGTCAAGACCTTAGTTACTTTGTTTTATACGGTTATATAGAAAATACAATATGCCGAAGATAAAAGCATTCTTGCCGTCCGAGACTAATTCAAATTTAAAAATGTTGTACCTAAATCGTATTTTTTTTTTAACTGAACAGAGTTTAGGTGTTAAATATCAATATTGCAGGGTAAATGCCCAACAACACTGCGGGTGTTGTCGTTTTTTCCTTCTTTTTTCCACTCGCTTTTTCCTTCTGCTGAGTTATGACTCAATTACTTACTCAACGCGACTAAACTTGAAATACAGATCCGTAAGTAACCGTTTGCATTGAGCCATGTCAGAGTCCACGGGTGTTTATTGGGCGCTTCAGACGGTGAGGAACTCCTTGAGTTTCTCCATGATGCTGGGAATGCTGTCGGCCGGGATCAGCATCACCGTGCGGAACGGCTTCATGGGAACGTCGTCGAAGGACCAGCGGCCGCTCAGACACGAGTCAGTCTCATCCTGCACCGAGTAGTTGAACTTCACCGTGGCGTGCTGTGGGGAGACGGAGCAACACACACACACACACACACTGGTGATGTAGTCATCCAAGTACTCTCAATTCTATTCAAGTTAATTCTGAAGAGTTGCTGAAGTTCGATTCCTTATTTCCTCCCACTTTATTTCCTCCCTTTCCTCCTTGATTCAAGGAGGAAATGTGGCATTTAATTTAGGTTCAACAAAGGTGAGGGCTGCTGGGTTAACTATTATTCACACTTCAATTGTCAAGACGCAATTGAACGACCCATCATTTGTGATTTCTAATCGCGAAAGCAAAGCACTAGCGGTCTGTCTCCAAAGAAAAACCGCATGATACGCAAAGACATCTCCACGCGTTATGTCCAATGCTATTTTAGAACTTATGATGATCTCATGACTTTCAACGGTGTTACACATATTATGTATACCTCCAAAGGCGTGATATTAACAACGCATCAAAGGTAACAAAGCTTGCACGCTCTTAACTCGTACCTCATAGAAGAACTCCTCCTCTGCGTTGACGAACAGCAGCTCCTCCTTCGGCGCGCCGCCCCCCCGAGCCGGGATGCTCTTGGTCACCTCCTTGCAGGTCTTGCTGATCATGAGGCAGTAGTGGCACTTCCCGCTAGGCTGGTTGGTCCGCTGGGCCTCCGCGATCTCCTCCCTGGAGAGACAAACACAAAAGGAGGTGCCGTTCGGTTTCGGTGTGCACACTGTTGGCACAGAAGTAATATAAGCAATGCACTCGGAATATTGTATATAACTAGGGTATATCATACTCGGACCCTTGACATAACGCATCAAATACGAGTAAAAAACGAACA
This sequence comes from Pollachius pollachius, assembly GCF_949987615.1. NCBI lineage: Eukaryota > Metazoa > Chordata > Actinopteri > Gadiformes > Gadidae > Pollachius > Pollachius pollachius. Next base: position 3,531,148 of record NC_136952.1, read on the forward strand.
AGTAGATCTCAATGAAGCCCCATGAATAATTTTAAATACCTGCATATAAAGGTTAAAAAGGGGTCAGGAGTATCAGGCGTTAAAGGTCCCATGACACGCCACCAGGTGTGAGTGTGATTGGCCGTTTTGGAAATCTGTCCCTTATGACATCACAGGTGGGCGTGTCCACCTAGATGTGTGCTGGATAGATCAGTCTACCAGCCTACCCGGTGGACTGTAGCAAACGTTGCTCATCTATCCGTCACACATCTGGGTGGACACGCCCACCTGTGATGTCATAAGGGACAGTTTTCCAAAACGGCTTGTAACGGCCAATCACACTCACACCTGGTGGCGTGTCATGGGACCTTTAACGCCTGATACTCCTGACCCCTTTTAAACCTTTTTATGTGCAGGTATTTAAATTTTTATGTCAAGGGTCCGAGTATAATATACACTAGTTATATACAATATTCCGAGTGCATTGCTTATATTTTTTAGAATGTGTCATTACACAAAATATACGCAACACAGTGGAATATTGTGAACATTATTTTGACCGGTAATATTATAAATCCAATTTGTTTAACGTGATTTAAACTATGAACGTCGTAGAAAAATGGCTCAACTTCGTCATCCAAACACAGCAAGGTTAGCTTTCCGAAACACCAGATAAAAGTACCTCCGCCTCCCCACACAATTTCCATGGTTGCCCCAACAACCCAGCTCAGCTAAAATGAATGGAGGCCAGGCCAGAACAAGCCCAGGTCAATGAGCACTCATTCTCGCACTCCATTGACACATCGGCAAAACGAGTCACTGAAATAGCTTTCCTTCAACGCTCTCGATAATGTTATTGTCAAGGATGCGATTCAAGGATGCATTTCCAACTGAAATACGACATGCATCATGCATTGTTTACATCCATTTTGGATTTGTTTACCAGACAAGGTGATGCAACCCCCCCCCCCCCTTACGCTCTTGTTGTATTTTGTACGCCCTTGCACTTAAATATTAGTACTTAGAATTGTGTAGCATCTTATCCTAGCTATCGTTGTTGTATACGGGGAATGGGTTTAACTAGCGATTTTTAGTGCTTGGCACTTGGTTCTATGAACATCCTTACTGCACCGACAGCGATATATTGTTGTTTCTCTTTCTTCTGACAAATGTACTTATTGTAGGTCACTTTGGATAAGAGTACACTAAATGCCCTGGATGGAAATGAATGTAAATTTTCTCTGAATGACGCAGCTTAGCCTCAACCCTCCAGCGCGTGTGACTTACTGGAGCTGTTTGTGCAGTGGCAGGGCAATCTGTGGCGGCACGTTGATGAACCGCTCACTCAGAAGAAGCCCGACCGACTTGCTGGTGTCGCTGAAGATCGTCTCCAGCTGCTCCGTGACGCTCCCAGAGCTGTTCTTCTCACAGTGGTCCATGATCAGATCCTTCACCTCTTCCACGCACTGGACACCCTGTCCACCAAAACACACACAAGAGTTTAAGAGTCACAATTGTCTAACAAGAGTGAACTTGAGTTTATATTATTTAGCGCTTGCACGGTATACGTGGCTGGTTACCTTTCTCTCGGTGAGGTTCAGCATACTAATGAAGCCAAACACTTCATCGGGGTTGTCCTCTCCGTCGCTGTCCTCAGGCACCTCTGCTTGCTAAATCCGATCAAATGACAGTATGAGATACCGTTGTGGACAAAAGGTCTCCACGAATGACATGCTTAGAGCAGACGGGCAGACAGACTTACCCGAACTACACTTCCGATATGGTTCTGTTGGATGATGAGGTCGGTCAGGTCTGACGTGTTTACGTGGGCCTTGAGGAACAGCTGTGACGAGAAGCGACGCAGTTCAAAGGGAATGCCATAACAATATGTGGAAGATGTGTATGGTTGGATATTTAACGATCCGATTATGATTAGGAATAAAATGCTACATAGGAATAAAATGCTACACACCTGTTGCAGAAGTTTCTTGATGCCATTGAAATCGGTGTGTGCGATGGCGTGAGCTTCAAAATCCACCATGACCTCCTGGGATTCAAAATAAATTAGAAAAACAATCAATAAATACAACGATCTGCAGCCCTGCGGTCATTAACTTAAATAATATAAGTGCATGTTGACACGTTAAAGTCAAGCCACCATTAAAAACAGTCACACTCACACTCACACACGCATACACACACACACACACACACATGCGAAAGAGGCAGGTAGCAAGGCCTCGCATGAGGCACAGCAACACTTCACTGTTTACCTCGTTAATCTCCTCGTCTGAGTCCTCGCTGTCCTCCACGGAGTCCTCATCGTCCCCAATGCTCTCGTCGGAGCTGTTCTCACTCTTTTCGCCGTTTGTAACCATTTCTAGCGCACGTTTCTTAGCCGAGGAAGCCATGCTGCAAACACACGCTGATCGTATACAAACTAAAAGGGGCGGGGGCAGCGCTGGGTTGAGAGGTTATAGAGCCGGAACCGCCAATGAGAAACTACACTGCTGCGGCGACCATTATGGCTCAAATCTCGCGTTACTTCCCAGTTTGCGGATGGTTTCTTCGATCCAATATGTCCGCTTGTTTCCTACGAACTCGCGGAATGACCCATTGATGTACTAAGGGGACAATAGTTAAAGATGTATTCAAACTTATTAAAAAAGCCTATTGTTTGACATGCTTTTGACATAATTCCGTTTATAATTTAGTTATATCATTTATATTGTTTCATAATGTGTTTTTATAATTTCTGGACGGCTACCAAAAATATAGACGATAAATGTATCCCCTCGCCTTAGCAAGAGTTTAAGTCGCCCTGCTGTCAGTTGTACGAGCCATGGACGTCTATTAGGAGCTACGAGCATTTCCAAGTACTGTTTAAATCAACACTGTTTCGCGTGTTTTAAAGTCTTATATTTAGCGATGATAAAATAATGATAGAAGTAGAATAGTCAACCATCTGTAGCTGCATAATTATTTTGACACGTCGAGATTAACTTGTTATTCACAGTCTGGGCATCAGCTGGGCATTCTGAGTATCTTGCAGAAGTTATCATTCATCAAGGTTTCGGTTCATACACAGAATCGAGCATTTACTTTTATTATGTATTTTCGCTTTCACTGAGCGGTTCTCCGTGCAAATGCCAATCACGATTGAACACATCTTTATCAGCCCATTGCACATGCCAGTGTGTTGGGTGTTGCTGTTGTTTTCGAGACTCCCCTCCCTACGGCGCAATGCTTCTGCAGGTTTGAACCCTTCATTTTCTTTAAATGCCTTGCGTTTCATTCTGTCCTCGCAGGGGTTCGATGACTTGGTCAGCATGCGGGTGTTGCTTTTGAAGGAGCCCAGAGATGGAGAGGCTGGACCTGATCCGTATATCCAGGTGAGGTCGAACTTAATCTCATCAATGTGTACATCAATGTCCTTCAAATGATCGGACTTTGCTGACACGTGTTGTGTTTTGTAAAATGCAAAGCAAGTCCACGTCTTCAGTGTTGATCATTGAAAACATTTCCATTCCACAGGAGTTGGCAGCCCGTGGGCATGAAGCAACCATGATCCCAGTTCTGTCCTTTAAGTTTGTCTCGTTAAACAACTTGTCGGACAAGGTAATTTATGCCCTTCAACGGCCTACTGTACCATGTCTTCGTCATGCAGTTTGTTTGTTGTTTGTTTTAACAGTTTATTCAGGACAACTAACACCCTGTGTGGTATTCTTCTAGCTGTTCCAACCAGACAAACATGGGGGTCTTATCTTCACCAGCCCCCGAGCCGTCGAGGCCGTGAAGATGTGCGTAGAAGCGGAGGGACGGGGAGAAGGTAAATCGATTTTATTTAATCCCAATTTATTTAATCCCAGTGCATTTTATTGAATGCATTTTTTAACTTTGCCTTTTGTTTTTTTTACTGATAAATTGTATTATTTCATTTTATTGTATGTGAAGCACTTTGAGTCTGCCTTGTGTATGAACAGTGCTTATATGAATAAAGTTGCCTTGCCTAAAGAAACAATTCAACGACTGTAAGGTAGCAACGGTTACCAGATAACAAGTTGTATTGTGTTTGGCTCAATATGTAACAGCTATCATCCTATTTTTTTAAATATTATAATACATGTTTAAATGTTATTTCAGAATGGCGTTTGATAAAGGACAAGTGGAATGCTAAGTCTGTATACGTGGTTGGCAAAGCAACGGGTGATTTGGGTGAGTTACCTGGTCATCATAATCTGGTATAGACTGTGAACACATTTGACTGGCCAGCATACAATCTAACCAATATTTTAATGCTTGATACTTCATGTCTCTTTTCTATTCATCATTTGTGTTGGGTTATTCTTGAAGGCGATCAGCATCCCTGATTATGTTGTTGTCATGTGGTGAAACTGTTAGCAGGCAAAACGAACATACATACAGTATTTAGTAAATAGGCAATGTAGGGCTCTCTCTGTCCGTGTTTGCCTTACACACACACACACACACACACACACACACACACACACACACACACACACACACACACACACACACACACACACACACACACACACACACACACACACAGAGCAGTGTTGTAAAAGCTCATCTCTAAACTCAACATGTGCTCAGAACAAAGAGCTCTTTGGTTAAACATTTTCGATGTGTTTGTGCTGTGCAGTCCGACAGCTGGGTCTGGAACCTCTGGGAGAGGACAGCGGCACCGCGGACGTCCTGTCCCGTCTCATCATCCAACGTAGGACAAAAAGTTATAAAAACAAAACTTTATTTATTTATAATTTTTCGAATGCAAAAATTCGACTTGAAGTATTTATATAACACCCCAAAAAACACTCCCTCATCCCACCAACACCCCGTCGTAAGACGATAATCATAATCGATCAAATAAAACAGAAAAAAAATATCATAATATAAATAAATTCTAAGGCAAACCTAATTAAAGGAGGATACTTTTGAACGCGTTTGGCAAACTAACTAACTAAAAATGGCAGTTGGCGGTCCGATAACTGACACAACCTCGTAAATTCTGTTCCGGGCACAGGAGAGAACGCATTCCTTTTACCTCTGTTCTTCCCCTGCGGCTCCATCAAGAGAGAGGTGCTGCCCACGGCTTTAAGAGACAACGGTGAGATGATGATTATTTTAGATTATCTTTTTTTTTTTTTTTTTCCCTTGTCTACCGCTTCAGACTCAAGGTGAAACAACTCCCAGTGGGGTCACGCTAATTATAACAGACTAATTGTGTTAACTTTACCACCACTGGGGCACTGTTCCCCTGCTCCCAGGAGTGCCTCTGGAGACGCTGACTGTCTATCAAACAGCGGAGCATCCAGACCTCCAAGAGAGTCTCACCAGCTACTTCACTCAGAAGGTCAGTTTATCTTTTGTCAAGTGGTTTTAAATGGAGGGGGATGGTTTAATTTGATTCACGCTCACGTAAGGGGACAATCCAAATCGTGCGTGCGTGCGTGTGTGGGTGTGTGTGTTACATCGTTCACTTCATTTGATGATGATTATATCTGTTACAGGGAACTCCAGCCAGCATTGCCTTTTTCAGTCCATCGGGAGTGAAGTTCTGCCTGGAAACCGTGCGAGAGCTATCCAGTAATCATCTGACCCGGATCAAGGTGAACTTTCTCCGAACACGCGCACACAAGCCCCTTCCACTTGTGTGAATCTGTGCACTTCCTTCAGGTTGAGCTGGGACATCACAGGAAGGCAGGGTTAAGGTCGGACGTTGATGTAACCCAAGGGGGTTACGGACCCATTTCGTCCTTGCGGACCATCCTTGCGTCCAAGGATGGTCCAATCACAGCAAGGGCTGTGATTGGTCAGCTAACGTAAACCCGACACAGAACCAAAATAATGTTCACGACTGCGTCGAAGCGACCGCGTAGTCATTGCGTTGCGCCAACGTCCAACCATAACTCTTACCTTTTACGATCTAACACCGAAAGAAAGACACAAAAACCGGCGCTACACCACTCACACCTTTTATCCCTAAACCCAAGTTCTTATTTTTGCTCCTCCTTCCAGTTTGCAGCCATAGGACCGACCACAGCGGACGCCATGACGGCGGAGGGTCTCTGCGTTAGCTGTTCTGCCGACAAGCCGAGTGCTACCGGGCTAGCCGCAGCGGTAGCCAAGGTGCTACTGTGACGTCAACACCCTTCAGTCCATTCAGCATGCACATACTTTCCCTCGTCGCCTCTGAGTTCTTTATGCATGTTTTCATGCAGGGGACCTAATCAAATGCTGTCCAGTGTATGTTTGCGGTTCAATAGGAGCTGTTTATAATAGGGGAGTAAACCATGAATGTATTGTTATATTTATGCATAGATATTTAAGCGTTTCGCAAAAAATAAATGCGATTCAAAAACTGCCACTGTTTTTGTATTGATTCAGTTTTCAAAGTAATTGTTTTCAAATAAGAATCTGAAGAAGCAGATCCTCTTTTATATTTAATGTCTCATCTTATATATACTAGTATGGTTGTCAAGATAAACCGATCACGCAGCACCTTTTTGGCCTTAAATAAACATCATGACAAGAGCATGATTTCACCACAGTGAGGACAATGAGCGTTTGTGTGTTTGTTTGCGCATGTGCGTTTTCTACGTCTTTGGAGCATGGTGATCCCCTCATCCCCCTTCCAAACTCCTGTGTCGATCTTGTGATGAGGACGGTGTTGTCGACGAAGACCGCCACAAAAACGTCATCCTTCTGAAAACCACATGAGCACAGCATGTGTGTAAAACCATCTGTTCACAGGCAACTACTGGAACACGCGTTGTTCCAATTGACAAGTCCCCCATGCCCCACACTTAACGGGCGGGACATTACAGCCTTCTGAAATGGTCACCCGTCAGTTTAAGCCCATAAGTAGTCTCTCAAATCAGAACTGGTATAATATAGCACAGTAGTACAGACGGATTTGAGGTCAACCCATTAGTCGCTCCTACCGACAGAGACGGGAACTCTAGTTGTCGTAAACCCCAGTGTATTTTCCACCCGCAACCCCCTGAAAGATTGAGCGTCGCAAAACCCAGTGAAGTGAAGAGATTGAACAATGGCTGCTTGTTAGCCTTTCTCTGTTGTTCTTTTATCCAGCCGCTAATCGTTTGAGCACGCTGCAGAGAAACAGACATTGATCCCGCCGATCGATACGTTTCTTGAGCACTTTCCCATTAATCCGGCTCATTCCGAGAGATAAGCCTGCTGGCGGGGCTCCGGATAACGCCGTGTTGTGCTCCGTGGAGTTCCACGGGGGCCCGCATTAATAAAATTGAAATAGAAATCAATTATGAGCAAAGCAAAAAAGTGTCACAGTGAGTGGAGCAACAGAAGATGACATGGGGCTGTGTGTGTGTGTGTGTGTGTGTGTGTCTGTGTGTGTGTGTGTCTGTGTGTGTGGAGTAGTAGTGAGTCTGCTCACACACTGTTGTGAGCGCTCCTCACTTCTTCGACGTTGAATAGTAAATCAACTTTGATTAGAAGATGCAAACTCGTTTTCTGAAGTCAATACCGGTGCTCTGTAATTCTCACGTTGGGCCTTTTGTATCTAACCGCTGCGAAAAAAACATAATTGCTTGCGTCATGTTTCATTCATAGGCCAACTCTCAAATAGTCTGTCTGGAATTTGGGGTTTCGAAGAATATTAAACAGCACATTACTTTAACTCACTTCCAGGGGTGTGAGTATATAAAATGGCTCTAGTGTTAACCTCAGACTGAACTGATGAATTTGTAATAATATTGATAACACAAAGGCTAGATCTGCTGCATTTCATTAGGAAGAAATAATTGTTTGCCTCATATGGAGCTTGTCAGAATGGATTCTCTTGGGTTAATAAAGTATCTCGCTGTATCTGTGTATTTGTACAGTGAGAGGTTAGAGATACTGCACCATGTAATACTGAAATAATTGCATCCAATTAGAGAGCTATAATTGCCCCTAGCCACCTCATCCCAAAGAGGCTGGGACTGGCACTGTGCATGTGGAAACTGCACAGGGGAACCATGCAAGCCACAGAGGCAGTGAAAACAGTTCCTTATCAGGCAGTCGCTCAGTACGCACATCCCAGAGAATAGATCCAGTGTGATCCACGATACGTCTCGGGAAATGTCTGAGAAAACCACAGCATGTTCTCATGGAATCACGCTGGCCTTAGATTTATTTTCAAAGGCCTGGTCCCCTCATAGGTTTTCATTTAATTAAATCATAACTAGAATTAAAACAAATTTAATTCATATCATATTTAGGGCATTTCGCAGACGCTTTTATCCAAAGTGAATTACAATAAGTACATTTTTCAGAAGGAGAAACTACAATATATCACTGTTCGGTACAGTAAGGATGTTCATAGAAACTAGTGCCGAGCACTAATAATGCCTAGGTTAACCCATCCCTTGTATAGGCTACAACAAAGTGCCATATTCATGCCATAGATAGACTTAATGTCCACTCTTAGAAGAAGACTCTAAAAACAATGACACGGAATATAAATTCCTGCCTTCCTATCATCCCCTTCAGAAAGTTGAGGAATTCACTACTGGGCCGCCCACTCTCACTGGGGCGCATTCCATTTGTTTTTGCCCTTGTCTTGTTATCCTACTGGGGGTCTAATCCGGTTATGATGTCTTTTATGCGTTGGCCCAGGCTCAGCCACATGGGAGGTGAGGAAGGCATCCATCTTGACTGGTGTTTCAACCTACTTGACCTTGTGAGTTGATGTCTTGTTCACAGTGGGTGAAATAGAGCATGGTATTTATAACAGCCACGACTGATGTAGTGGTATAGTCCTCCAGCAACCAGCTGAAATACTATCAGGATTTGATGCATCATATATATTTAGTATATGCAACAGATGAATCTCCTAAGATGGCGCAATTTGATTTGGTTCGCTATCTCGGGATATTGGGCAATATCCCATGATTGAAATCTCAAACTCGGGATATTGTTTTCATCGCAAAATGTCGTCTCGTCACGCTAATAAAAACAAATAAACTGCTAATAAAAACAAATCAATCCCGGCAAAAAGTTTGTTCAAAGAGTGTTCACTCATAGTATATAGTAAAACAATTATTCATTATTAATAATTGTTAAATATCGTATCTATCGATATATATTATGTATGAATACAAATAAGTAAACGTGTAGGTATTTAATAACAAGGTATTCCGCAACAGTCAAATTTTAAAGCCTACATTTATTCTACCGTAGGCTATCATATAACTTTTAATGTATTTGAAATATGAAGGCATTGGGCCACATTGAAGGATGTTGGTGATTAATGGGAAACTTGAAAACTCGGTGTATGGCTTTATTTGAGAATCACCAGCAGAGGGCAACATTGACACACGAAAGTGGTATGAATGGTCGTTAACCAGACAACTCATCAACAATATGTAGAAACAATATTGTTTGCTGTCGCAATAATAAGCAGCATACGATATGAACATGGCGGTAGACGCTCAACACTTCTGAGAGTGCAGCTGAACCGAAGAGGTATTAATTCATCACCGTATGCCTTTACCATGAACATCCAGTAAAGTTTGTAATTACCTAGAAAGCATGGGCCAGTTTGTGTGCGAATGTAAAGCATGCATGTCAAGCATTAAAAGCCGCCAAGCGAAAATAAAAAATACAATACGTGCATGGTAGAATCTTTTTCACATAGATATTTGTAGTAGGCCTAGTTGGGCTCCCAACTTCCACGCCTGGCAAGGAAAATACCGATTTCCTTCCAGGTGTCTTCTATTGTTAGCCTAGTCTGTGTGAAATTGTTAGTGGCATTGGGTAAAGTTGACATGTTCTTACTTAATCCGAAAAATGACGGTTGAGGTTGTGGAATATATATTCTTCCCGGATATAGCCTGGTAACACGATGTTTTCCAGGTGCGGATAATTCAGCATGGACCGGGGAACCACCGGAGAACCGAGAGGAGACGGGAAGGGTTCCAGTAATCAGCATGGAGTCAGACTTTCCTGCGGATCTTCACGTTGTTTTATGCATTGACTCAGAGTGGCGTCGTTGACACGGCTCAGGTTTGTTTACAATGGCTCCAGAAACAAGTTTTCACTCTCACTCTTAAAACACACACGCACACGCATGCGCGCGCACTAAACACACGCACTACGGAGGCTGTGTGTGTGCGTGTGTGCGTGTTTGTGTGTGTGTGTGTGTGTGTGTGTGTGTGTGTGCGGCGACATCATATTGTTGTTTTTCCCTGACTATAACTTCCGCTATCTCCCCTTTCTCTTCACAAACTCGGATAAAGAAGTTGGGATTAAACGAGAAAAACAGCGATTGATGCTTGCCTCTCAATTTCACATTCAAATCAATATTTCAAAAGGTTCCTCATCAAACAGCGAAAGTGCCGTTACCCAGGGGCCTTATGTCGGAGAGAGCGGTAGATAGGATTTTAAATTCGTAGTCTCACGCGCGCACGGACGCGCAAAAACGTATGCTTTCATGCAGTCATTATACCATAAAAGAAAGTGTTTGGCTGCAACAGAGAGCCGCGTGAGTGAGTGTGCTGCTGTAAACACGGTCTCAAAGGATGACAGAATGAGTATCCTTCACACTGTATACACATTTTCCCCCCATGGTAACACTCCAAAGCTGTAGTCTCTCTCTCTCATTCTCTCTCTCTCTCACACACACACTCTCTCCTTCCCCTTTCTGTCTTCGCTGAACGGAAATCGTACAGTAATTACTTTTCCTGTTGAGAATAGTCTGCGCACAAAACAAGGCTCACTTTAATAAGGCAGCCCAATCTGTGTGGGCTAATTAAATCGTGTCTGTGTGTGTGTGTGTGTGTGTGTGTGTGTGTGTGTGTGTGTGTGTGTGGTCTCATACATAATGCAGTTCTTCCCCGTTTATTGACTAAGTACCTGATAAACAAACGAGCCTGGGTGTGTAGGAGGAAGGGGGAGGCGTTCACCGCACCACCCGCAGTAATCGTTCTCCACCTTCTCCAATTTGTTCAGCGGAACATCTCCATGGACCGGGGGGGGGGGTTCACATCTCTCTCTCTATCTATCTCTCTCTGTGTCTCTCTCTCTTTCTGTCTCTCTGTCTTTCTGTGTGTGTGTGTGTGTGTGTCTCTCTTTCTCTCTCTCTCTCTCTCTCTCTCTCTCTCTCTCTCTGTGTCTCTCTCTCTTTCTGTCTCTCTGTCTTTCTGTGTGTGTGTGTGTGTGTGTGTCTCTCTCTCTCTCTCTCTCTCTCTCTCTCTGTGAACCTTGACCTTTAGCGTGGGGGGGGGGGGGGGTTGAGTGAAGGGTAGCCATAGCATAACAAGGTTTTATTTTTTTGCTGTCAGAGTGAGTGGCAGCTGCAGGTCATGGGGGCGGGGCCAGAGGGGGAGAAGAAGGAGGAGGAGGATGAAGGGGGGGGGTCCGTCCCACGCATCGTCACGCAGACGAGGCGCGAGGGGTCCCCCGCCCCGGCTATTTGGGGCCCGGAGACAGCAACAACAGAAAGATAATCAAACAGCAAAGTGACAGGAGGAGACCTGTGTCATGGGGAGGGTGGTGGGGGTGGTGACAGTGGTGGGGGTGGTGGTGACAGTGGTGGGGGTGGTGGTGACGGTGGTGGTGGTGACGGTGGTGGTGGTGGTGACGGTGGTGGTGGTGGTGACGGTGGTGGGGGTGGTGGTGACAGTGGTGGGGGTGGTGGTGACGGTGGTGGTGGTGACGGTGGTGGTGGTGGTGGTGGTGACAGTGGTGGGGGTGGTGGTGGTGGTGGTGACGGTGGTGGTGGTGGTGGTGACGGTGGTGGTGGTGACGGTGGTGGTGGTGACGGTGGCGGGGGTGGTGGTGACGGTGGTGGTGGTGGTGGTGACGGTGGTGGTGGTGGTGGTGACGGTGGTGGTGGTGACGTTGGTGGTGGTGACGGTGGTGGTGGTGGTGACGGTGGTGGTGGTGACGGTGGTGGTGGTGGTGACGGTGGTGGTGGTGACGGTGGTGGGGGTGGTGTTGATGATGGTGGTGGTGACGGTGGTGGTGGTGGTGACGGTGGTGGGGGTGGTGGTGACGGTGGTGGTGGTGTTGATGATGGTGGTGGTGACGGTGGTGGGGGTGACGGTGGTGGTGACAGCTCGATGGTAGTGATTGTTGGGAGATGGTGAGATGGTCATCCGTCACGGTCCATTGTCCATCTGTCTGATTGTCTCTCTATAAAGTCTGACTTTAAGCTGGTCCATTGTCCGTCTGTCTCCATGCGTATTTGTGTGCCCATCTACCTGTCCATCGGCCAACCCGTCTGTCGTCCTCTCTGTCGGCCTGTCCGTCCACCCGTCATAACCAACCCTCCAGTGGGGCTCATCCTCGTTGTCTTCATCATACTTCTCTTACCCTGAGGGCCCCGCTCACTCGGTAACACCCCGACGGGCGGGAAGGGCCCCTTGTCTCAGCCACTCCAGCTCCTCCGGGTCCACGTGTGTGCACGTGTTTGTGCAGCATGATACAACGTCATTGTGCGCGCGGTACGGAAGGTTTCCCTCCGTGGTGAATAAACACCAAAGCATTGATTTTTCTTTTCTTTTTTGTAAACCAATGCCGAGCAAATGTGATCTCAGAGACCCCTGTTGTCCCTTTCTTCTGAGTGAAACGCACACGCACACACACACACACACACAAACACACACACACACACACACACACACACACACACACACACACACGCGCGCGCCCCCGAAGAGACTACTTGCGCACACACCGAAGCGCTTTCGAGAAATTCACCAAGTGGTCGGGCCTCTTTGTCAAAGCATCTCATCCCACTCTCACCTTCTCTACATCCTCCAGCCCCTTTTTCCACACACACACACACACACACACACACACACTCACACACACACACACACACACACACACCCCAATCACAATCCTCTAATCGCTATCACCATGTCTCGCTTGTGTTTCCTTTATTCTCCTCCTCTTCCCCCCTGCTTTCTCCTTCCTTATCCTCCCCCTCTCTCCCCCTCCTCTTCTCCCTCCCACCTCTCCCCCTCTCCATACTCTCCTTCCCTCGGGGGGGGGGGGATGGATAGCAGGTTTTTGGAATGAGCAAAGGGCTGAATAACACTTCTTATTCATTATTACACATATGAAAGGCGCTATGATACGACCTTGATAAGGTGCCAATGGCTCCAGGTCGTGCTGTGATGAATGGATGGCGAGATAGACGAATGGGCGGCTGAATGGGCCGTTGAATGGGGGAGATGGAGTTCATTCTTTGGCAACGGCCCCCTCGTGAAGCCTGCCGATCAGGGTAATGCTCGCCGGGAAGTGGATAGGACGCGGCGCGCTCTCAAGGACGATACGCTAGTCAACTTTAGCTGCTGCTGCTGCAGAGAAGGGTTTGGGCGAGAGGGAAAAGTGCTAGGTCCGCAATGAGATAAAGCTCTGAGCAGGATGGATAAAGCCATGAGTAGCTGGAAGTGTGCTCGTTTGATTCCCGGGTTCCGCATTGCTCGGTTTTGCCGGTGGTAACCTTGCGTTGTCGTGGCTTCGGGTGTTTTTCTGAACCTAAGTGATTACTTAAACAACATCAGCTTTTCATTTGTCTCCCAAAAGTCAAAGGAAATCTGTTAGTCATTCAATTAATACAGATTTCACGAGAAAAACACTGCAGCAGAAAACACTACAGCTGGAAGTAATGTGATTCATGCGGACATCAGACTATAACTATGCTATAAGATGTGGCAAACAAACATTTAGGGCACTAGGTATGGTTTAACACACAATAGTCTACTTCTGCACAACCATCTTCAATACCGCACAATAAAAAGTGTAGCGGTTGACTTTGTGAGTTGGACGTGCAGTTCTATGGTTTATAAGGCTGTCTCTCGTTTTTACGACAGATTGATACCATTGGAGTCTAGTGGACTGACCTTAGATTGTGCGGTTGCTCTCAAGATGGTCAGGGATACACACCATAATATTCACCATAGATCGGCACAGAAGTGAAAACCTTGGCCAGTCAATGTCACCCTTATCTTTATTTAATGCATTGCAAGCTAAAATATGAATGTGGTGAAACCTTGGCCCCTAAAAAGCCATGTTGAAGAATCCTACAGAAATCAGGCCTAGCGAGAACAATTATCTCCATGGTTTAGCCTTCCATTTTGTAACGTATAAATATAACATGATGAAATATTTTTAAGGAAAAAGACTGAGGTTCCATAGGGGTTGGCTCTCCCCCATCTGGGTCACCAGCCACACGCCAAATCTAAAAAAGCTACACATTTTCACTTCTGGAAATAAGACCAAGCTAACTTTATTTTAGCGGCCGTACGCGTGCGCGTACGCGTGTGTGCGTGACTTCCATTGCATCGCGGGCTTTGAAAGGCCGTATCCCATTTCCTGATATTTTTTGCGTGGCGCGTTTGATCTAAACGGGTATTTCTGGGGTGGGGGGGGGGGGGGGGGGGGGGGCAGCGGAACAGCTTGTGAAGCAACAGTGCGAAATCGAGAGCGACGTCCCCACCTTGGAGCCGTGCGAAACGGTACGCGGCGTAATCGCGCCTCTCTCCCCCTTTGTGCGGAGATGAATGTTGCGTCACCCGCCTTGCCTTTTGTGGCAGCGGTTGCGAGGGACACTTGCCAAGTGCCGTCGCTTCTTAAATGCGGATACATCACCCTCCCTGACGCGGCGGAGGAGGACAGCGATGTTCGCCGGAGATTCGTACATTTATCTGACACGTATAGACCCCCACTGTTTGAAGCGCTGATCGCCTGCCAGTCAACACTTGCTGTTGGTGGCATCATCAACCTGTGTGTGTGTGTGTGTGTCTGTGTCTGTGTGTGTGTGTGTGTGTGTGTGTGTGTGTGAGTGCGCTACTGTGTGTGTGTGTGTGTGTGTGTGTGTCTGTGTGTGAGTGCTACTGCATGAATGTGTGTGTGTGTGTGTGTGCTTATGAGTGTGTGCACTTCACATAGGAACGCTTGAGTCTGTGTGTATAGTGCCGTACACAGATACACACATAGGTCTTGTTCAATACGTGAGTGTGTGTGTGTGTGTGTGTGTGTGTGTGTGTGTGTGTGTGTGTGTGTGTGTGTGTGCGTGCGCGCAATCAACACTGCATTAAGAGGCCCCTTTTCCCCTGCTTATTTTCCTGCAGGTTTTTCCGCTAAAGGGGCATGACACATTTCTGAAGGCTGTGGATTCCCTGGCTTGATAATTCCCTCAATTATTCAATGGGTTTGCTGGCAGATGAAGTGAGGCCATGAATAAAGAAGGTCTGTAGGCTCATGAGCTCTTTAATACAAACAAGCCGCTAATACCAAAGCCCACCTCCAGCACCCCAAATGCTCGTCCTTGAAAAATAAACGCACTGCAGCATTTTTCCCCCTGAATTGTAGACAAGGTACCGCAAGCAGGGTTTGATAATTACATAGTTGTTTTTATATTTATTTTTCGTACTGTGTTTGTGTGTTTGTGTGTTTGTGTGTGTGTGTGTGTGTGTTTGTGCTTTCTCCTGTGCGGAGCAACGCGCCCCAACAACCTGGCTCTCTCGCGGCGTTGGGGAAGGGGGACAGAATGGTGAACCTCAGCCCGAGCCAAGCGCTGGTGGGAGGGAGCTTATTGCTGCCTGTCAGGGCAGCAGCCGGCTGCTCCGCTCCTCTCTTTCAGATCTGGCGCACACAGTGAACATTTTCTTCCCCCATTCTAATTTCTTCCACCCCCCCTACACACTTCGCCTTCATCTTTTTCTTGTTCCTCTTCTTCATTATCAACATCTTCTCGTTCTTCTTCTTCTGTTAAATCGTCTTCCCCCTCAACTTGTTCTTCGTCATCTTCATCATCATCAACATCTTCTTCATCTTCCTCGTCTTTATCAACATCTTCTTCATCTTCCTCATCATTATCAACATCTTCTTCATCTTCCTCATCATTATCAACATCTTCTTCTTCCTCATCGTTGCAAACGTCTTCTCCTTCTTCGTCTTCATCTTCTTCATCATTATCAACATCTTCTCCTGCCTCTTCTTCTACCGTCTCCCACTTCCTCATCCATGTGCGGTCTATTTTGCGGCTCCAACTGGGTGTGAACACCATTTTATTATGTTGGATTATATTACCCTGGTGCTGCCTGCTGAGACGTGGCACTCTCTCCAGGAGTGGCTCCTAATAAGAGAAACAAGGCAAGGTGTTAATCATCACAGCTGCCTGTCTACACAGAGCGTACCGAGACACAGAGAGAGAGACGGAGAGAAAGACGGAGAGAGTCATGGAGAGAAAGACACAGAGACAGAGAGAGAGAGAGACGGAGAGAGAGATGGAGAGAGAGACAGAGAGAGACGGAGAGAGAAACGGAGAGAGACAGAGAGAGAGAGAGAGATGGAGAGAGAGACACAGAGAGACACAGAGAGAGAGAGTCGGAGAGAGAGATGGAAAAAGAGACAGAGAGGCACAGTGAGAGGGAGACGGAGAGAGAGATGGAGAGAGACACAGAGAGAGAGAGACACACAGAGAGACACACATAGAGAGAGAGAGAGACAGAGAGAGAGTGACAGAGAGAGAGAGAGAGGAAAGGAGAGAGAGAGAATAATAGAGGGTGAGAGAGATAGATGCAGAGAGGTAGCGAGGGACAGGGAGAGAGAATGAGACAGAGGGAGAGAGTGAGGGATAGAGAGGGAGAATGCGCGAGAGAGGGGGACTCCTGGCACTCTCTCCAGGAGTGGCTCCTAATAAGAGAAACAAGGCAAGGTGTTAATCATCACAGCTGCCTGTCTACACAGAGTGTACCGAGACACAGAGAGAGAGAGACGGAGAGAGAGACAAAGAGAGACACAGAGAGAGAGAGACGGAGAGAGAGACAAAGAGAGACACAGAGAGAGAGAGACGGAGAGAGAGATGGAGAGAGACAGACAGAGAGAGAGGGAGACAGAGAGAGAGAGAGCAAAGTGTGCTGGGTGCTCTGCCCTAATGAAGTCGTAGGTCTTGTAGCTCGCTGTGCTCTGCTGGAGAAACAAAGCTAATCACGGTGAGAGGAGTGGCGCTACAACAGAAGACCAGGTGCTAGCTCTCTCCCGCTCTCTGTTGCTTTCTCTTGCTCTCTGTTGGTCTCTCTCTCTCTCTCTCTCTCTCTCTCTCTCTCTCTCTCTCTCTCTCTCTCTCTCTCTCTCTCGGTGTCTATACCTCTCTCTCTCTCTCTCTCTCTCTCTCGCTCTCGCTCTCTCTCTCTCTCTCGGTGTCTATGCCTCTCTCTCTCTCACTGTCTCTCTGTCTCTCTCTGCTCCTCCTGTGTATCTTATTTTAAACAGAGCACCTGCTTTGATGCAGCACACCTGCTGTCGGTAATAAGACGAGGTTACGGCTCGGATCGACGCTGGTCGGGCGGTCACGATGGCGCAATGCTGAGCCACATACACACATATACACGCACGCACACACACACACACACTCAAAACCTGATATGGACGCAAACACACATACAAACTCATAAGTCTACTGACATGCACACACATGTCCATATGCACACACACACACACACACACACACACACACACACACACACACACACACACACACAAGCCTACTGACATGCACACACACACACAAACACACACACACATGCATACACACTTTACACACATCCATACACGCACACATATTCGCACGCGCATGCACTTTGAGAGCCTTGCGAACAACAGATGGCGGTGGCTTCATAAAAAAAATGCGGAGCACTATTCCCCACTATCTCAGAACGGACTGGAGAGAATTTAGCTTGGTTTATTCTAGGTGAGATTGGATTCAAAAGCTCCTCCATGCTTGCCTGTTTTTCCCATATTCAGGCGAGTTCTGAATTCCCAATTCATCATGGCACGACCAGTAGGGGAGTTTCCCTGGTCACTATCTGCTTCCATTGACTCGCAGTGGTACACTAGCCTAGCTCCTGTCCAGGTGAGAGGACACACTTTGAATTACTTCTCAAAGACCCCTAACGTGTTCTGAGAGAGAGTCAACGCATCACAGGGGAGCTGCCATCGGCCCTCCTAAGCAGACAGCCCGGACCCAGACATTTTAGTTATTCTTGAAACAGCGGCAGTATCTTCCAGGTGTTATTCTTACGTGACTATCGTACTCCACCACCTCAGGGGCTCGCGTCCCTCGCCTACTGTAATAAACAACAATGTGCAACAAATACAAGACAGAACGAAACGATTTCCTCTGTGAACATGCAGCCCTGAGCCTGACCTCCGCCCTGAACACACAACATGGTGCGTTTGATCGCTTTGATTGCAATCACCAATGTTTTGTGGGATATTTGAATGCATGTTAATTAGGAATATATTTGTTGTCGTTGCGCGCGGGTAGCAATCAGCCGAATCAGCAGTTGGCTGCGTTCCTATTTGGGCATAAAAGAGAAAAAAAAGATCTCCCATTCGCCGGCGTGACAACAAATGCTAATGCGCGCCTCCGACGTGGACCCCTGAATAACTCACCGCGCCCACACGCTTGTTTTTAAGGAAACAATTGAAGGTGAAACGCTCGGCATCGCATCGCCTTTCCCCGCGACGCCTTTGATCCATGCACCTGTGGGTGAAGGAGTGTGTGTCTGTGTGCATCTGTTTATTTGTTTGTGTCTTTGTGTGTGTGTGTGTGTGTGTGTGTGTGTGTGTTTGTGTGTGTGTATACATACTCATGTGTCATGATGTCTGCCAGTGAGCAGACCTTTTGCAGCATTACCTTTGGTACCGCTCACTGCCCTCTGTCGCTCTGCTGATGAACCAGGAGCCAAACTCCCCTCTCTCTCTCTCTCTCTCTCTCTCTTTCTCGTTTTCTTAAAAACTCTCTCTCTCTCTCTATGGCTCTATTCTCTCTCTCTCTCTCTCTCTCTTTCTTGTTTTCTTAAAAACTCTCTCTCTCTCTCTCTCTCTTTCTTGTTTTCTTAAAAACTCTCTCTCTCTCTCTCTCTCTCTCTCTCTCTCTCTCTCTCTCTCTCTCTCTCTCTCTCTCTCTCTCTCTCCCCTTGCCGCCGCCTGCAGCATATTAATGAGGCCCAGAGCTCGGAGTAAACTTGCGTCCAGCCGGTAATGAACCCTCGGAGGACAAAATGGTGGGGTGGGGTGCAATTAAAGACGTAGCGTCAGGCGGTCTGACCTTCTGGCCAATGGGCTGCTGTTACCCCCGCCCACCCCCCCTCTCCCTCCTCTGGATGCGTTTTGCCTTTGGCTTTAGTACATGCCCCTGTAAACAGAGGGAATGTGTGTGCAGTTATCTTTGAGTGTGTTCACAGGAAAACGTTGTAAAAGCTCCAGGGGTGTGTGTGTGTGTGTGTGTGTGTGGGGGGGGGGGGTTGCACGGTCGTGTCCAGTTCCATCCACACCCTGGAGATTGTTTTTATGAACGGCTATTATTCTTTAAAGTAAGTCCAGGCCTGTGTGTGTGTGTGTGTGTGTGCGTGTGCGTTTGTATGCGTGTGTTTCTGTGTGTGTGTGTCTGTGTGTGTGTGTGTGTGTGCGTGCGTGCTTGCCGTGTGTTGGGGCCCCCTCCAACTCACCAGCCCCCCAATCTTTCCTTCTTCTGATCTCTTTCGTCAACGGCACTCCAAAGACCCTTTGCACATTTTTCCCATTCCCCATTCCCGCCCAAACCGCTTCCCCTTGTAGCGGGAAACCCGGCCGGCCGGACGCCTCTTCGACCGCCGCCGCATACTGATGCCGGGGGTGGTGGAGGGTGGTGGTGGGTGGTGGTGGGGTGACCTGGTGCAGGGCTGGTCAGTTAGGGTGGGGCTGCGCTCCCACAAAGGCCTGCCAAGTTCCACCGCTATACGGCCACCTGGGCCGTAAATCCCGATTGAACGGCTCTCGTGAGGAAGGTTACTGGCCAGAAAGAGCCCTCCTGCACAAGGTTATCCGGCCATGAGGACGAGGGCGACGGGGCAGATGGGGATTGGAACGCGGCCGCGTGTTCACCTTAAAAGGGGATGGAATGGAGCCGCAGCTCAGGCTCCCAGAGGTGGGGGGGTGGGGGGGGTTTCCTCGTTCAAAGGCCACATCCAATTAAACAAACAAGATGAACGGGAATTTTTATGTCTTCCCCGGCCCCCCAACGGCCAACTACCACCCCCCCCCCGCCCGTCCCCCGCCCTTCCCCTCGCGCAGAACGCACAGAGCTAATCTCGAGAACCCAAATACAAATTCAGAGAGCGTCCGAGAAGGAAGGGGGCCGAGGGGGGGGGGAGGGGTTGGGTTGGATCATTTGAAATTCTCTTTTTTTCTTCTTCTTCTCCTTACTCCATCGGCGCTTCGCCCGCGTCAGATATGCATGGAGTGGGAGTTCACTATAAGCCTGAAACAGGCCGTCCCAAGGGGGGGGGGGGGCGGGGGACAGGGCGCTGTGCATCTTAAGCACCGCTACACACTCGGCAGGGAACGCTAGACCGCCATCCGTCAGCTGCTCCTGCGTTTCCACGGCGATCCTCGTCCGATACACACAACACGTGTTTAGCCGCGCAGGCACATATACACATACATATACACACACGCACGCACGCACACACACACACACGCACGCACACACACACACGCACGCGCACACACGCGCGCGCACACACACACAAGCCTACTGACACGCACGCACACACACACAAGCCGGCTTGCACGCACACACGCGCACATATGCACACACACTTTCATCGGACGCAGCCGAGATCGACGTATATACATATATCAATATGTATACGCTATGAATGCGGGAGCCGGGTTAGCGCTCGGAGCTTCGCGGTGCCGCGTCGACTCCAGCATGGTAATGACGTGCGGGCCTGTGATGTTGTGAGGCGCTCGGCCCAAACGGGAGAGCTCAAAAGAGATGCTGCAGGTTTCTTTTTTTCTTTATTTCAGAGGTGGCTGCATGTGGAATGATGTCCTGTTGGCCGTCGCCGTGGGGTGTATGTTTGTGATCCGTCAACACTGTATAAGCAGCCGACCTTGTGGGACGCTTGGGGATGCTATCTCTTTATCTTGTTTGAATAATGGGATTATCACGAGTGGAAGCCATTTGAATACGGGCGATGGAAAGCATTGCAGTTTGCATTGTAAATGAATGCCGTGTAATGCATTGGGGCCCTGGGATGCGTCGCTTTTTAGCCGGTTGACAGAGCTTGTTGTTTCCTTATGCTGGCTAATCAAATTTGCCGGTCTTATTTTCATTAAAACAGGAGGGGGGGGGGGAAGCGAATGTCATCATTGTTAAATAGAGCAAGACTTTTGCTTCTGTCGCGGGACTAGATGCTGGCTCGGCTCTCGTCGCTGGATCTCGGGCTCCGTAATGAAGTCGGGCCTGCTATGGTTCTCTCATTACCTTTTCATTAAAGATATGACTAGGAAAAGGGGGTTGCCATGGCGATGGCTCCGGGAGAGAGAGAGAAAAAAAGTCACGTTTTTTTTTCTGCCTTGGACCTACATTGTTTACTCTTAAGCCAATAACTCTCGCCTTTCCTTTTTTGCATCTATCCCTCTCTCATTCTCTCTCTCTCTCTTTTTCTCTCTCTGTCTCTCTCCCTGTTTCTCTCTCTCTCTCTCTCTCTCTCTCTCTCTCTCTCTCTCTCTCTCTCTCTCTCTCTCTCTCTCTCTCTCTCTCCCTCCCTGTCTCTTTTATGAATCAAACAATGCCTTCCTGAAAATAGGGCATTCTTGCCTGGAACTGTTTGTCAATGCGGAGAGGTTTCGCCGGCTCGTTCCTGAAGTGATCACCACGGCGACCGGCCGGCAGAGCTAATGAAACAGAAAGGTCTTCAGGAGGAATCCATTTACTTGAAGCAGGCTGGGGCGGGGGAAATGGCATTCAGGCTCTTTTTTTTTATCGCCCCCCCCCGCCCCCCCCCCCCCGAGCAGACGGAAAGACCTAACGACGGGGGGAGGTGTTATTAGTGCATGTCAGCGTTAACCTGCCACCGCCCGACCAACACACTCACGCTTACGACCGTCATCGCATGTCAAAAATGAAAAAAACATGCACTGCAAAAAAGAAAAAAACTGGTCTCAGACGCAACGCGTCCGTCAGTCTGTCCCCTCGTCCATGATTCTAAAACGATCAATTTATCCGTCTGTCAGTCTGTCCACAACATCCGTCCGCCCATCATTAACTCTTGAAAAATCAATTTATCTATTAACTGTAACTCTAAAACAATCAACTCCTTCCACTTGTCACACTTATTGTATGTTTGTACGTCCTTGCACATAAAAATAGTACTTAGTATCGTGCAGCTTACCCTAGCTATCTTTGTTGTATACAGGGAACGGGTTAACGTAGCGATTGTTAGTGCTTTGCATTCGGTTCTAGGAACTTCCTCACTGTACCGACAGAGACACGGTTTAGTTCCTCTTGGGTCGTTTTGGATAAAAGCGCATGCTAAACACCCTAAATATAACTTATCCATGTCCAACCACTGTCAACCCGTCCATCCGTCCATCCGTCTCCACACGAGGTAGAGAGCCCACAAAGGACGGGGCCCCTGGCAGGCCTCTTGTGTCCTCGTCGTTCATCAGCCCCTGTTTTCCAGCCCATTAGCTCTCTGTCATTGCTTCCTGCGCCCTCCTCTGCTGTGTGCGAGCGGCCGGATTCTCCCTTCTGTAGTACAGTGATTAGCCCCAAGCAGCGGGGCGCGGGTGGACTCTGCACCGCTGGGCGGGAGGCAGGCCTCTGCCAGCTCTTAATTACCCCTCTTGACTCCACTGGATCGGCACACTGGCTGCCCCTGCTGGAGCAAGCTGCACCGGGGGGGGGAAGATGGGTGGGTCAGAGGGAAGAGAGAAGGAATGGAAGAGGATAAGGAATGAGGGAATGAAATCAAAGATGGAGAGAACGAAAGAAAGAATGTAGAAAAATAAGGAATGAAAGAAATAAATGAAACATGGAGAGATTGATAGAATGAAAGAAACAATAAATGACAGGTATAAAGTAAAAGAGGATTTAATCCGTGGATTACTGTATCACCATCAGACGAACAGGGTGTCATATTCCACACGCTTGGTCTTCATGGATATGATGCCATCTGCACAATGGGGAAGCAAAAAATGAAAGAAACAGAACACAAACAGACATCTAAGAACAAGGTGCTGGATTGAAACGGTTACCTGCTGGCAACAATTACTGCCATGCAGAGAGTTATGGATGGAAGCAGGAACAGAGTCAAGGGGGAGAAGGAGAAAGCTGTCTTCCTGCCGTCTATCTTCTGACGTTTAGTTTTACATAGTTCCTCTCTGCTTGGCTCCTCGTCTCGCGGCCGTGTTTCGTCAGATTAACACCGCTCCCGTGTGACAGAAATAAATGATGTGCGCCGGTAAACACAAGGTGATTCATGCCTCGCTAACAGAGAGGATGAGCCTCAGTGGGATTCTCGCTCCAGAACAGAGCGCCTCCCCAAACGATGTTACGTGTGAGTTTGCTCATTATGGAAATACTGTTTTATTTTCATTTTATTCCTTCTACAGAACCGTTTTGCAGCGTATGGATTCCCTCTCTCCGAGTGGTTGAGTGTGTTTTCTTCATGTTTTACTGACAACAGGCACCGTGTTCCTTTAATGTATGCACACAGACACTTCCTTTAATTACCACACATCTCAGGATTAATCGTGACAAATCTAAACACGTTTTCCTGCGTCTCGATGTTTGAGCTGAGCCTGCTGCAGTCAGAGCCTCTCTAATGCAAACACAAAAAAAGACATGCTTCCGAAACAATTCACAGTTCCTCATTGCTGGATTTAGAAGTCCATCTGCTGCACGTACACCAAATAAACACTTAAATAAACACGCCAGTGCATGTGGGGGGGGGGGGGGGGGGGGGGGGGGTGTAGCAAAGAAGGCAGATGTATCATCATTTAGAGGAAGGGAAATGTCACCGGTAATGACGAGTTATATATATATATATTTAGAAACGCTCTTAGGTGATGTCTGCGTGAATGAAACGCCACAGCCAAATTTGACAGACGCTGAAAGCATCACAGAGGCCACAGCACCATGAGTCATTTGCATGAGTTGTGTTTAGCGCTGGATTAAAAATGGCCGCACTTTACAGAGCGAAACGATTATTTTCGTCCGATAGACCAACATGATACATGCACTCTTTTTTTTTTAAGACGATGCCATCCGTGTGTAAGAGAACTTTCTGTTTGGAGGTTTGATCAACATGTGGAACAAAATGTTGTTCTTATGATTATTGTTGAAACGGTGTGGTTATGAGGGCCACATGAACAGAGCCAGCCGCGCGAAGCAGCCCTCTCTCCTCTGACGACTATTAAGAAATTAGTATTTTTTCACAGCTCTTTATTTTTCATTTTAATGCTGCACCCTTCTTCAATTTAATTTACAATGCAGATGCATGCGATAAATCTGACAGAGCTTCTTCTAAGAGAAGATCCCGGGGGAAATACAAGGAATTAATAAATAAATAAACTAACTGACAACTAAATGGGCTAGTTTCTATTATATGTCTCAGTAATTTTATCTCACTTCAGCTGATATGAAAGATTGCTTCCATACAAAATGCTGTTCGGCTTTTGCGCAGCTATATTATTAGCAGAGCGATGTTGGAGTCATGAAACAGTAACCATTCCAACATCGCGTAGAAACAATATACACATTTCTGGTTAGGACCTCGGATAGTGCAGTATTGCGGGGCTGTTTGCGGTGTAATTGCATCAGGTAAGTGCTTAGGGGGAGAACCTTCCAGTTCATTCTTCCCATGTCCGTTAATGGAAACCGGGCGATCCACACACAGGAAGGAAAAAGCAGCAGAATAGAATAAATAGAGGATGTAGAATGAATAGAATAAATGCTTTTGGGAGTAGTTGAAGTAGTTTGTGTTGAAATTGAGGGTCATGCAAGAACATTATTGTTGACTAAAATTGGGTGTAGCCTAAGTTCTGTTCTTTTCAGACTGTATTGCCATCCAGTATGACGTTCATATATTTCTAGAACAATCCACTAGCAAAGTTTCAAGCTTCCTACCAGTACTTTAACTACCATAGCTTCATGAGAAAAATAACTATTTTTCCTACAACATAGTTGGAAGAAACTAAGAAGGAAAAAAATGATGACTAGTTAATTGCTACGTTAAGGCTACGGTAAGGCTACTTTGTAGAATGATGTCAAATGAATGTCATGACTTAGGTAAGGTCCAAGAAAGATATATAAAAACTTGAGTCGCCAAAGTTGGCGAATCACCGCTGTTTCAACCTCCACACAACGGCAGAATGGTGGCTGACTGTCCATCTCCATAGCCCAGGATCTGGTTTCAATAGGCAAGGTCTCGCTGCCTTTAGTTTCTGCCTTTCATTATATGCTTCATATTTTCTGTGCAATTAGTACATATTTAGTGAACCTTAATTTATGAACTCACTCAACATTACAGCAGTGAGACAAAGTGAGTGTTAGTGCCTTGAGAACACAGCCATAGTATAGAGTAGGCCTGCTGAGTTCATAAGGAACAGATTGCATTTAGGCTCCAAACACTTTTTTTTATGAGGGGGGGGGGGGTTGAAAACTAGGTTGCAATGCTCAGGGTGTGTGTGTGTGTGTGTGTGTGTGTTCGTGCGTGTGTGTGTGTGTCCATACCCGTCCCCTAGGGCTATGATAAAAATAAGTGGGTCTCTCTCTCTCTCTCTCTCTCTCTCTCTCTCTCTCTCTCTCTCTTCCTCATTATATATTTCAATTATCTAGTCAGTTAGACGACTCATTAGTTTCTGAAACAGTCTACTGTGGCGACGCCTATTCACTTATCTCAGCCGTTGAGGGACCGAGCCATTACCTGGATCAAGCCTTGTGTAGCAATACAGTCATGCCGCGAGTTGCTAGCTACAGTCATGCTACAAGTAGCTAGCTACAGTCATGCTACAAGTTGCTAGCTATGGTCATGCTACGAGTTGCTAGCTATGGTCATGCTGGGAGTAGCTGACTACAGTCGTGCTATGTGTTGCTTGTTACAGTGATGCTATGGGTAGCTAGCTACAGTCATGCTACAAATTGCTAGCTACAGCCTATTTCAAGTTGCTAGCTCCAGTCATGCTATGAGTTGCTAGCTCCAGTTATGCTATTTGTTGCTAACTAGAGTGATGCTATGAGTTGCTAGCTCCAGTCATGCTATTTGTTGCTAACTACAGTTACGCGCTGAGTTGCTAGCTACAGTCATGCGATGAATTGCTAGCAGCCTTCATGCTATGAGTTGCTAACTACAGTCATGATGCCACCACAAGTTGCTGCTCATGTCAAGTGTGTAAACTCAAACACAAACCTAAACTGAAACATGGCGGCCATATCTGCAGCGCAAATGATTGCAACGAGTCAGGGGTTCGGATTTTAAATCTCCACACGACCAAAAGCCACTCCAATGCTGTGCCTTTGCATGATAACGACTTGGACAGTGTTTATGTATCTCTGGCCAGGAGGAAGGGGCGTTATAAGAATAGGTAGTGGTGTGTCTGCAAAGCCTACAATAGCAGACCTCTGTATAAATACGTACCAGGAATGATGGTCTTCATTGATCCTCGGCAATACGCCTCATTAAAAACACGGCACAGTAATTTGCCGTGGATAATCCCCCTTCGATGACGCAGCATTTCCTTGACAGAGGTTCTGGTCGCTCTCTACGCCATCGGGACCACGCGGTGACTCCAGCGCGTCGTAAACCAACCCCCGGGACCGCGCCCAGAATGTGAGTGCATGAGTGTATCTGATTTCATTATGAGGTCCTGCTCCAGCTCACGAAGCATGGGCACCTTTACACCTGGCTTGTTCCCCTTAATCACGTCAGCCCTTAACGCCTCAGATATTCACTTAATGGGCTCGGAGTTCTGCAAATTGTAACGGCCCCCAGATTAGTTCACTGTTCACTCCCAGAACATAAACCCAATTTATTTTCGACACGATTAAAAAAAACGAAAAAACAAAGTGATTATTATAATGAACGCAACACTTCCGAACCACGTCTCGATGAGTTTAATAAGGTCCTCCATTTGGTGGTGTTTTTGTGTGTGTGTGGGGCGTAGGCTAACGGGCCGATGAGCTCGCGGCGTCGGCCTCGGTGGGCAGAAAGGCTCAGCGCTCAGCCCGGTGGCTCGGGGTGGAAATGCAAGCGCAGCGGATCGCAGCTGAACGGTAAGTGCCACGCCGGCCGTTATGAGTTCACACCCCTCGCCGTGTTCAGGTGCGCGTGTGATCACCTGGGTCAAGGGGTGGGGGGGGTTGCCTTCTGGTTGAGCTAACAGTCGAACGCCCCAGGGCTGGGTGGGGGAGGGGAGGGGGGAGGGGAGATTTTATAATGATTAGCCATATCCACCGCGGTAGGTTTTAGACCGCACATGTGTATATGTGCGTGTGTGTGTGTGTGTGTGTGTGTTTGTGTGTGGGTGTGTGCACCCGTGCATGCATGCGTGACTGTATGTGGGTGTTTGCTCGAGTGTGTGTCTCTGCGTGTGCATGTGTGAGTATGTTCAGGTGTGTGTGCTATCATATGCAATGCATGTGTTTGTGTGCATGCGTGTGTGCATGTGAATGCATGTGTGTGTGTGTGTGTGTAAGGAGGGGGACGGGGCATTCAAGACCAAGCTGTGCCCTGTGATCAATGCTGTACACACACGCACACACACACACACGCACACACACACACACACACACGCACACACACGCACACGCACACACACACCTACCTACTCTTTGTTAAGCCCCTTTTTCTCTCACCCTTTTGTGCTGCCACTTCAGAATCCCAAAGCCTCTCCCCCAAACACATTGACTCCCGCCAGATACCCTCCCCCCCCCCCCCACCTACTGTGCGGGGGGGGGGGGGGGGAGTGTGTTTTGGCCTTAATGCTGTAACATCCATATCCTGCCCTTTCACACGCATTCCGCGCCCCAGTCTTAACCGCCACCAGTACACTTTTAATCCAATTTGGTGGGGGACTTTAATTCATCCAATTTCACAGATTGTGGAAACGGCGGTTTTGGCAGAGCCAACAGTCACAGGAAGGTCACGGCGAGCCTCACCCTCAGTGTGAACGTGGTGTGGGACGGAGCGGTGCTGCTCATCAGAGAGGTTTTAACAGGTGGTTCAAGTGCAAGTGAACCCAAATGTGCGGTTGAACATAGTAAGGGTTAGCTAGGGTTAATATCCGTCTAAATAATTCCTGTCATTTCGAAAAAAACGGTTGAACAAATCATGCAGACTACAGAGAATGTGCCTTCCTGTTTTAATGACGTGTCTTTGGTGGGCGGTTGTCTTGCATCCTTTTTGTGATTGACATCCCGACGAAGGGTGAGTGTGGGTGGAAGTTTAGAGCTCTGTCTGGTCGGCGGTTGAGTCGATGGCTGCGTCTGAGAGAGTGAGTGAGTTCCTCGGACACTTGTTACGCCACGTTGACTGGCGTGCACCATAAACGACCGAGTCCGTTGTAACGCTCATACACAACGACAGGTGCTCACTTAAAAATCGTGAAATAAATGCATCACAAAGTTACCGTGGGAAACATGGGGATAACATGTCCCCCCTCCTACCTAGAACTGTCAGTCCAAAATGCCTCAAATTCTAATTTCATTGAGTTTGAATCCAAGCTGAAACTGAGCTGTTCACTTCCACTTAAAGACCAGTACTTAGTTTTTAGAGGGGTCCCCAGGGAAGCTGTCTATATTGTATGGGGGTGTTTGTGTCCAACGGGCTTATTCCAATAAGATGTTGCTGCCTCTTCAAGTAAAGTTTCCATAACAACCGTTGCACAACCACACGATGAATATGGATCCAGCATAATTGAATCGTCTTATTTCTATCGCTGGAGAAATAAACCACTGAGACTTTGTGTGCCAGTGGCATTCACAATTAATAACAAGGTTAATGTTTAAAAAGACAACAGGAAGGGCTGGGATTTTATTGAGTTGAATACAACAAATTTCATATAAAGGCGTCGCGTATTTTTAAGTAAACAACTCATTGCACTTAAACGTATTCGTAAATGTCCGTGTTTAATGTCTGTGTATGTGAAGCAGTAATCATTCCAGCTGTGCATCACAAATAACAACACAGCCTTCCTTCTGACAATCGCAACTGTGTGCAGATTTTCCATCTCGAGTACGCACCAACTCGTCATGTTATAATTCAGTGATCCACTCTCTCCCCTGTCTCGCCTCTCCTGTCTCCCCTCTCCTGTCTCTCCTCTACCCTGTCTCTCCACTCTCTCTCCAGTCTCCGTCTGAGTAGATTTTCCCTCTCATGAACACACCAACTCGTTATGAGAGTTATTATTCAGTGATGGGCCAGCACCGCAGCGACAGACCAAACTTGTCCCGTTGACAGCACAATGCTATTAATGGTGCAAACACAAACAAGAGGCAAGCCCAGGCACAGAGTATTCCAATCTCACAGCTTTTGTTTAATGATTTGAACACGCAGCAGAAAGGGAGAAAGCCTGCAACGGCCATTTTGCAGCGATGCGAGCGGAGCGCGGCGGTGGCCTTTGGGTTAATTGACTTACGCTGTATCCGTCTCAATTGACATTTCATATCAGTCTGGAAAAATTGTATTTCAGAAGCGGTATGCCTTCACCTG
>NC_136952.1:3561941-3607773 GCF_949987615.1 Pollachius pollachius
GGCGAGAGTTACCGCGTAGTGCGCGGATGTATGAATGAATGGGGAGGCCTGCTTGTTGGTCCTTTGGTGCGGCTGTGGGGTGGACTGCCAACAGCGGATGGATCAGCGGAGGATGGCTGTGCAAGAGTAAGACACATCAGATGATGAAGGGCGTTTTGGCAGGAAGCCCTAAAACACTGTTTGGACCACCTCCCCTCAACAACCCCTCCCCCTCTCCATCCCTCCCCTCTCATCCCTCCCCCTCTCCGAGCCTCCCCTCTCAAACGACACATCGATACGACGCTGAAGTGAAGAGGTGAAGGAAAAGGAGAATGATATGATCACTATCAGGCCGCCCACTACCCCATCCCTCCTCCTCCTCCCCCTCCACCTTTCCCTCCCCCTATCCCCTCCTCCTCCTGCTCCTTCTCCCCCCCTCCTCCTGCTCCTCTTCCCCCTCCTCCCCTCCCTCTCCCCCCTCCTCCTGCTCCTCCTCCTCCTGCTCCTCCTCCTCCTCCCTCTCCCTCCTCCCTTCTCCCCCTCCCCCTCCTCCCCTCCCTCTCCCCCCTCCTCCTCCTCCTCCTCCTCCCTCTCACTCCTCCCTTCTCCCCCTCCTCCCTCTCCCTCTCCCTCTCCCCCCTCCTCCTCCTCCTCCTCCTCCCTCTCACTCCTCCCTTCTCCCCCTCCTCCCTCTCCCTCTCCCTCTCCCCCCTCCTCCTCCTCCTCCTCCTCCTCCCTCTCACTCCTCCCCTCCCTCTCCCCCCTCCTCCTTCTCTCTGGTGCTTTGTGAAGCATGTTCTGCTTTTTATAGCATTTATTCATGACACACGTCCGTCCTATCTCCTCCATTTAACAGCAGTGTGCCAAGCAGAAAATATATATACACATGATTTACAGCCCTGGAAGTTAACCTGGTTCTAGAAGAAGAGAATGAAATATTAAATATGAATGAAAAGAAATAATAATAACATAAGATAAGCCGTTATTAATCTCCAGAGGGAAATGCAGATGTCATAGCAGCAATGACAATATAACCAAGCGTAATGATACGTCTCTATATTGATCAATCTAGCTATCTATCCACATATATATAAATACAGTATATAAATATATACGGTATATAAAGAAGCAACCAAAACATTTCCCCATCTGGAAATTGCTGAGTGGGTATCCGAACATAGTGAAATGAAAACCATATTGCATATCATCACCTATTCTTAAAACGATCAAGCATTTACGCATGGTCAAACCTTTTTCACCTTCAGCCAACCCTCCATTTTGAGTCCTGGTTCCGTTGCTCTGGGAATCCCCCTCTCCCCCGGAGAGACCCCGAGAGGAGGATGAAGATGTCGCTCCTTCTTTATTGTAATCGTTTTAGGTACGACAGACCCCTGGCCGGACAAACACCCCCATCTTATGTCATCACCTGCTGTAGACCTACCTCTGACCCCCAGGCACCCTGAGACACACTCACTGTGGCATGGGGGGGGGGGGGGGGGCGTGTCGTCCAACAGGGACCCGTGGAGCAGGTACTGTATTGACCCGGTCCCTGCGTTCTCATCAGACGCTCTGCAGAGAGGGGGCGACCTCCTCGTGGAGGTATATGTGTTGTCGTTACGTTTGAGACATTGCTTTGTCTATAACTCATATTATTACTTTTTTTTCTTCTTCCTCTTCTTCTCCCTCCTGTTCTTCCTCTTCCTCGTTCTCCTTCTTCTTGTTCCTCTTCTTCCTCCTCTTCGTCTTCCCCCTCTTCTTCCTCTTCCTCCTCCTCTTCCGCGAACTGTGAGCTAAAGTGCACATCACACACGAAGTAAGAGGTCAGAAATGCCCTCCAGTCGTAGGGACCAGATCTGACCGGGTGCTATCCAATCATGCTCTGCCTCTTCTACTAGACTCATACTATAGGCCTGTCTGTCATGGGTCGCCGACACACTTTACAAACAGACTCTTAAGAGAAGTATAGAAAGAAACAAGTGTAATATGCAATGCGACGGAAAGCCCCGCAGATAGTCTGCGTATTAGCCTGGCACCTTTTTTGACAGAGGGGAGTCGAATCCGATTTTGAACCTTGAATGGAGACGCCACGACTGTGGAAACACATTTGGGGTAGAGTTTCAGGTGATTTCAGCAGGCTCTTTGTAGCAGCCAATTCCCCTTTTTCTGCTTTGACGGTGCTCTCAGAAAAAGGCTTTCAACACTTGAAGTCTGATATGTGTGACAAGTGGGGTGTGTGTGTGTGTGTGTGTGTGTGTGTGTGTGTGTGTGTGTGTGTGTGTGGGGGGGGTGTAGCAAAAAGTGAGGGCTGTACGTGGGGTACCAACTCTGGAGATAAACACTGTCTGTCTGTCTGTCAATCAGAGGGGAGAAGGAAGACAGGACAGGTTCAATTAAGAGATTTGCTGCAACCAGACACCGTAGTGAACCAGATTTTATTTTTGTTTTTCGTTTTCTCTCTTTCATACCCATTGTAACGCAGGATTCGGTGAGGCTCCGCTAAAGCGCCATGATGGGATTCGTTATTTTAGTTTTTCTGTTTTCGTTTTTTTCTAAATATGTAATTTGTTCTCTGGCAAGCTCATTTTTTTGTATGTCATTTTGACATTTGGTTGTTCCTTTGGCGGGCAAAAGAGAATATCCTATTAGAGGACTCCTGCCTATCTCCCTACATAAATCACAGGCATGGAAATGAAACGGTTCTGACGTATAGATGGAGATGGATACATGAATACAAATGCAACAAAGAAAATAAATATCCCACACACACATCTAGGCACCTACATACGCACACGGTCACACTCACACACAAACGCGCACACACTTGACACAAATACACACAAACACTCTCACATACACACCAGACACACACACACACACTTGACACATATGCACACACTCACACACACACACACACACATACACACACTTACACATACACACACACACACACACACACAACACAAATACATACACACTCACAGCGCTTACAACGACATATGCATACAGACATATACATTTATACCCTCGCCTCTTCCTTGCCTCCGTTTACATTACGACACTAAAGCTATTGGAACCATCTCTGAATAGATAATAGGATGTGTGTAAAACAGAATTGCTAAATACTCTGCACGATTACATCTGAGATGTATTCCTTGTACAGGAAGCTGTGAGACAGCAGAGGAGATTTAAACAAGAGCCGTTGCTCAACATCGCTCACTTCCTCTGCTCAGTCATGAGCCATGCATTCTAAACAGGGACTGCCGTATATTGGTGTACACAGATTCACTAATACTACTACTACTACTACTACTATTACTATTACTGCTACTGCAACTACTACTATTAATATTACTACTATAACTATGTCTTCTATTATTACTACTACTACTCTTGATATTACTATAACCCTACTACTATTACTACTACTACTATACTAATGCTACTACTACCACTATAACTGCTACTACTATTACTACTACGATTACTACTACTACTACTACTACTACTACTACTACTACTACTACACCTTTGCACAACAGTTTAACCAACATCCTACTCTTAATTCAACCCTGAAGAAACACAGAGCTGTTTCCCAGTTGGAAAACATCTATACAAACACCTAAAAAAAGGAAGGAACAAAGGACACACAAAAAAAAAGGTTATTTAACCACATCTGTTGACCTTTGACCCTGTGGTGTGAGATTGAAGCATAGGCTCTGGTCGATGGTCAACAATGACGTCCTGTGTTCTTACCAAGGCGCTTTTCCTTGACCTGGATGGAATACGTCACAAGGCCAAGGAAAGATGTTAGGAAGAATTCACAAGGACTTAGGGAAGAGAGAACCACAGCGCTAAGAGACTCCCACTGCACTTACGCTGGGCTACGTCATTATGCTACGTCATTGTGCTACGTCGTTATGCTACGTTGTTATGCTACGCTGATGGAATGGATCTGGGTCTGCTGTGGGGAAACTACCCTGTTCCGAAGATGGGCTTCTAAAAGCACATTTTACATACTCTGTCAGGTGCGTTTCATGCAGGCTGTATAAAGTGAACAACACGGTGAAACCACTTCATTACCGAGGTTGGAATGGGAATTGCAAAGGAATACAGTCTACCAGTCGAAAAAGTGAAACAGAATGGTTGTCTCGCTGAGAATGGTTGCTCACGGTCTCCCTCCTGTCCGCTCGTTTTTATCGACATGGATCCCAATTAGTATGATTATATGAAAATCATTGTCGGCCATTTGACCGCTTACTGCTGTGGCGTGGTTTTCAATGATGCTGCAGCAAGGAATGTATTGTCTCCTTTTCTTAAGTCAAGGATGGTCCGATTTACCCAATGCTAAAGGAGATGAGAAGGACGCATTGAAGCCCCTTTCCTCAGCATTTAGAGAATTGGAACAGCTCCTCTCATGTTTGACGCTCAGATACTTCTGGGTAATTTCACGCAGCTAGGGACCGTCATAAGCAAAATAGACTATTTGACCGGAGCCCAGGGCAGCCTGACCCTGGTGCCTTGACACCAGGGCTGCCGGTAAAAATCCTGGTCTGTTGTTCAACATTCTTACCCTCTTGAAATCGACCACATCATCCTTTTCCCTGCGACACATATTCTCTCCTCTTCCTCCCTCCTTCAATTATTTCTTTCAGTCCCTTACCTCTCTCCATCTCTCTTTCTACATTTCCTTTCACTCCTACCATCTTTCTCTCTTCATCTCATTGAAAGAACTTTGACCTATTTTATTCATTGCCCAATTAACCAATCCTGCTGCTGGTCCCCCCCCCCCCCCCCCCCTCCCCCGATGGTTGGCTGGGTGAGGCCAAAAGAGGGAACAAGACTCATAGCATTGTGCAAGGAAATGCAAATAGACCATATAGCTACAAAACAGTATAAACACATAAAGCTCATTTGATGAAATGTAATGCATTTTTAATTGCTACATCCAATTAGGTTGAAACTTGGTATTTCTTAACTCTGAGGTTCTAGTTAAGAAGTCGGCCTCGGTTTCTCAACCCCCAGTACGCCATCATATCAACATGGATGCCCACACGTTGAAGTATTATTGCCTGTAGTTTTGTCTTAAAACGCATCAAAGTGGGAGTTTCATGAGGATATGCTTCTGCAGCAGCCATTAACATACAGATCCATTCGTTATTCAAACCTATTAAACATTGACAGATATACAGTCATTATCCCTTCCCACCGGCCCGACCACATTCAGTGAAGCATTCTCCTCTCTTTTCTCCCAAACTCTGACTCCAAACCAACGCAGCATATGTACGCCTGCGTAATTAACACTAGTAGGGTAGGCACTTGATGTTTGATTTCCTTGTTTACATCATCATACATCCACCGCTCTGATGCAATTAAAAGGTGAACAGGTGTTTGTTATTTAGCGGGTAAAATGAGGGGTGTAGGTAGAGGTGGTCTCTCGGGAGAGGGGTCGGCTGTATGGTTGGCCTTTGGCTTCGGGGTGTTGGTGAAGTTCCTGAGAGCCAGGATCAGGTCAGACCGCGGCCGTTGAACAATGCATCAGACAGGTGGGCTCGTTAGTGTGTTTTTCTTGCCTCTCTCCCACGGCGCGTACCTACGAGACACGGACGTGAAATAATGGGCAGGAACGGCTTCGCTCCTCGTCCTCCTTCATTATTATTGAATACGTACACACCTTAAGAACATTTACGTCGGTTCAGGGGAGCCGTTCAATTATTTATGGAAATGAAATAGTCACCGCGCTGCGCAGGCTAATTGGGCGGAGCAGCTGTTCTTACTTAAGGCTGGCCGCTGCCCGGCCGGCTCGGCGGGTGATTACCGCGGTCGGCCAACAGTGTTCGGCTCTGGAGGTGCACTTCAAAGCACACACGGCTGCGGAGAAAGCCCTTGATGAGGTGGCTCTGAGTGATGAGGACCTAAAGGGGAGCAGGGAGCATTCTCCCCTCTCTGATCTTTTTCCCTTTTCTGAAACCCTCCCTGGCCTCTCCTCGACGAACACACACGTTTGATTTTCGCCGTTAACGCTTTTTTTTTTTTTTTTTCTTGTGCTACTGCATAAAGAATGGCTGTGACAACAGATTTCTGAATCCATCGGAGGAGCGGACGTTTTTCTAAATGAATGAATACATAAATCAGGCCACTTTTACCGGGGCAGAGAGGGGGAGAGAGTGGTGAAGATGGAGAGGGTAAAACGACAACAAACCACGCTGTAGGAAGTGGAGCCACACAAGATGGATCTCGTCGGCGGCGGCGATGCCAGGGGATTAACTTAAGCTAGTCCCCTCTTTGGAGAGATGAACTGTGAACAAAGGCGCACCCAACAAAAAGAAAAACTACGCAGGACGCACACGCAGAGCCTGTTGGCTTATTCAAAGGCTTTCTGTCTGTGTGTGTGTGTGTGTGTGTGTGTGTGTGTGTGTGTGTGTGTGTGTGTGTGTTAGAAAAAACACTGCCAACAACAACATCAACAACAACAACAACAAAAACACCATAGCTCTAAGCTGCCAGACAGATGCTTACAAGTGATGTTTACATTTTTGATTCGCTGCCTAAGCAAAGATAAGACGTAGCGCCGGTGAAGAGATCCGAGCGCTCCCATTGCGTCGGTCACTGGGCGAATCCACAGCTTTCTTCCCCACTAACCACAATGAACAACTCATTACCATATTAATGAGGGGGAGGGGAGGGGAGACGGAAGGGGGAGGGAGAGAGGGAGGGAGGGGGGTCGCAATGTTGCTCCTTGTTGTCTTGGCACCTACTGACAAAGTCTTCAAATAGGTTCCTAATGACGGGTCCAAATCACAGCCAGCAGCATGTGAGGCAACATATAATTCCATTTGGCCCACACACACACACACACACACACACACACACACACACACACACACACACACACACACACACACACACACACACACACACACACACACACACACACACACGCACACACACACACACATGCACACACCAAAGAGCCACACACATGCACACACACTCACACACGTACAGAAACACACCCCACACACACACACCCCAGACAACTTAGATTAGGCGGTGGTCATTAGATCAGTCTGGAGATGTTTGAATCTGTTCCCGTCCATGTAGACACGTAATCGTGCACACGCACATACACACACACGCATACAGACACGGCAGTTAATGTCTTTTACAATGGTGTGATGTGCCCATCCCAGTTGTAGGCATCAGTGCACCCAAAGGGTAAATAGACAATTAGCAACTCTCGGAGCACTCTAGGGCTAATCTAAGGGGGATATAAAACATCTGTTCAAACCCACACACACTTACTCCACGCACAACCTTTACACACACCGCGATAACATCACCGCACAACCCCGACCCCCTCACAGTCACAGTTCAGACCCCAAAAACCCTGTATAGATCTACAGAGATACTGTAGTTGTCTAGATATAGAATCATTGTGGATACATAGATTTAACCACAGATAGCTCTATGTAGATCTACTGTAGATATATATGGATACATAGATATACTGCATATATAGATCTACTTTAGATCTATATAGATACATAGATATACTGTATCTACGTATCTACTGTATATCTATCTAGATACACAGATATACTTTAGATATATGGAGCTACTGTAGTGGATGCATAAATATACTGTGTATACAGATCTACTGTAGATATGTATGGATGCATAAATATACTGTGTATACAGATCTACTGTAGATATGTATGGAGATATACTGTGCATATAGATCTACTGTAGATCTGGTATACAAGAAAAAAAAAAAGTTTCTTGACCAACCCTAAAATGTATTCCTTAGAGGCTCAGTGTTCGCTGTGTGTGAGGTGTCTCCGTGTTGTGTTTGGTGGGGAACCACTCCTGACATCTGACTCCTCTGGAGGAGGAGGAGGTGGAGGAGGAGGAGGATCAGTGGGAGGAGGATCAGGTGGTGGAGGAGGAGGAGGTTGAGGAGGAGGAGGATCAGTAGTAGGAGGAAGAGGAGGAGGTGGAGGAGGAGGAGGTGGAGGAGGAGGATCAGGAGGAGGAAGAGGAGGAGGAGGAGGTGGAGGAGGAGGAAGAGGAGGAAGAGGTTGAGGAGGATCAGTAGGAGGAGGATCAGGTGGTGGAGGAGGAGGAGGTTGAGGAGGATCAGTAGGAGGAGGATCAGGAGGAGGAGGTTGAGGAGGAGGAGGATCAGGAGGAGGATCAGTAGGAGGAGGATCAGTAGGAGGAGGAAGAGGAGGAGGTGGAGGAGGAGTAGGAAGAGGAGGAGGATCAGTAGGAGGAGGATCAGGTGGTGGAGGAGGTGGAGGAGGAGGAGGGGGAGGAGAGGGAGGAGGAGGTTTAGGAGGAGGAGGAAGAGGAGGAGGAGGAGGATCAGTAGGAGGAGGATCAGGTGGTGGAGGAGGAGGAGGTGGAGGAGGGAGGAGAGGGAGGAGGAGGATCAGTAGGAGGAGGAGGAGGAGGAGGAGGAGGTGGAGGAGGAGGAGAGGGAGGAGGAGGAGAGGGAGGAGGAGGAGGAGATGGAGGTGGAGGAGGAGGAGGAGGATCAGTAGGGGGAGGATCAGTAGGAGGAGGAGGAGGAGGTGGAGGAGGAGGAGAGGGAGGAGGAGGTGGAGGAGGAGGAGGAGGAGGATCAGGGGGAGGAGGAGGAGGAGGGAGAGGAGGAAGAGGAGGAGGAGGATCAGGAGGAGGAGGAAGCAGCATCTGCTGTAGCGACTCGATCTCGCAGCCCGCCGTGCGCGTCATTAGCCTGCGAAAATTACAAACACCATTAAGCGAGTTGATTCGTCGGTCCCTCCCGGGGAGGTGGGGGGGGGGGTGAGTGGCAGCTCATTTGGGTCGTCAGTCAGTCTGATTTCACAAGTTCGGAGCGGAACCAATCAGGATTTCCGGTCCTCTAAACAAAATCTCAACCCCGCCTTACTAGCGGGGGAAGTGTGTGTCAGTATGTGTGTGTCTGTTTGTGTGTGTCTGTTTGTGTGTGTGTGTGTGTGTTAGTTTATTTGTTTTTGTGTACACTTGACGTGTTTGTGTGCGTACAGATGTGAATGTGTTTGAGTTTGTATACGTGTTTGTGTGCGTGTGCATGTGTGAGTTTGGATGCGCGTAAGTGCGCGTGTGTGCGTGAGCGCATTAGTGTGTGTGTATGCGTGCGTGTGCACTTGTGTGTGTGTTAGTGTGTGGATGCGCGTTTGTGCTTGTGTGTGTGCAGATGTGTGTGTGTGTGTGTGTGTGAGCGCATTAGTGTGTGTGTGTGTGTGTGTGTGTCTGTGTGTGTGTGTGTGTG
The DNA here is from genome assembly GCF_949987615.1 of Pollachius pollachius. Taxonomy (NCBI): domain Eukaryota; kingdom Metazoa; phylum Chordata; class Actinopteri; order Gadiformes; family Gadidae; genus Pollachius; species Pollachius pollachius. The sequence goes on from NC_136952.1 coordinate 3,571,198, forward strand.
TGTGTGCCAGCATGCAGACATGCTCCTCTACACTGTGAGCCTGGGGAACGGTGCCTTGCCGGCACACTGACCTCGGCATCAACCCCAAACAACGTGACGTAACTTTGGGCTGGTCGAGCCTCGCTGCACTTGACCACTGGATCTCTGGATCACCGCGGCACCAGCCTGGAGGAGACAAGCAGCAAGCACTTCTGCTTAGCGACACTAAATGGTTGAGTGCCCTCAGAAATGCTTTTATTCCCGCGGAAATGAGAACATCCAGAATCACTTTGGTTAGCTGCATGTACAAACAACTTAAAGCGAGGTCAAACGTGGGTTGGTGACGGTCACATCTGACGCGACGGAGAGGACAGGAGGTCATTCTCCTTCAAATAGAAGGAGATAGAACCAATAGATTGGTTTCACGTTCATTTGGACCAAAGGCTGCTGTGATGTTTGAAGAATTGCGAATGTATAGCAAGTGCTCCGAAAGAGAGAGAGGGAACAAGTGACACGGAAACAGTATATAACCTGAACGTCAAATGTCTCCATAACATCACACACAGGGTTCAACAGCGGTCAAGTACATTTAGTTGAGAACCATAAAATCTATAAGAATACTGAAATTTAATTGGATTGATAGTATTATAAGTTCAACCTGTGGAGGTCGGGTCAGCGTATCGTTTCAATAATTAATACAAATTTGGACAGAAGTTTGCGCGTGTGCGTGCGTGTGCACGTGAGTGCTTGCGTGCGTGCGTGTTTGCTGGTGTGTGCATGTGGGTCCGCGGGCCTTTGCGTGTGCGTGCGCTCGGTTACGCGTGTGTGTGCTTCCGTGTGCGTGCGTGTGTGTGTGTGTCCGCCAGCGAGAACCTTTATTATTTCTGTGTGAAGTCTGTCCCTGAGTTGGTGCACATGGAGATGAATGGGGCGGCAGGTCAGGAGGATTAGGCTGTCTCTTCCAAATACGACACCACCAATCTGACCCATCTCGTAGCAGACCTCTTAATCTCACCCCGAGATAGGACACCCCCCAGCCTCTCTCCCCCCTCCCTCCCTGTGTTCTTGCTCCATGCGTGTTTGTGTGTGTGTGTGTGTGTGTGTGTCTGGGGTTGCATTTTATTTTATTTTTTTTCAGAATATCGGCGGTTGTGCAATGATAGAATACCACATGCTGTTGATGTTGATGATGAACACAGGAAACACAGGTTTTTTTATGCTGCAGATGAGCCTCCCTCCACACACGCACACAACACACAAACACAAAAAAAACATAAATAAACATGTACACACACACACACACACGCAAACACACACACACGTCCTCAGGCAGAGCTAAATGAAAACAGGTGGGTGAGGAGTGCATGGTGATTCTTCTGCCTCTTCTTCCTCACAGATGTGTGTGGAGTGTGTGCGCGTAAGGTGCATGTGTGTTGTGTGTGTGCGCGTAAGGTGTATGTGTGTGGTGTGTGTGTGCCTGGTGTATATGTGCATGGTGTGACTCAGGGCTGCAATTGAAATTCAAGGTTTTCATGGATCACACTCCTTCTGCCTTGTTCTACCATCGAAATGATCTATTGTAACACACACACAGGCTCTCACACACACACACACACACACACACGCAAGCTCAAACACACACAGGCTCTCACACACACACACAGACACACACACACACACACACACACGCAAGCTCAAACACACACAGGCTCTCACACACACACACACAGACACACACACACACACACACACGCAAGCTCAAACACACACAGGCTCTCACACACACACACACACACACACACACACACACACGCAAGCTCAAACACACACAGGCTCTCACACACACACACACACACACACACACACACACACACACACGCAAGCTCAAACACACACAGGCTCTCACACACACACACACACACAAACACACACACGCAAGCTCAAACACACACACGCAAGCTCAAACACACACAGGCTCTCACACACACACACACACACACACACACGCAAGCTCAAACACACACAGGCTCTCACACACACACACACACACAGACACACACACACACACGCAAGCTCAAACACACACAGGCTCTCACACACACACACACACAGACACACACACACACACACACGCAAGCTCAAACACACACAGGCTCAAACACACACACATACACACACAGGCTCTCACACACACACACACACACACACACAGGCTCAAACACACACACACACACACACACATACACACAGGCTCAAACGCACACACACACAGCCTCAAACACACCCTCACACATACATACAAACAGGCTCAAGCTCAAACACACACACACACACACACACACACACACACACACACACACACACACACAGTCCACCGTGCTGGCGGTGGTAGATGGGCGGATCAATATTAGAGCATATGGGGACCAGGCCGGGGGGGGGGGGTTGAGATAATTGCTGGCCCACCCCCATCCCAGAAACGAACGCACGTTTATTGGACCCCGCTGCGGTGACCACACACATCAGAGCACTCTCTCCAAAGGCGACGAGGGAGGGAGGAGAGGAAGGGAGGAAGGGAGGGAGGAACGGAGGGAGGGAGGTAGGGAGGGAAGAAAGGAAGAAGAAAAGAAGCGAGGAAGGAATGGAGGGGGGGAGGGGGGAAGGAGGGAGGGAGGAAAGGAGGAAGGAAGCGAGGGAGGAAATGGGGTAGGGGGGAGGAAAAGAGGGAGGGAGGGGAGAGGAGAAGAAAATAATTGAGTGGCACAAGGAAAGAAAGAAAAAAAGAAAGAAAGAAGGAATAAAGAAATAAAGAAAAAAAAGAAAAAAGAAAGCGAGGTGAAGAAATAAAGACGACAGGCATCAGGGTCCCTCGTCCGGGCATCAACACCGTCCGGTTCTATGTTCCAGCGCACGCCGGAGAACGTCCTTTGTGGGCTGACGACGGGCGCAACGTCTCCGACAGCGAGGGACGAACCAGTGGTGCGTGTTCGTGTCTGTCATCATACCGGGCCCCTGTCTTCTGAAGGGGGGCCCCCCTAGCTCGTTCAAATCACTACCATGTTGGCCCCGATTTACCGACAATATTTACAGTCTTTAAATCACAATGGCTGGCCTATTTACCAGGAATAACAGCCTGTGAATATGCATAAATCAAGCGTCAATATGTTGATGGACACCGTCCAAACTACTTGGCTGAATTCGTTTCGAAATTCAAAAACATTATCTAGGTCACTCGAGGCCGAACACGGCAATGCATTTCTCTTCATTAACCTTGTCGACATGATAGCGAAAACGAGTAGACCCAGAACCCACGCAGGTGATAAATCAAACACCAATTTGAAATTCATATTTTGTGTCAAAGTTGGCTGTGTGCTTTATTAGCTCCCTCCCAGCAGCCTGCTGGTGAGAAGAAGAAAAAAAACATACACTGTCCCATTCGGACAACTTGAAGTTTAACTTCCAAGAATAGGACCGTGTCCCCCGGCAGTTCAGTGGGCCACTGTGCCGGTTGGACCGTGCCTAATCCACGGAGAGCGACCACGATGGAGACTGAGGGGGGCGAGGCTCGCTGCTCATGGGTTCATGTCATTGGTTTAAACGACCCGAGACCCCGCCTCGACGGAAAAGAGTTGGAGACTCTCGCCGGGGAGGGAGGGAGAGAGAGAGAGAGAGAGAGAGAGAGAGAGAGAGAGAGAGAGAGAGAGAGAGAGAGAGAGAGAGAAAACGAGTGTGTGTGCCAGTGAGTCAAACAGACTCACACCGTGATCGTCGTCTCGCGTCGCCGGCCGTCGTATCAAAGAAACACGGACACGTACTCTCCCACGTCGGTCGCGTGCCCCCCCCCCCCCCCCATCCCGCTCACAACCGCGACCCCCCTGCGCGTGCTGCTCGTCGCGGACGGTGTTCTCCTCGCGCGGCGCAGGATTAAGTTGACGGCGGCGGTGACTTCAGAGCCATTGATAAAACCGCGTCCACGGAGCGGGCGATGCCACTGACCAGCGCCGACTGAAAGTCAGCTTCTCAACTTCCGGTGAACCCCCATTCGTTCAGGTGAGATACTGTTTCTTAATACAATGCTATTTTTGTTGCTATCGTTGTAGGAGGGTGATGAGTGCACGACAACGTGGTTTATGTTCCGCTCTGTGTCCGTACGATGAAGCGTTGAAGCCCGTCTGTTCGCCTCACTGCGCCATGAAGGCAGGGCTGGTCGAGTCTGGGGTGGTCTGGTCTGGGGTGGACGTTTGGGGCGGTCGGGTCTGGTGCGGTACGGTCTGGTGTACCCCAGTGTGGAACTGTGAACCCATCTGACCACACGGCAGCCGGTGGTGTTCCCAAGTGTGGGACGCGAACGGACGAGCCCTCCATCGTGGTCACGGTGGTGGGGTGGTCTCTCCACCTCGTACCGCCCGCTGCTTCCGTACGAGGAGGCGTGAGGAACACGAGTCGAAACACACACACACACACACACACACACTTGCACGCACACGTGCACGCGCGTGCTCCGGTGTTGTTCTTAAGTCAAAATAAAAAGCAAGTGTGTGTGTGTGTGTGTAGTGTAGGTATGGACACTATACGATACAGGAGTGTTACGACAGACCGCATATTATTCGCCTAAGTGATTAAAATGGTGCACATCTGCTGACGTCCACCCCTAGATAACCTGTTCTATCTGGCCATCTTACCATCTTATCAACGTTTTAAGGTTACGCAGAGCTCTTATCATACCGTTTTTTGACACGGAACTCTTGGAGGCTTGCGTTTTGAGACGGCAGCGCACCGGATGTGTGATTGACAGGTCTGAATGACGGGTGAACGGCGTGTAGTGACAAGTGGTTTTATTGATGGCCTGTGTAAGCGAACACATGGTGTAGGCATACTCTCCTCTCCCTCTGTAGTCCTGATCAATACGTGTAGGCCACCACATTGACTACATTAGTAACACACCCTTCTAATTCTCTATACAAATTACTTTAAGCTGTACTTCCCTTTTACTATTTTATGAATGGGTTGCTAATTGCCTGTTAATTGCTTCTTAATTACTCAGTTTATAGGCCTAGTTCATAAAAGTATGCCTAACACAACTGTTGTTTATTGTGGAAAAATATTTGCATCCAGGACATGCCAATCATGCAAATATGCATTTTATTTGACCATTCACAGAGCCGAGCTATAATGAGCAATAATGATGTTTCTTGGAAATCAATGACGAAACAACCCCATTGATAATCAATCAACTTAATCAACATACGACATCCATGATAAAACTGACACTTTTGATTTGACGTTCAACGTAGGGTCATGCCCTATATATGTGTGTGTGTGTGTGCATGCGTGAATGTGTGTGTGTGTTTCTGAATTTGTGTGTGTTTGTGCGCGCTGAATGTGCGTGACCATCACGTGTGTGTATAGCCCCGCATACGTACCGCCCGGAACAGATACAAGAAGGTGACCGCGGGAGTGCGCGGCCTCCGGGTCGTCTATATGTCTTGCTGTGTGTTGTGCGGTGTGTTGTGCGTTACGTGGTGTTTTGTGGGCCATTGTCAGGGAGGCATTTAAGATGGTGGGCAGCACGGCTCAACAAGCCTCCGTTGTCAGGAGGACTCAATGGCATCGGCCCTTTAGTCACAAGGGCCGCAGCTCTGCTTTATAACCCCCTCTGAATGGACTCCCTCTCTCTCTCTCCCTCTCTCTCCCTCTCTCTCTCTCTCTCTCTCTCTCTGTCGCTCTCTCTCTCCGTCTCTCTCACTATCTCTCTCTCTCTCTCTCTCTCTCTCTCTCTCTCTCTCTCTCTCTCTCTCTCTCTCTCTCTCTCTCTCTCTCTCTCTCGACCACAGGGCTCTCTCTCTCTCGTATTGTGTTAAATCCAGAGACCGTACCACAACCAAACAAGTATTTGTCTTTTATTTGTTTTTTTTTGTTTTTTTTTTATTATCCGGCTCCCATGGCGACAGTTCCCGTCACCCCGGGTAACAGAAGACCGGTTGTTTCCATTTTCCACGACGGGAAAACTGGAAAGAACCTAGTTATTTAGACCCCCTCAGCCCTCCCTCTCTGCCTCTCCCCCCCCCCCCCTCGCTCTCTCCGTCCCCCCCTATCACTCAAGCCCCCCTGTCATGCCCGCGAGGGGACCCCCCTGGTTAGCGCGCTGGCCGCCGTTGTGCTGTGTGCTTCAGGATGGGAACTGGGGGGGGGGGGGAAGAGTGTGAGTTCACCCACTGTAGAGTTAACTACTGGACCCCCGGACCCCTAGCCACAACACACCGCCCACAGCCCAGTGAAGGGTAAAGCGCTGACCAAATACTCCCTGGAGTGAGTGGTGCTGCTTGGTTCGGATCGCATCTTGACCAGTTCAAAGCTTTTACTACGGTGTAGGGCGAGTGATGCTTTCTGAGCTGAACCTTATCGAGTGTGTGTGTGTGTGTGTGTGTGCTTGTGTGTGTGTGCGCGCGCTCGCGCGTGCGATACAGCGATACGGCAGGCTGTGGATTCAAACTCTCCCTTCTCTTCTTCCTAGCTTGCCAAGAAGAAGGGCCCTCGGTAGTAGAGGCCTTCTGCCCCTCGACAGAGGCTAGAGGCTTAGCCTCGTCGGGACCGTGGGTTAAAAACGTCGTCCAACATTTTCTAAAACGATGGCGTATTTTCAAGGGGATCAAGAGTTCAGCCCGTCTAGATCGGACAAGACCCGTGTGTTCCTCCTGGTACTATGCGAGCTCCTCCCGTTTGTCCATTCACGCAGCTCAGGCCCTCTCGTGTTATACGTTTGTGTTTGCTAGACCGTGTCGACAACAACGGACGGCCGAATTCAACCGCGAATGCTGCAGAGCCATCGGGACAGAGCAGCATCAAGAAATGAATGCCTGCCTGTGTGTTGTTATTTTTTTGGGGTCAGTTTGAATCTATGCTATTAATTGGGTCTCTGTTGGCAAAGTCTTGGCCTGTCTCCCTCTGTCTTATTCTTTTTCGCCCTGCCTTTTCCCAAAAGTTTCGGTGGGAATTTCACGGTATAATAACGCTTATTTGAATACAGTGCGATGCCACGCTCGTTATCGCTGATCGAAGGTGAGCTGTTATTTCTCCGGCGGAAAAGTTGGTTTGAATATGGAATAATAAAATGTAATAAATGTGACTGAAAACGAATAATTGTAGTTGGTTGAGTTGGTGAGAGATGGTTCTCTCCACACCATGGCTCTTCCAGTCTGATGTGTTTGGGGTTTGGGGTCTCCAAGCATAAGACCTCCCCCTCCCCCTCCCACCTTGTTTCCATGACTCCTTGAACATCCAGAAGTCCATTGAAAAGGGATCTCCATCCATACATCTTGCAAGCCATTAACTCCTTATTTCAGATCCTGAGAGGAAACGCATGTGTTCATCCTTTAACCCTTTTTATAACGGGAGCAGGTTTTACATAGATTTAAACTTTTATAGTTCTGTTTTTTTTCTTAATTTATCAGGAAAAACCAAGCAGGCAGCGCATTGTCTGTTCCTCCTCTGACACTCGGTTCCATCTCGTCTCATTTCCTCCGCAGCGGCCATTTACTGCCAAACGGGTGAATTATAATTGGAGCGGTGTGAAAGTCTTATTTTTTTTTCCTCTCGTGCTCGCTTTCTCTTCTCTTCACGGGAGAACGCCGTTGAAGAGTTTGCAATCTCAGGTGCAAAAAAAAAAAAAAAAGGGAAACCTTGCACCAGGCGCGTCATTAGACCTGGGCATTCGAGGCTATAGCCCCGGATCTTTTGGGAATAGCCCCGGGTTGCTGTGCCATCAAAAAGAAAAACAAAACATAATGATGAAAATAGCATCGTAGAGTTTACTTCTTTGTGGTTGCATTATCAGCAGCCACAGATGCAACATTGTAGCGAGTAAAAACCATAAAATTCTGACGTGTCCATATATTGGCAGTTTTAGAATAATTTTTTGCAAAATCTTGCAAATTCAACGTCGGTATTCTTTCTTCTCTATGCATAGCGCATCTCGTCGATATTGCTGTTTCGTGCTGCTAGCTTTTTAGTGAGATCATAGTGTTGAGATGGACAGTAATAAAATATCTTTTCTAAGATGGATATAAGAAGAGAGACCCGCAGTGAATTCAACCCGGTCCACTTGACATCGGGTAGGTGCATGACAGTGGTACCGTAAAAATTCAATAGCCCGGGCTTTTATTTGTTTCTATCACTGAACTGTCGAACAAAACTCTTGCTAAGCAACAATGTATTATTTAAACCAGTATGAATATTACCGTACATGTTTACCAGGCAATCGAACAACGCCTGCACGCATGCACACACACACACACACACACACACACACACACACACACACACACACACACACACACACACACACACACACACACACACACACACACTTTTAAGGAGTTTTTCACCCGCTCCGTATCCAGCTTGTTCCACGCTTTAAGCACCCAGGCTACTAGTATGCGGCGAGCTGGGGCTCTCATGTTCCCCCTGCGGTGTATTCCTTGTCCGCATCCCCTGCCATCCAGTTGTCATACGATTCATGCAGGATGTACTTTGCGTGTGCCATATTTTCCCGCCGATGTGGCGAAGCTGTATATGCTGTTGAGAGCTTGAATAAATGGACTATATAAGTTGACTATGAACAATTATTGAAGTTTAACGTTTTGTTCAGCAAATTTGACAACTGACAGATGCAATATTGTAGCCAGTGAAAACCGCAAAATTCAAAAAATTGTACATTTATGGGCAGATTTAGAATCATTTGTTGCAAAATGTTGCAAATTTGATTCTCTATGCATAGCCCATCACGTCGGTATTGCTGTTTAGTGCTGCTCTAGTTTGCACAAATTCAGGAGTCCAGCAGAGTGAATTCAACCCGGTCCACTTGACATCGGGTAGGCGCATGACTATTTGGCTACAGGCTTTTCTAATGTCTCATTTTGGCTGCTGGTGCATGTGGTCCACTTTCCTATCCTTAACGTAAACATTAACCCACTCAGTAGGCCTGCCCCGACGTGAGTCAGACATGACGATTGGTCTTTCCTTTACTTCTCAAACTACGTTACAATTGCTTGTTCATCAGCCGACTTTCAAATTTTCTCGGGGGAGAAACCCCCGAACCCCCGTTTTTAAAAGGACTCTAACTTCTTGGCTACAGCCCCAAAATGTTTTCAGTTGCTAGCGACGCTCCTGGCTGGCACTACGACACAAAGGGGGAGAGTGTGCGCTGCTGCTGCTGTCGGCGGCACACTCAGAGAGATCCATGGGAATCTCCCAAGTCAACGGAATGGATTTTTTCAGCCCAGATGGATAAAGAGGGGAATCAGGGAGGAAGAGGGGGTCGGCAAGATGTAGTCTGGAGTGTTTGTCGGTAATGGGGAATTGTGGGGTGGACCCCGCGGATGAGGCCGGCGTGATTCTTCTTCTATGTGTGTTTTTGTGTTGTGAACGCAGCCGACGAAAGGAGCCGTGTGCTGCCACGGACAGACCAGTCGGCTGGTGTTGATTAAGACGTTAGAGCAGGTCTGGAGCCCACCTGCTGGCCTGGTGGCCGTCCTCGCCATCGCTTCGTCACGGAGCCGGTAAACAAAGCCTGTGTGGACGGTGTAGCTTTCGCCCAAATCCTCAGTGTGACGCGACAGCCTTTCACGTCTGGGGGGCGTCAGTCGCGCGCGGTGAGAGAAGGTACACCCACGGCCTTCTTTTTTTCAAGAGGTGGCGCGTTTGATTGTGCACCCTACGGCTGCGGACGCGACAAGACAAAAGTAGAACTCTCACCCCGTCATCTTCCTCGTGCGATGTCACCCCTGAGATCCCCTCCCCAGCCCCCCCTACTCCTGGAAAGCCCAGAGTAGGAGCGCTGCAGCAATTAAGAGTTATTAATTATTTTATTAACAACTCAATACTCTCTTCTCCATTTAATGCATATTAATTGACGCGCTCCCGAAAGCCTTCGTTTGCGTAATCCACCAAGGAGTTTTCAAAGGCGAAGCACAAAAGGGATTTTTTTTTTATGATCCTAAAGAGGCAGGGGCCTTTGGGATATTAAGAGCCCCCCCCCCCCCCCCCCCCCCCCCACACCCGCTCAATTGTGCGTCTCATTATGAAACAGACGTAAGTGAAATGAAATTACAATGTATCTCTGATGCTGTGGAGGATCCTGCTGAATAATTACCTTGCTGCCGTCTTTGTTGTAATGACAGACTCGCTCTCTGGGATGGCTTTCGTGTGTGTGTGTGTGTGTGTGTGTGTGTGTGTGTGTGTGTGTGTGTGTGTGTGTGTGTGTGTGTGTGTGTGTGTGTGTGTGTGTGTGTGTGTGCGTGTGTGCTGAAGTTAGGGGGTTGGTAGGGGGTACCATTATGAAAGCCTCACATGAAGAAGTATAAAAGTGCGTACGTGGGGTTTTCAAGGTTAAATGTGTGAAGGCCAAATGTTTAGGGAGGGTGGATTAATTTGATGTCCCGTAATGTGATTTGCACTGGCTCCCTATCCTGCCCTTGCGCCTCTTTCGTGTGTGTGTGTGTGTGTGTGTGTGTGTGTGTGTGTGTGTGTGTGTGTGTGTGTGTGTGTGTGTGTGTGTGTGTGTGTGTGTAAGAGGGGGCAGACTCCTCTCCAGTTAACTACCACCCCTGCATTCATAAGTGTTTACAGAACTCCTCGATGAAATGCGGGATGGCACACGCTCACAAATTTGCCATGATTCCCGGGCCTCCGTCTCATTACAGAATACAAATTCACTGGTTACCCCGCTGGTGTGTAGCAGAGCAAATGATTCTCTCTCTCCCTCTCTCTCTCTCTGGTGTGTGTGTGTGTGTGTGAGTGTGTGTGTGTATCAGGAACATTGCAGTGTTTCATTAAAAGTCTGTGTGTGTGTGTGTGTGTGTGTGTGTACCTCAACATGCTGATATTCCTCGCTGTGTAATCATCTTGAGGAAGTGTCCCATCCTCTCCCATCCTTGTTTCGGCACATCTGCATAACGGCGTGGCTAATGAAGCCGTCTCGTTAGGGCTGCGTTCCGAGGGCCTCTCGAGCTAATATTATGTATTTCCGATGCCACCAAACGTCAAAACAAGCCTTTATAACAATACTTGGACAAACATGCCGTTATGACTTTGTGTGTGTGTGTGTGTGTCTGTGTGTGTGTGTGTGTGTGTGTGTGTGTGTGTGTGTGTGTGAAATTGGAGATTAGGTAGGAGGAACGTGACATGATAACATTACCTGGAGATTAGGAAGGAGAATTGAATTTGAGGCTTTTGCAGGTTGTGGGTTCCTGCTTGGGTGTTTTTGGGGTTCTGAGGGAAGAATGGGAAGAAATGGGTTGCATCTGGCTTTTTCTCAAACACACCACTGTGGAAGTTGTCTTCATTTAACTGCCAAAGCTGCAGGATGAGATGAATGCAAGTGCTCCTTATGTCAATCATAAATAGGAGACTACCTTTCATCTCTCTGGAGATTTATGGTATCAGAGTCAAATTCAATCAGTTTTCCTTCTTGAGTGGAAGAATAGCCTGTCCATGATTTACATATCTACATTCTTTTAGCCTGCCCAATGGTCAAATCTGTCTGTCGTTCGCTGGTCGTTCATGTTGGACCCTGCATGATGTCCATTTGAACCCTGTAAACGATGATATAATGATGTCACCTTTTAGTACCAACAACATTTTTTTTCTCTGTGTTCTCTCATGTGTTAAGCAAGCTATGAATCGTGTGCTGCGACTGACATTGCATTCATACTTCTTCCAAAGGGAACGCTGAACACACGCACACACACACACACACACGCACACGCACACGCACACAGCGCCTGGCGTGTGGTCCAGTGCTTATGTAACGCCTTGCTCCACCATTTGTGCAGCGTTACGGGAAGCGTAGCCATGCCAAATCCGCGCAAAACGTCCCTCTGTGCTCCCCGTCGTGGCGGGACAGATGGCGCCGCCCGTCCACGCTCCTGTACGGCTGCCCGTGACAGACCGACCTGGGCGGACGATCACCAGTGCACTCTGAGCCTCAGCTATAGTCGCCGTGGCAAAACGGCGGCAGGAAAAAAACGCCATGGCTGTGCGGTGACTTCTTTGTCGTTTCGATAGACCTTTCTCACCTAGCGGCGGCCGTGTCGGTTAACGGTCGAGGGGGTTGAACCTTCTAGGAGGTAGTTTAGTCGTCAGGGTTACCTCCCAATGGATTCCAGATGGTGTACCTACCCACCCATATATGGTCAATCGCTGTTGCCACATCGCTTGCATGTCGACAGCATGTGTGTGTGTGTGTGTGTCTGTGTCGGCTTGTGGGGGGGGAGTAAATATGTGGCTGTAAATATATGTGTGAATGTATGTTTGTGTGTATCAATGTTTGTTTGTGTGTGTGTATATTTAAATGAGTGTGTTTTATGTATATGGCGCTTACACCTTAAACCCGTCACCCCCTGCCACTGTCAAGATACCCCCCTTACCCCCTTCCCCTCACTCAGGGGGGGGTTCATCCATCACGCTGTAAAGGAAGGTGACCCCAGAGCGACGCCCTAATTCAGCCGTTAATCACCTGCCACGGCACACGGCCAGGGGTCCCTTCTCCGCCCTCTTCTTAAACGACTCCCCGGGCCCCGTTTGTTTAACAACTAAACCCCCCCCCGGGTGAAGGTGAGATTAGACAGGGCGGGGGTGGCTCCACTGAGTGTCATGAACAGGTCCCCCCGTTCCTCCACGTCGGTTAGGGATCGGAGAAAATAAATGGCATGCGTCATGATTCCTTGCGTCCGCAATGCTTCGGGTATCGTCAGGGTGTGAACTTCGTGGAAGCAAATTGTACCGTAGACCCCGGATCTGTAGAACCGAACCCCGAGGTTTCACGCTGCGCCACACGACAAGAATCGCAATATGTGTCAGATCGGAGCTAAGGAATCTCCACTCTTGTTTTGTACCATTGGAGCTGATTCCTGTCCCCGACTCCGGCCCCTTGTATTCAGAGCTCTGCAGCGCTGCATCTCCTCTGCCGTCTCGGGCCAATTTAGTTTCTGCCCAAATGGGCAATAATCTCCCTCTCTCTCTGGGCAGGAAATTAACCAGGGCCTGGGGGGAGGGGAGGGGGCTTAGGGGTGTTGAGGGGTCGGAACAGGTGTTGGCTAAAGTTTTATGGGGATATTGTCCATGCAGATTTTGTTTTTTATCTGTCCAACCCGCTCCGATATTTCTTTGCTGTTGCATGATAATGACGTCCTTTTTCCTTGACTTATAGTGAGCATGTTCTCTCTCCTCCTCCTCCTCCTCCTCCTCCTCCTCTCAGTACATTGAACTCATCTTGGCTACACCTACTCCAGATGTCCTCAACAACAGGGGGCCACCACACACACACACACACACACACACACACACACACACACACACACACACACACACACACACACACACACACACACACACACACACACACACACACACACACACACTCACGGCCAGCTAGGAGACCACACAGGGGGTTGTGAAACAATCATCATTTTAAAGAAAGACTTGTGAAAGTGTTGTTTCTAATGTAAGCGTCAAGAGTTAAAAAAAACTGCTGACAGAATGGGTGTTGGAGGTGGGCGGCTGGCAGAGTGAGAGAGAGTGAGAGAGAGAGAGAGAGAGAGAGAGAGAGAGAGCGAGAGCAGAGCAGAACAGAACATCTCAGAGAGGGGAATGTTTTGGGAAACCACAGACAATGTACCATCTGCACACGGCGGGGTGCGAGTGCGACGCTGGCCTGCTGCTGCGCTGCACTCGGCCATTGTTATTAAATGGCTGAGCCGCCTCGCTGGCAGCCATGTTGAGCCCACACACACTCGGCCCGACCCGACGGGCGTGGGGACGGGGTGAGGGCCAGGGGAGTGAAACGACAAACCGGCCAATAAAAAGGAGAAAAATACAAAAATTAAAAGATTCGGATGCGCAGACAGGAGGTGCAGCTGTGAGGCCAGATATGTCTATCAAAAACAAAAAATCTTGCTCGCTTGCTGTCTCTCTCTCGCTGCCTCTCTCTCTCTCTCGGTGCCTCTCTCTCTCTCTCTCTCTCTCTCTCTCTCTCTCTCTCTCTCTCTCTCTCTCTCACTCACTGCCTTTCTCTCTCTCTCGCTGCCTCTCTCTCTCTCTGCCTCTCTCTTCCCCCCCACCCAAGGTGCAGAGAGAGGACAGCTCTCTCGAGCTCACAAGCTGCCTGTACTTAGGAAACACAGATTGAGCCGCTTTGGTACATTTTGTACACTTTTGAATCGCCTTTTTACTCCCATTTTGTTGCAAACTCCTCGCCATGCGTTCGATTATTTTTAATCCCCGGGCGCCCTCTAGCAAAGTGAAGGTTTCACCTCGAGAAACTGAAACAATCTCTGGATTTATAGCGGGGGGGCCGAACCGGGGCCATCCACGGGCCCCGGTTCGGCCCCGTGTCCGCTGCCCTCGGGCCCCATCAACGTGATGGGCGACGGGGCATAAAGCGCCGGCCGTAGAGCGAAAATTGATTAGCTGCTCCTGCACTCTCTTTGAGACCCATCCTGGCGGCGTTAAAGCTCTTAGGATCGTGCGTGTTGTACTAATGTTTCGGTTCTTCAGTCACAACCGAGCGGTAGGTATCACCGTGAGGGTTGATCTTCTGCAGACGTTTTTTTTGTCAGATTGTAGCGTATCTCTGCCAACCATGGCTGCGTCGAATGGTTTTGATTCAAGAGGGATTTATCTGGGAATCGGTAAGGTATCAGAGTGGCCTTGTTCACCGTTTAACTAGACGTTCCCACAACTGTTGTGGGAATGATGTGAAACGGTTGTCAGGAACATAGGTCCTAGGTCGTCGACCGAGAAGTTGTGGTGATGACCTTGTCGTGCTAGCTAGGGACACGTCCATCCGTCCCTCTCATAAAGACTGCAACTGGGCGTCAAACACGCAGCAACGGTGCTGTTTTTCCATTTCTTTGTGCTCCTCTCAATCATTCTATTCAGGGTCCCTCTCGGCTTGGTTCTGCGCTTGTATTGTGATTTACTTGGAACACGGTACACGAAATGTAATGTACTCATTTGTGCTCTTAACCAAGTAGATGCTGATATGAAATCACACAGGGACATTGAAGGAACCATCATGACACCTGAGGATGATGGCGAATTATCTACGCATTCACATTTATGACCATAGACAGTGTGTTAATGCTAAAAACACTTGATTCTTCCGGTCTGGGGTTGACTCTGACTTATAGTCAGCACTAATTCCCAGAAGCAGAAACCAGAGGTGCACACCAAAGAGGTGTGTAAGGCCAGCGAACCACCGCTATGCATGCTAATTCCACTTAATGCTTCCTAGTTTTCCCGGGAATCGCTTTGAGGAGTCAATCGTCTCTGCTCGGCGGCGGGGACTGACATTCAAGCTGTCTTGTGTTTTGTGACGAGCCGTGCGTTACAGTAGCGAACGCGGCGAGATGCAGATCACAAGTTCAACGCCCTTTCGTCCATTGAGGTCCTCTGTAAGGTAATTAATTAGTTCAGGCGGGGAACGGACATCCGGAGGCGCCGAGATTCATCCACTAGTCACAAGAACAAAATGAACGATACTCTATTTCCCGATAGCTGTGATATACCAATCATTTTTTTGAGGCGATTCAATTATTTTCACAGGAAAACAGTTCAGAAGAAACGGTGGATCATGTCACAAGGTTCGATTTCCGAATTAAGGGCTAGTCGTAGGCTTATGTATACGTTTACGTTTAAGTTAGTTAACGTAGACGTTAACATGACTTGCAATTGTAAATGCCTCACCTCTACGAAGATCCGCAAGCCGGGGAAGCGTGAACCGCGCTTGAGGGGATTGAGACCGCGGCCATGGAACCTTTAGACGGATCAGAAATATGTTTTCCTGTAATCCTTCTCGCTCACCCTTGTCTCTCCTTTGTTTCTTTGTTTTTGGCCAACAAGTGTTTCCAAGGTTTCTTCTTTTTTTTTTGCCCTAGCAGCCTGGAGTAGGTACGGACTCGGAGGAAGGGTTGGCTCTGAGATGAAGTGCAGGCCTCAGCCAGGCTAAACGCTGCACTGCAATACAGGCACCGCTTTAATTTGAGTTGCTCTCCCACTCTCTCTCTCTCTCTCAGAGGCCTGTTAAACCCAGGCCCCGGCAACAAAGATGTAGCCCCCGGTACAATCCGGGGGAGGCAAGCGGCTTAATATTTGCATACAGAGTCAAAATAACGATGATAAGCGAGCGGCAATTTCTGTAAATGTTGAATATGGTGTAAATCGCATTTCTCTTATGTAACAATGGATTCTTTTTTTTCTCCCACAAGCAAGGCCAATTATTTCCTTTTTTCTGCTCTCAAAGCACTTAAGAGTACAGGAAGGGGCTCCGGTCCGCGGGTGACCTTTCTAAAGCGAGGGGGAGATGGGCCTGGTTATGGCCGGGGGAGGAGGGGGGGGGGGAGAACGAGCGAGCGAGCCAAATGTCACTTAGGTGAAGGTGGGGTTGGGGGAGGGGGAGGAAGAGGAGGGAGGGAGGGGGTGAACCGCAGCTGAGCGCTCCCGGTTGAGTGTTCTGCGTTCAGGGCGATGTACAACATGCAAGCGTTCAAACGGGGGCGCTGCCACGTATGGCATCGTCGGATCGTGTCCCAGCAGACGGCGCCAGCTGTCGGGAGCAGACGACAAGCGTTTGCGCGTCGGCCGCGTGTCGATCAATCCCCCCTCGGTACCGGCCGTTCCTGGCGTTTATCACTGGGAAACGGCCAGCGGCGGCAAATATCAATAAATGATGTGTTCCCGTTTGTCAGCCCGGCTGTTGACAAACGGGTCCCCCTCCTGACGTGAGACCCCCGTGAGTCCACCCCCCCCCCCCCCCCCCCCCCCCCCAGCCTTTTTCAATTCCGACACATTTGCCGCTGCAGACTTTTATTGAAGGGCTGTCAGCCAATGCGCCACAAGGACCAATTGGGAAGAGAAACAGTCAGAGAGCCGCCTCCCTCCGCCTCATTGAGAACAGAGAAACAAATACATTTATAACGTGTCAATATACATAAATATATCTCCGTGAGGAAGTTCCACAACTCCGGCCAAGTGGAGGCTGATCCGGCAGGCTTCTGCAAACAGAGCATCTATTTGAACAGGGGCATAATTAAACTAATGCATGGGAGAGCGAGGCAGGGAGGCACCCCTGATTAATGGAGCAATTACATAATCCATTACACTGAATTATGAATGCGTTGATGATGAGCTCATGTTGGGTAATGATTCCTTTCGGAGTTTGCCTGTGAGACCGAGGGGAGGAGGGTGACTCAAATCACTGGGCAGGGGAGAGGGGAGTTGGAGAGGGAGAGAGAGGGGGGAGGCAGAGAGGGAGAGGAAAGATGCTCCAGTTTCCCTCTTTGACGTGAGGTCATGGCCGCCTCGTTTCTCGGAAAGCCTCGCGCGGGGCCGCCGGCGGGATTCTCTCGCGCGGTCGCTCCGGGGAGCTCTCTCTGGGAGGTGATCGATGACAGGCCGAGGCCGCTGAATGTTTGTTTGGAGAACCGTGCGCTCTTACCCCGTGACCGCGAGTCGGGGCGCAAAAAAACGAAAACCCAAGGAAAACACAAAGAAAACACACGACCACCGCATAACTCACCTCTTCACAGTCTGTACGCTGGGAAGATCGAAGCCAGGGTAACGCATTTCAGCACACGGTTTTATGGGCCCAGGCTAAAGAGCTGGCTTCATGTGCCAATCCAAAGTGTGTCCTGCGGCAGAGAATACAAGGTGAGGTTCTGAGATGGAATCGACTCAAAGGGGTTAAATATAGATTTCCAAGAACACATTCGTCTCTTTCAAAGTGTTGCCAAAAGGCCCTTGGTGAAATGAAGACAGGGGAAGGTGAACAGAGCTAGAGGTAGGCGGCCTGAAAGTGAGAGGGAACTTTACTTCTTTCTCTTCCCCACCCACATTTGAGATGTCAGGCGAGCGATTGTTGAGTTGTCTGTGTTCTGGTGTGGAGAATACTTTGCAAACAAAACCGAGAACTCCAGTGTTTGAGTGCACTTCTATATTGTTTCTGATTGTCGCGTCGTTTTTTGGCATTCCCTTGTTTGTAACTGCCTACCGCAGTATATCCAGTATATATTTTGTACAGGGTGTTGATACGTTTGTACAAATATATTTTGGCCGAGACCAGACCACTGTAAAGGGGGAAGTTCTATAGGGAGCATTTCAGTTCGGGACTGAATTTCGCCATGTGATTCAATTAGTTCATTAATATTATGTATCATTTAGAGAGAGAGTTAGAGTCCGCCATGGCGGAGGGAAAAACCTTTATATGCTGTGTTAATTACGCACAGCGATAAGTTGTGTGTCAGAAAGATTTCCATTAGGATGCCATCGCAGAGTATTGGTAGAGGAGAGCTAAATAATGACAACATCACAGGTAGCGATGTCAACACAGTTAATCACCTAACCGCCGAGAATACTTTTGTTCAGTAACCCATGCCGGTCTATCGGTAAATTAGCATATACACAGCTTTGCTAGCTAGCAGGTAAAACATGAAGCCCGCTAAACGATGCTCGGTGTGGGAAGATTTCCTCCAGAAAGACAACAGAGTCAAATGTAAATTGTGCGATGCTACTCTTGAGTTAAGTGGTATTACTAGCGATCTACCGTCCCACATTAAGAACAAGCACCCACGGGTGTTTGTTTGAGCACCCCGGCTTCGAAATGCGGCGCCAAAGCTCAACGAGTCAACGCAGTGGCGAACTAAAAGGAAAGCAGCACTTTGTTGTATTTGACATCATTTTGAAAAATTAACCGATTAGTTGACGGTTAATGAGTATCTATTGAAAGCAAAATGATCCGAAACTGACATCCCTAGTCACAGGCGACATTTACACACCGTAGGGCTCTCTATAGGCCTGACACGTCACCTATACACCTTCATCCACGCATACACTGAAGTGCAAATTGCTTTCATTGTCCCTCTATTCTTTGTGTGTTTTCCAACCGATGTGCTTGGCTGTCTCATCCAATCCCAACGTACGTTGCTCGTTGATTCTTCTCTCTCGCAAGCTGCCTCATTCCTGACGAGAACGAGAGCGGAATGCGCTGTACAGAGTGACGTCCATTGTTATTCTCTGAAGCTAAGCTGATTGACTGATCAGTCTTGTATTGTGTTTCCCATGAGCTGCTTTCTGCATTTTGGGGGCGCTGCGACGGCGCCGTGGTTTTGGCGGAGGCTCAGTAAGAGTTGGGCGTTTGAGAGCTTTGACTGGAGACGAACCACTTCTCTACGTAAACAAACAGCCAAGGCTTACGTCTTCACAGCCAGAAAGAGACATCTATCTTCTTATAG
The DNA here is from genome assembly GCF_949987615.1 of Pollachius pollachius. Classification (NCBI taxonomy): domain Eukaryota; kingdom Metazoa; phylum Chordata; class Actinopteri; order Gadiformes; family Gadidae; genus Pollachius; species Pollachius pollachius. The sequence continues at coordinate 3,590,460 of NC_136952.1, forward strand.
TGTGTGTGTGTGTGTGTGTGTGTGTGTGTGTGTGTGTGTGTGTGTGTGTGTGTGTGTGTGTGTGTGTGTCTGTGTCTGCGTGTGTGAGAAACCGTTAGCTGCCTGTTTGCTCTGTTACCGGATATTTTTCCAAAATCATTTCTGGGGAAAGTTGTAACCGCAGTTTAGTTTACGGGGGAACCATCAGTGAGTGGAAGGCATGAGACATCTTTATTTGAATACCCCGGCTGCGCTGTGTATTAGCAGGCTGCTTTTTGCTCAAGGCCAGAGTATGGTGTGGCGCTGCCGGGCTGTGTGCAGGCTCTAACGAGTGCCCCGCCCTAAGTCTTTCTTTTCTTTTTAATCCTGTGCATATGTGCCTGTTGTGCACAGCCCTCCGCGAGCTCAAGGCTGCCTCCAGCCAGACAGAGGGCTTAACTCTCACTGGGGCCGACCGGCTGGCCTCTGCATGGCTGAGACACTGGCCTGGAAATAGGGCTTTCTCTTTAGACCAAAGGGATAATTGCAATATTTTTTTACTGATACTGTGAATGGGATTATTTGTTGCGGTTCACTTCATATTGTGTGATGCCTATTGTATATAAAAAACAACAATGAAGCATTTTTCGAGTTGTGGCATTGTTGCAATGTGTATTTTCTTTTTATTACTTTGCATAATCATTTACTTAATAATAGTAATAGTAATCCTGATCAGCTAATTGCTGAAGCCCACCTCTGGGTTTCTATGAATATGCAGCTCAATGCGCAGCCCTCCCCCGAATGGAACCCTGTTGTCAGACTGTGATCGGGCGACTTCACCGGCTGTCGACTCATCAAATCATTCGACGTACGCGACGCGTCTCTTTGAATATCTGGGAAAATACGTTTCATATTAGAACAAACGATTTCTCAGCTAACACACACAAGTGTGTCTGATTATTATGTTTAACCATGAACGCCTCAGACACTTTCAATTATCTTGACGGTGTGTGTGTGTGTGTGTACTCGGGGTGTTTGTGTGTTTGTGTTTGAGGGACTCTCTCTTCAGATGCGTTCTCTGCCGCTGCAGACTTTTCTCCCCCTCACACCCTCCCCGAAACCTCCCCCCCCTTCCCGCTCCGTGTCCGCGGGCCGTGGTCCGTTAGTGTTCCTCCTAAGCAGTCTCACCGCTGGGAAATTGATTTGTTTGTCGGGGGAGGGAGGGTGGAGGGGCGTGGGGGGATGGACTCCATTGATGAATACCAGATAAATGTCACGGCGGCGGCGGCGGCGTTCGACGATAAGGGGAACACAAACAGGTCACGACAGTCTGGCGTCGGTGTCTGCGTTCTGGTCATCAGAACGAGGCCGGAGCTGCGAGGTTGGGGGGAGATGGTATCTGCAGTCGGAGGGGGCAGGCCAGGGCCCCGGTCCAGAGGGGTGGGCTGGGAACGGCCGTCTGGGAGGATGTTGTGGAGGGCTGGCTTGGATCAGGTCGACTGGCCGGCCACCAAGCACACGCTGTCCTGGGCTGTTGGCGTCTGACGACCCACCCCCCGTCTGAGGTGAGGGGGCTGTCTTAGTCTGAGCTCGCCTTCACTTCTTTTTTTGTCGTTGCATGTTTTTGGCGGGACACGCGTACACAAAGTCAAACACACATGCGGTTAAACATACAGTCGCACACGCGCAGTCAAACACACGCAGTCAAACGCACGCAGTCAAACACACGCAGTCAAACGCACACAGTTAAACACAGTTAAAATTCAGGCAAACGCATACACTAAAAATTGCACAATAAATCACACAGTCAAAGACACACACACACACACACACACACACACACACACACACACACACACACACACACACAGTGAAACACACAACTCAGCATTGGAGGAGCCCCAGACTGCAGCAGTTCTAACATGTCAGCTCCATTCGCTCTTTAGTAGTTTGGTGCTGCAGTAATAAAACTGGTTATTATTTAGTGGGGTATAAATCTGTTTCACACGCCCGTGCACATGCACACACACATACATTCTCACGCACGCTCACAAACATAACTCATACACACACATATAGATTCACACACAAACACATATATACATTCATGCACATACACACAAACATCCACACATACATTAATAGATGCACACACACACGCATATTTCAGTTTTGTTTTCCACCATGTCGGCAATCCTGGAGATCCCCAAGGGGCCTGACATGTTAGTGTGTGTGTGTGTGTGTGTGTGTGTAGGTGTGTGAGGGGAGGGCAGTGGCCCCGGGGACAATGGCTTCGTCCTGCAGTCAGCTGCTGGGGGCCAGTATGTGTGTCATGTCCTGAGCACCCCAGCACCAGTCTGGCCCACTTCCGCCTCACTGACCCGACACTTCACGCCTTACTGCTCTGATCCTCTGTGTGTGTGTGTGTGTGTGTGTGTGTGGCTCGCTCGCTCGCTCTACCCGCTGTGTGTGTGTGTTTGTCTGTCTGTGTGTGTGTGTGTGTGTGTGTGTGGCTCGCTTGCTCGCTCTACCCGCCGTGTGTGTGTGTTTGTCTGTCTGTGTGTGTGTGTGTGTGTGTGTGTGGCTCGCTCGCTCGCTCTACCCGCTGTGTGTGTGTGTTTGTCTGTCTGTGTGTGTGTGGCTCGCTCGCTCGCTCTACCCGCCGTGTGTGTGTGTGTTTGTCTGTCTGTGTGTGTGTGTGTGTGTGTGTGTGTGTGTGTGTGCATGACACATCTTGTGTGTGTGTGTGTGTGTGTGTGCTTGTACGTGAGATGTCTCTTCTGTGTGTGCGTAACATGTCTCCTGTGTGTGTGTGCCATGTCTCCTGTGTGTGTGTGTGTGTATGTGTGTACCAGGTCTCCTGTCTGTGTGTCTGTGTGTGTGTGTGTGTGTGTGACATGTCTCCTGTGTTTTTTTGTGTCTCACTCTCTCTGTGTGTGCAAGACATGTCTCCTGTGTGTGTGTGTGTGTGTGTAACATGTCTCATGTTTGTGCATGACACGTCTTCTCCGTGTGTGTGTGTGTGTGTGCGTTTGTACGTGACATGTCTCTTCTGTGTGTGCGTAACATGTCTCCTGTGTGTGTGTATGTGTGTACCAGGTCTCCTGTCTTTGTGTGTGTGTGTGTGTGTGTGTGTGTGTCTCCTGTGTTTTTTTGTCTCTCACTCTCCCTGTGTGCGTGACATGTCTCCTGTGTGTGTGTAACATGTCTTGTGTGTGTGCGTGACACGTCTTCTGTGTGTGTGTGTGTGTGTGTTTATACTTGACATGTCTCTTCCGTGTGTGCGTAACATGTCTCCTGTGTGTGTGTGTCATGTCCTCGCGTGTGTGTGTGTGACATGTCTCGTGTGTGTGTGTGTGTGTGTGTGTGTGTGTGTGTGTGTGTGTGTGGGGGGGGTAGCGACCGTGACGTCCCTCATGTGCTCGTCCCTGGCTCTGCGCCCACCTGAGGTGAGTCAGGCAGATGGTCTTGGCGCGGCGCCAGGAAGTACGGCAGAGCGGAGTCTCACACGTCTCACACCAACACACGTCTCTGTCAGAGGCTATTTCAGACTCCATCAGCGGCTCTGTTGCCTCATCCTACACACACACACACATGTACACACACGAATGTACACAAGCACATGCACACACACACACACACACACACACACACACACCATGCATGTTCAAGGCCCTGTAGAACTGGAGGGGAGAGGGGTTAACACACAGAGAGACGGAGGGGCACGCACACACACACACACACACACACACACACACACACACACACACACACACACACACACACACACACACACACACACACACACACACACACACGCACGTACAGGAACAGTACATACACACACACAGTACACACCACAAACACACGCACAAGCTCACACACACACGCGGTGTATGTACACACACACACACACACACACACACACACACACACACACACACACACACACACACACACACACACGTACACGTGCACACACCCCCACCCCCACACACCCTCCTGTCTCAGCTCTCCTCCTCCCTGTCTTCTGGTGACAGCTTCCTTCCTGCCCGGCGGGAGCAGGAAGTGATCCCTGAAGACGGCTCTTGTTGTTTCCGTGTCATGTGTCGCCGGACCCGGACCGGAGCGCTAACTAGGAGATAACGAATGGCACAGACACACACACACACACACACACACACACACACACACACACACACACACACACACACACACACACACACACACACACACACACACACACACACACATTGACGCACACACATTGACGAACATACATTAACACACACACATTGAAACACACCCATTGACACACACACATCGACACATACACACATGCCACACACACATCGACAAACACACACACCCACACAGACACACACACACACATCGACACACACACACACATCGACACACGCACACACATCGACACACGCACACACATCGACACACGCACATCGATACACATCGGCAAACACACACAAACACACGATTAACACAACCGCAACGCCGCCTCCAGCCGGGGCGTGCCCGGGGCCGAACTGCTCCGGTCGGCGCTGCCGTGTGCTCATTATGGCGTCCGGCAGGCCCCCGCCTTGGGCCCCTCTGGGGCCCCTCTCCATTAGCTGAGCAGCCAGCGTGACAAGAGTCCCTTTCACAGGGGGGTCAGCTGAGCAGCAGGGCCGTGTGTGTGTGTGTGTGTGTGTGTGTGTGTGTGTGTGTGTGTGTGTGTGTGTGTGTGTGTGTGTGTGTGTGTGTGTGTGTGTGTGTGAGAAATCAGGATGCTTTCCACCCACCCTTAACACCCTCCCGTCCACACCCTGCACCCCTAATCCCCCCCCCCCCCCCCCCCCCCCCCCCCCCTTCACACCCTAGATGGATAGTTGATGCGTGAAAGATGGGTGCAATAATTTGCTAGGACACTAATCAAATTTCCCGTAGCAGTTTTTGAAAGGAGATATCTCTGTGAACCGTGCAATGCGAGATAATTAATCTCAGGTGGCTGTCTCCCTGTCTATCATCTGCCTATCCTCTGGCTCACCTCTTTCTATCCTCCCTCAGAAATGTCAATATGTTGGCTTTAGTGATGCGCGTCTACAGTGTTTTGTCATCCGGGTCCGCGTGCTGCTGTAACTGCACCCGACCACAGCTGGAACAAGCATTAGTAATCAGAAGGAAGCCACCTGAGTTCGCTTCCCAATCCGCCGTTGTTGTAAAATGTCTTTATACAAACGTAGTTATTCACCGTAGTTTCCATTAAGGCTTTTCTGCTAAATATGTCAGGAAATTTGTCAAATTGTTAACCTCATAGCATAATTGCCTTAGTCATGTCATGGCTAAATGTTATCTAAATGAACTCTACTCTTCTAACGCTGCTGATTCACTGTGCCTCATTGGCTATATCCTAAGCCAATCAGTGTGCTTTTTACATTCCATAATCACTATCTGCCAAGGTCATCTATTTGACTTAAGCATTTTTTACGCTGAATAGAAGATGAACCTTTAAATATAACTGAGGCAATTATGCTATGAGTCTAACGAAATGTATGCCTATTTGGCTGATATTAGGCTATTATATTAGCAGTTGAGATGAGATGCAGAGAAGGTGAGCCCGTAGCTTTCGGCTGGACAGGATATAAGGATATATGTATATATACATATATTGAAGGATGCATGTAATACCGAAATTTACCGAAACGATCTGGATGGCAAACCAGAAATAGCTGATGGCAAGAAATGAAGAAGCTTATTTTAACTGACCAAAAAACCTCTGTTGTTATTGTAAAGGACTTCCACTGCACAAATGATAATGGGAAGCTGGGTGGAATATGAGACATCTGCTATTTCTGCCCCCGGTCACGGTGATGAAGTCATCGCCGCCCCGCATCGCAAACCCAAAGTCGTCCTCTTCAAGGCTCTGATTAACAGTTTCCTATAGAAAAGGAAATCTATAATGGAGTATGTTTCTCTAGCACCTAAGAGGTGTGTGTGTGTGTGTGTGTGTGTGTGTGTGTGTTTTCTCATTTGTCATTGTCCATTGACGCAATCCCCCCACCTCCCAGGGCAAGTGGTGCTGAATCACCTCTCTCCAAAATGCACGCACACACACTCTTTCATTTTCCTTTCAAACAGTTTGAGGTCTGAGCTTCTGTGACTCATAAAAACACACTGTTATGATGAATATAAACTTTTTAAAAACCACAGACCTTTGACTGTACACACATACACACACGCACACCCCGCCAAACAAAAACAACAACAACAAACTGTGTTTTTTGTTGTCTAATGAGCCCCAGTAGCAGTGGTTTAAAGAAATGTTTTCGTTCCTCATTTGCCATGCTTCACTTGGACTGGGTCTTTTCCCTCTACAGACGCAAATCCACAGGCTTAATGAACACACACACACACACACACACACACACACACACACGCACATGCACACACACACGCGCACACAAAAATATCAGTTTTAAAATTCTCTCTCAGACAGGGTCTGTCCTCGTCGCTTACAAAGGCATAATTTGGGAGCACTTAGGATGAAAAGAAGGGTAAAAATATACTTTTTTAACAAGGTCTTTCGTTTGGCCCTGTGTTTCGGCGACATTTGAATAATTCCCATTGCAATTTTATAAAATGTTGAGAAATAACTACTTTTTTTTTGCAATTTTCAATGACAGACCAACATTCAGCGACTCCAACGAAAATTGAAATCCTGATCGCTTTGGACATGCAGGATTAACTAAAGAAGTTAACGTGATTTTACAGGGGGAACTCAAACTTGATGCGCCTGTATCAATGCCACATGTTTCTTCTACCAATTATTCTAACAATAATGACCAGAAAAAGAAAAAAAAATCTCTCTATACAAAATCCTTCATACCCAAGGCAATACACACACACCCACACACACAACATACTTCTTACACAAGCACCACTTACACACAATTAGAGAACAAACTGCCTTCAATCAAAGACAATTTTCTTATATGGCAACATGTTGGACAAGTAAAGCTTTTGAACTTTGAACTTTGAAAACAGATCTCAACCAATAATATAAATAATATTTTGTGGTTAAGTTAACGTGGGACTGGGTGGGGGTGTGGGCTTGTGACCCACCCTAACCTTCTTGTGGCTCACTGGATTTAACTTCCAGAGAAAAGACGAGCACTCTTGGGGCTTCGACGATGAGTCGATCAATCGATTAGTCGGTTAGAAAATGGATCAAACCGACGCATGAATAAATTCATCGTTTGGAGCTCGTCAAGCACAAAAACACGCTGCTTCAGAACTCGAGCCGTTTGTTCATGGAACGTACCCAAAATTAGTACTTTCGATTTTCTTGGCTGCCTGTCTGATAAAGAAGACACTTCACTTTGGTCTCTTGCTAACTCGTGGTGTTCTTCTGCTATTATTGCTGACATTTCTTACAGACTAACTGATTCATCGATCAAACAGACAAAATAATCAATAGAGTAATTGCGGTTGAATATAATTGTTAGTTGCAGCTCTAGTGAAAAGATTTGTAAGCGCATTTTGGGGAGTTTGGGGAAAGAGGATGGAGATTAAAAAACATACTATTGTATTTATTTAACCGTCTTATTTATACCTTTTGTTTCAATTACCGTATGGTACAGTTGTCAAAAATATCCATAGCCCTGTGGGGAAGGCCGTGTTCCCGGAACCGTCGGATATCTAATTAGTAAATATTAATGCAGAAAAAAAAAGAGCGAAAAGACGTTGATGAATTGTGTTAATTACACCGCTGACAAAAGACAACAGCATTAAGATTCCATTATTTGGAGGAAGTCTCTCCCCCGCCACGCCTCCTCTCTGTGGCTGTTATTACGGGATCGGGCAGTAGCAGGAAGTCAACACTTTGAGGCGTCGCAATCTCATTACATCTGCAGCCAAGGGATGGCGAGCAACAGACAGAATTAATTGGAGGCATGTGATAGTTAGGGTAGGAGCCTGAGCAAGGGCAGAATAAATCACGGGCACAGAGTGACGGCTTGAGACAGAGCGAGAGGGAGGGAGAGAGTGCGTCAGTTTGTGTGAGAGCCGCAATCTCAGTGGTGAGAATGAATCGCGCGTGTGTGCGCGCGTGTGTGTGTGTGTGTGTGTGTGTGTGTGTGTGTGTGTGTGTGTGCGCACCCTGCTGAAACATGTGAATTACTGCGTTGAGTGCTCCAGATCCTCCCAATATATCACCCCCCCCCCCCCACTCTGCTGAACACTCGAAGGGGCGGCAAACCTTCGCTGGGTGGTGGTGGTGGTGGTGGTGGATGGTGGTGGTGGTGGTGGTGGTGGTGGTGGTGGTGGTGGTAAAACTAAAGTAACTGCATCAAGATCTCCCGCCATTCAATCTCTCGCTCGCCCTCTCTCTCAACTCTCAACCTCCTCGCCCCTTGACTCATTTGTTACTTTCCCCCCCCAACACACTCATTCCTATTTCTTTCACATCCTTCGTTCTCCTCCAATCCGTGTGTGTGTGTGTGTGTGTGTGTGTGTGTGTGTGTGTGTGTGTGTGTGTGTGTGTGCGTGCAGTCTTTTATGTTTTGGAGAGGTTCCAGTTTTCCTTCCAAAATAAATAAGACAATTAAAAAAAACACACCAAAATAATATAAATGGCCGACACGCCCCAATAATACTCCCTGGGGCTCCCAGGACAATGATGACCCCAAACCCACCCCAACGTTGACCCCCGACCCACCCCAATGGTGACCCCCATACCCACCCCAATTGAACCGAGCTGACCTCTGACCCCACAGCCCTGCGGCCATGTCAGCCCTCCCCCCAAGTTCACCAGGGACGGGACCCCCCTTTCATACCACCTCATCCCCCCTGCTCGCTCCGGCCCTCGTGGCTTGTTTTTGTTTTAATTGGGGAAGTAAAGCAGGGACTCAAGGGGTGTGTGTGTGTGTTTGTGTGTGTGTGTGTGTGTGTGTGTGTGTGTGTGTGGACGCACTTGATTGTCATGCAGGCGTGGCCCTTTGTGTGTGGCGGGGTCATGGTGGTGAGTGGAAGGCGGGGGCCGTGTGTTGGAATAGGATGCCAGGTCGAGGGTGGGGTAGGGGGGAGGGGGGCTCCGTCCTTGAGAACAGATGGATTAGATGGCGGGGGGGGGGGGGGGGGGGTTTAGGGTCAGGCATGACGCTGAATATTCGCTCCCCAAACCCCCATGCTCTTATGTAGAGCGATTATGGCACACTCTATCCTCATGATAATCTCAGCGATGTTTACACGATGAAATGGTTAAATGTCAGGATATGCTCCTCAATTCAGAATAATAATTCTAAACAGTCTAACAAATAGTCATTGTTGACTTGTATGAACATCTGAAGTATGGTGTATGCAGTTTCATCGGGTTAAAACTAGTTCTCTGCGGTGTTGTCCTTCTATCTCTTTCCTGCTGTTTTCTATCATTGTCGTTGGTGGTGGTGACTGTATTTCAGCAGCAGAAAATCTGATCTATAAGGCTAGTGGACTAGGGATAGTGGGTCAAAACGTACCTTATCAAATGTTCTCATTTTACCTGCCTGAGTGAAAGAATCTGCTGGCCAGGCAATGGTTTTAATATTTTAGTTTAACCTTCCAAATGGTCTAATCTGTCCCCTATTGACTGGTGGCAGGTGTTAAACGTGGACCCTCTGTGATTATACTTCAGTCGGTAGGAGCGACTGTGAAATGTCCGGTTACATGTGAGGGACAGCAGTGATGGACAGCGTACTCTCTGTGCATGGCGGGAGAGAGTGAGGGCAACACATTGTGACAAGAGGCTTTTCACTTCTGCTAAAAGGCACGGCGACCTTTGACCCCCCCGCTCCCTGTTCTCATGACCTGGTTCAGGACAGACTTTTTTTCCGCTAGAGAAGATGAAAAATATGCGATTTGGAAACGGCAGAGAAACCAGATAACAGGAACCACAATGGCAGTTACGTGTGTGTGTGTGTTTGTCTGTGTGTGTGTGTGTGTGTGCGTGCTCAGACCACAGCGCTATGCTACCTCCCTCTGGTTCTTTCAGACTGGCATCATTATCTCTAATGGATGACATGGCTGCGCTTCGGTCGACTGCTGCGAACCGCTCGCTGAGGACGACTGTTTTAATGCTCAAAGGTGAAACTACTTTGGATGCTTACTTTAGATGCACTCCGACGTCCGTACTGCAGCAGAGGCTCAGAACTCTTTGGCAAAGTCTTTCGTTAGGGATCATTTGGAGAATATACCATCCTGCAGACCGCCATAGTGTACGAGGCTCTGTTCACTTCAGATACGTTTGTGTTCTGTTCGGCTTCATTCAGTTAAAAGCGTGCACTTACAGACCTGTACAATTTGAACCCCAGCCAATATGTTAAACACACACAGGAGATGGAATCGTGCACATTTCCCTTTCTGAATCTGCCATGCAACAGAAGACCTTCTAACGTTGGGTAAAACTCTTTAAAGTTTCGGATCGCGGCGCTGCATCGATCGACTCTCGCCTGATTCACGGGCTTATAGCTAACTCAGTGTTGCAGAGTCCGTCGTGCGAAGCCACTGCCGTGGGGATCTATCGGTGATTGAATACGGATGCCTCTCTTGTTCTTCATGGCCGTGGGCCGTGCTGAAAGGGAAGTGGGTTTGCGGCTGTGGAAACAGAACTGGTATATATTGACTTTAAAAAGGACCACCTTTTTGATGTAAATGTACCCAACATCTGCATGATGATGAGGAGGAGGAGTGCGGTGCAGAGGAAGCACCATTCCCCTTCTCAGGGCATTGCTTTGGTCTTGATCTGTAGATGTCGATCCTGCGTCAGCAGGATGAATGGCTGTTTTTCTCTCTCTCTCTCTCTCGCTGTGCCTCTTTCGCTCGCTCGCTCGCTCTCTCTCCCCTCAACAGCATTTTTATTTGGCAGTTAATCCACCGCAACACATTCACCGGCCGTGCAGTCGCTTTTCACTGGCCGTGTGTGTGTGTGTGTGTGTGTGTGTGTGTTGTAGCCTGAATGTGTTTCGGGTTTTGTCTCTTCATAGCTGTTTGCTAGCCAAAAAATAGAATCTTTTGGAAGTGTGTGCGCTCTCCTAGAAATGGTAGTGGCAGCACTATATATACTGCATACCCGAGTGAATGTAAATCTCTTCCACCTCTCTTGCAAACAATAAAACCCTACTCTACACCTCGACAAACCACACACAACCCACTACTAAATCACTACTCCTACCTCAACGCACTACACCACCACTACACCACAACGGCACGGCACCTCAACACACCACGTCACAACACCTAAACACGCTTCACCACATTACACTACACAACGTATTGTTTGCCAAGGGACGTCTTCTTGTGTACAGAAGGGTGTCTCCTGTCCGAAATTGATGGACGAGACACACACACACACACACACACACACACACACACACACACACACACACACACACACACACACGCAGAGACCACCACTACCTTTTTGGCCAGCTGTATTCAGTGATGGGAGGGGAGGTGGTTGGAGGGGGAGGGGGGGTTACCTGGCTCCCTCTGTTACCTCACACACAGCCCCTGCCCCCCGCCTGCTCCCCCCTGGAGGCCTGCTCTACATATGGCCGACACGGAGCGAGATCCCTACTGAGGAGACTGCGAGACCCTGCGCCATTTATCTCACAGCTGCAGAGTGTGTGTGTGTGTGTGTGTGTTTGAGCCTGTGTGTGTGTGTGTGTGTGTGTGTGTGTGTGTGTGTGTGTGTGTGTGGGGGGGGCCGTGCTCAGAGCCCTTGGAGAGGTGCACTAGTAGAGGTTCAGCAGAGATGTGTGTGTGTGGCTAACAGAGGAGGGGAAGAGGCCAGGCTAGTGTTGGCTGTAGTCAAACGGTGCTTGAATTAACAAAACGTCTCTTGTACAAAGTCTCCCGCTAGTACACAAACAACACAGAAACAAATGAAATCATGGCAGATGTGGTGTGTGTTTGTACCTGTGTGTGTGTGTGTGTGTGTGTGTCTGTCTGTCTGGTGTTTGGTTCCTCTCTGCGTTCCTCACACACACTGCCTGGCTCTGGACTTTATCAACACATTGTTTGACTTGGTGCCCAGCCAACGTAAGCCCAAGTACAGCACAGGGCTTGGCTGTCACGCCGTGTGTGTGTGTGTGTGTGTGAGTGTGAGTGTGTGTGTGTGTGTGTGTGTGTGTGTGGCACCTTGTTTGAGCTTGACCAGGGGTCTATGACTCATGTTTGGTCTTTGGAATGATCCAAAGTGTACACCACTGAGTGTGTGTGTGTGTGTGTGTGTGTGTGTGTGTGTGCGTGTGTGCGTGCGTGTGCGTGTGAGTTACAGCCGCTTCTCCTCTTTTTGTGTTTTTTATTTTTCCTGCGCCGGGGAAAGTACCACAGGCCCCGGCAACCGCGATAACGTTGCTTGGCGATGGCGGGGCCACCACAGAACGGCCGTTATTGATCGGCCGTACGGAAATAGAACTAGGTGGGCTCCCCTTTCTCTCCCCGTCCCCCCCTCCCCCGCGGTGATTTATGTTCCCTTCTTCTCGAGGTTCGAACCCGCGCAGGGTTTATACGTTTATAAGGGATTGAGTACGGGGGGGGCCGCATTCGCTGTTCAACGAGCGGAGTGTCCTCTTCTTCTTCTGCGTTTTAGGACGTCCCCGCTCGTGACAAACCTGTGTGAGAAACCTGCCGCAACAACCCTCGAGTCCCGGAGGATCTGTGTGTACTGTGCACGCCCTCGCTCGCTTTCCCTCTCCAGCGCACGCGTACGCACGCACACACGCACGCTGTCAAAAAGAGGATGATTAATGACCTCGTTCCGGGTTTTTTCTCTGAACGCCGGGGCCTGTAAACTGATATTATTAGCAGAACAGCACTCCTGCTACGGGGGGGGGAGGTGTGTCCACCACCACACCTTCCTGTTCCCCCCACCCACCCACCATGGACCTTTCTTTGTGTTCCCCCCCCCCCCCCCCCCCCCCCCCCAGCACTGACAGATTTACCTCTGGAGGAACTCCAGCGGCTGGCAGGGGAAGGCTGGCCCCCATTGTTCAGCGGTGAAAAGAAAACGACCGGAGAGCGCTGGAAACGAAAATAGAGGACTTGTTTTTTTTTCTGATTTTTCTTTTTTCTTTTCCCTCCCACATGTGGGAAATTGTTGTGCAATATCAATAACATGAAAGCCGTTTGTTTTTGAGACCAGCGTTTTGTTATTTCTTGGTTTGAGGGAAGAAAAAACTTGGATGTATCAAGAGGGGTCGTTTATGTTTCGTGTCAGAGTGCAAGTGGGGTTTTTGTAAGGGAAACTTTTCCGTTTGGTACTTAGGTGTGTGTGTGTGTGTGTGTGTTTGTGTGTGTGTGTGTGTGTGTGTGTCTGTATTGTGTTTCAATGGCGCAGCCGAAGAACATTTCCTCTCAGAGGTGTCTGGAGTCCTGAAGTGGCTAATGACTTATTTTGTGTTTTATTGCCGCGATAAGTATCAGCAGGAGGAGACGTGAGATTACGGCGAGGGTTGAACGACGATAAACTTTGCTACTTGCCTTCCCACTTTTCCTGTCAAACTCTGTTGGGAAATTAAGTGCTGGATGGCAGCTGCTATCTGCTCTCGGAGCGCGAGATGGAGTGGCTGTAGGGCGGAGTGTGTGGAAAGAGGCCTCTCGCTGGGGCACTGAATCGTGCGCCCCCACCTCAGCGATTGTCGCGTCGAGTGGAAAGCACAGCGCGCTTTTGTAGATGCTTCTGATGTTTTCATTTTTTGTGTGCACCGCACGCTTTGTGTTGTCCACTGAAAACCTTCTTTTTTTTTTTATCGCTCTACTTTTGTGTTCTAGTGGTCTATTGTAATTGTGAACAGAAAAACATAATTCAAATCCCTATTTCCAGCCCAAGTAGAACAAGACAGGTCTGTATTAACAAAACACAGAAGGGATTTTTACATGTGTGTTGATGTCATTTAAAACTGTTCAAATCTTGAACAACTGGAGAGGTTGCAAGGGAGGGAGGGAGGGCTGTAGGAAGGGAGAATGAGGGGCTGAGGTAAACAATGAAAGATATATAGTGTTGGCACTGCATTGTCAATGTGTCACTTTTGGCACTATTTCCCTGTATGCTGACGATACTGTACTGCTGGTGTATGACACCAGAGCACGCCCGTAGCGGCCACTCCAAGGCTGCTAACCCCGGAGTGTGTCTCACTCTCACTCTCACTCTTATCATCTCTCTCTCTCACCCTCATCTTCTCTCTCTCTCTCATTCTCATCCTCTCTCTCACTCTCATACTTTCTCGTGCTCATTCTCTCTCGCTCAATCTCATCCTCTTGCTTTCTCATATCCTCTCTCTCCCTCTCATTCTCATCCTCTCTCAATCTCATCCTTTCTCTCTCTCTCTCTCTCTCTCTCTCTCTCTCTCTCTCTCTCTCTCTCTCTCTCTTTCTCATATATCCTTAGGAAACGATCGCCTTCCACTGCCACCACCAGGCTTAATGTCAGCTGATTAATTATGAATTCAACCAATTAGTTCAGTTCCTTCTCCTCCGCGCGTGGGAGGGGAAACGATCCCGTCCCCTAAATTACTCCTGGTCCTCCTCCCTCACCGGGGCCCCGGGACCTAGTGCTAGCGGGGCCCCGATCTCACTTACCAAAGTGCTTGTGTGCGTGTGTGTGTGTGTGTGTGTGTGTGTGTGTGTGTGTCGGCATGTCGCTTTTGTGTGTGTGTATGTCTGCATGACGCTATTGTGTTTGTGTGTGTGTGTGTCGGCATGTCACTTTTGTGTGTGTGTGTGTGTGTGTCGGCATGTTACTTTTGTGTGTGTTTGTCTGTGTTGGCATTCTACTTGTGTGTGTGTGTGTGTGTGTGATTGTGTGTCTGCACAGCGGGCGGGGGGGCCTGACCTTTTGAATTATTCACCCCGTCTCAAACTTGTCTGCAGTTTACTCGGCTGGCGGGGGCCTCAAGCTGTGCTACAGTTATTTGAACACCCCCCCCCCCCCCCCCCCCCATCACACACACACACACACACACACACACACACACACACACACAGTACCTTTCAATCATGGATAGAAAGGTGGAGGCATGCCTCCGTGTCTGACTGCAGATGTTACAAGCAGAACGGACTGTGTGGTTAATGTATGGAAAAGACACCTGTACTTGTGCATGTATGTGTGTATGTATGTGGCACCTTTGCATGATATTTAATCACTTGACCCCCCCCCCCCCCCCTCCCGACTGTGGTCCTTGGGGGGCCCGTAATGCAGTGTCAAAAGTAACGCCTGATAAAATAACTTATCTCGGCTTGCTCTAATGAGCTGGGACGCCAAACAAATTATTTTCTTCTTATTTTCCGCAAAGTCAATTAATCAAGAGCGAGAGACAATTATGTTTGTCGCTTCGCCTCTTCCAGCTGCGAGGCGCCACACAACGTTATCACCGCCTTTATCGACGCCACAATACGGCGCAGCAAATTAATTTTGTTCAGGGGTTGGGTAATTAAGTTTTTTTTCTTCTGTTTCTTTATACCGTGTGTGTGTGTGTGTGTGTGTGTGTGTGTGTGTGTGTGTGTGTGTGTGTGTGTGTGTGTGTGTGTGTGAGATTGCATATTGTTTCCTCACACACATTCACACACGCGTGTAAATGTTTCCCTTCCCAGTGAGTCGTAGCCTCCAGGCAGGGATTTCTATTGATCATCTGACTCGATGTATTTTCGCATTACACTTTACGGATTTGTGCACTTGACCTTTTGTGTGTTTTGACGGAGCAGGGGAAAGCCCTGTCTTCCACAGCCTGGACTGCCTCAGTGAGGGGGTGGAGGGGGTGTAGGCTGGGGGGTGGAGGGGGTGTTGGGCGTGGGTTTACTCCCTGAAAGCGCAGGGTCTGCGGTCTGGTTGTGTAGTTTTTTCTAAAGGTTGTTTTTTTCCGTGCCGTATGATTTAGCATTTTTTTCATGTGGAAAAAAAGAGAGCGGCAGGAAGAGATTCGAGATAGGCTAAAGGAACTCACTCACTGTTTCTTTGCATTTTTAGTCAGTCGGACGTTTTTAAATGCAAGCCGTTTTAGAAATATCAGTATACCAGCGTGTTTAATACTGCCGACGGATAGCGGTGATCTGTAACAGCCCTCGACCGACCGAGGGGAATTACTCAAACACAGAGCCGCTCGCTCCTCCACGTTGCATCACAGAGATGACAACGGAAGGGTATTGGTTCAAACTCGGATCACGCCTGTGAGAACTCGTACCGCAGAAGCCCCTGATGTGGCCCAAGAGCGGCTCTGCCCTTAGCGGGTACTTCCTGCCTGCTCACCCAGGTTCTCACTGTGGTGCAAGCAACACAACAACACCGCCCTCTACATCGCAGCCGTGTCCCGGAGAACGCCTAGCCTGGTTATACCCTTGCTGCCTTTCGCACGATTTCATTTCGCGCTGCCAGGCAGCCTGGATTCCATGGATCCGATTTTCGCCTGTGATAGGGAACCAATCACAGAACGGTGAGGGACGGCAAGACGAGGACGACGTCTATTCGACACACCCATCGACTTCTTCCTCATCGAATTTCTGTCGCTCTACATGCGTCATCTGGTATAGTTGATACGATTGGCTATGAGCTACCTACAGACTCATATGATAGACATTCGTAGCGCCCGATAAACGGCTCCGGGCAATCGTAAACCACGCCTCAAATACGAGAAAATGAATGTGTGGTTCCCAGACCTCTTCTCAATGTAGATTGAGTTGAGGTCTGGCGTTAGCCAGGCTAGAGAACGTCCCCCCGACCAGACCCTTCCCTGTCCTCTCTTTGCTTCCTGTGCACCCCGGGGGTAAACGTTAGGAGATTAATCAAATTTTGATCACGATTTCGATTTTAGCATTTCTTTTAAGTATATTTATTTTATTCATCAATTATTTTATTGAAATTGCAGAACAGCTGGATACATGTCTGTACATTATTTTAGAACATTTTCAGCTAAATTTCAAAGTTCTCAGTTACAAAGTGTTTTTTGGAGAGAAATGCCGAAATATTGCATCACGTTTTCAAACTCAAAAACATTGTTTGAATAATCGTGATTTCAATATTGACCAAAATAATCGTGACAACCGACTAACCATATCGGGTGATTCATGGGGATTCGGTGCTGTGTCAGATAGTCCAGACCGTTGGATTTCGCCGTCCCACGTCACTCCTCGTTAGGCGCTAAACGAGGCACAGGCGTGTGCGCATGAAGCAGTAAACGAAGGCGGAGACTCTCGGAGCTGTGCTGTCTTTAATTGGCTGTCATCGCTCGTGCCTATGCTATTGTGTTAAGCACCGTTGAATCGCCCTCGAGAGATGGTGGAAAAGCATTTGATTATGTGCTCCGAGTGGAGTAGCGCTGCTGTTGTGGTG